>NC_088324.1:3546452-3901952 GCF_910592395.1 Lineus longissimus | reverse complement strand
AGTTTCCAATTCCCGAGGATGTGCATGATTATTGAGATCACATTAGCATCCAAGGAGGAAATCATATTAACAGACACCACTGCGGCCATGAACTACAAACATGAAAATATCTGTTTTGAATACGACACTGTAACTCACAAGCTAATAGCCAGTCAGCTCAGTAACAATTACAATTCTGTATTTTTCAAGAAAAGTAAGACCAATTCTTTGACTTGATGTGTTCTCAGAATAGAAATTGCCATTCTTTTATGTTAATTCAATGAATCGCCACCAGATAAATCTCTTATCCAGTTTCTTTGATTCCGGTTAAATAATTTAGAATCAATGAGTTCTTTATTTGATAGTTTGTAGTAAAGTTTGTTTCCTTCCACTTGAATGTGTGGTGCGAGATTATTCAGGTTTTTCTTGTCATAATTCCATTTTATTTTTAAATCTTAAATTTGCGTGAAGCAAATGCTTTATCTAGTTTATCCTGTATTAAAATCGTATTTGAATTATGTTGCCATCTTTTCAGGGACAACACGTTTTACTCTTCCTGGAGTTGAAAGGTTTCTTTCAGCAATTAAATCACCACCACCTGTGCTGTATTCTGTTTTTCCAACTTCCTTAAAAAGTAGATTTTTATCAATAGGATTATTAGTATTAGCAGAACAACCTAAATTTTCAAATGGTATATCTTCTGTTTCCAGTGGTTCAGCCATATTTAAAAAAAAAGTAAAACAACCTAACTCCCAACCACTGTGTACAATAGAAATGTAATTGTATCATGTGTGTCATCTGATTTACCAGGTTTAACATTAACAACAGTCTTACCAGTAACAGTACTGTGATAAACATGACTGTGATCAGTTTTTTTAACCTTGCTAGCAATCTTACTAACAGGTTTCTTCATTTTAATGACATCATTCAATTCACTTGACTTCATAATGACATCATTAGTCCTAACTCTTATTGCCTTAACACTTGGTCATTCCATCATTGGTGGTGGTAAAGTCTTTTTACCATTAACATCAATCTTACCGAGTTTAGCATTACTGTGTGCAATTGAGATATTGTTATTGTAACTAACTAACTTACCAATCTAAAGTATTTGTATCAGACAATGATTGCTGATCAGGGCCGTATTTAACTTTTTTGTCCGGGGGGGCAGTGGGATAGATCGCCGAAAGCGATCTGCATGCGCCGCAGGCGCATCCGAATGGGCGGGTCTGGGGGCCCTCCCCCAGAAAAATTTGAAAATAAAAGGTCTGAAATGGCATTTTCCTGGCATTTGAAAGTGTGAATCAATAGTATTTTTACTCTAAAAAAGGACCACTTTTATGAAGTATTTTACGAAAATACCACATTTGGACAGAAAATGTTAATTTTCATAGTTTTACATGATGAGAATAAAATGCCTGAAAAAATGGAGAAAAAGTGTGTCATTAGTTTTAGCAGGTTTTAGGGTTAGCATGAGATGACAGCTGCTCTAACTTCTTCTGCCCTGAAATGGAAATGCTGCTGTTAAAGCATTGGAATCCTACCTTCAAAAGTGCCATCATCTGTGCCCTACTCATTTGATATCCGAATTTACAATAGTCCTTATAGTTTGTATCAAAACACATAACTATGTACACAAACAGTTTGTATTATTCCACCAAGTCTTTGATATCCCTTTATAGTCCTTTTCAGAAATAATCCACTGCAAAATTATAAATCCAAAACGTACATGTATAGTAATCATGACAAACAACGATTCTGATGAAAAGATATAACTTAGTGTTTCTACATGTAGTGTCTAAATAACTGTCATGTACAAAAAGTCATTTGACTTTGAGTCAATTTGTCAGTTTTCTCCAGTTGGCCTTCACTGCGTATACTCTAATCTCCCACTTACCTGTCCCATTTCCAAACCCTATCGCAAGTGACTAAGTCCGAATATTGCTAATTTTGGTTGGGGCAGAGCTCAATTTATGGAACAGCCTGGAGTAGTGACATGACAATGGACACTGTAAGGCTTTACGACAATCTTGCCTAGTCACGTAGTCGTTTACGTGTACTGCGGCTGGGCGACCGGGGCAATTAGGGTCACGGTTTCGTAACAGCTCAAGATCACTGTGGCGATTCGTTCACCATTTAACACACTGTATTTACACAATGGGAGCTACTACAACCGATCAATTGCCCAATGGAATAAGGTGATTATAGAAGAGTCCTGGCTATTCTGCAGTTAAGCAGTGAAGTGGTCTAGGAACACCCACAAGGAGTCTTTAAACTGTGATCGGGCCTGATTGTTGATTTCATCACCTGTAGTTAAAAAGAGTGGCCTCGTCTTTGACATGGAAGGGTAAAGTCACTAGATTGGAACTGGGACGAAAGAACAGGGTGATCTACTGCCTGATAATGGGCGTTAAAGAAAAAATTGAACAGAAGATTAACATTCTGATAAGGTTTTATTCATCATGAAAGTCAACATCAGCGTCATCAGGGTCAAACTCAAGCTCATCATTAACCTCTTCAAGTTCCCCATCTGCTGGATGCGGGATCACTGGGTCGTCATTCCCGTCCGGAAGAAGTCCACTTAGTCTCCACCCACTGACTATCACTTGGAATGCCACTCTTTCCCAGGCGAGACTGATCATACGTACTACTTCCTGGCGGGAAATCTGATCACAGTGTCCATCATCTTCGGTATGTCCAATCTTCCAGGCTTTCCACACCAATCTGAGATGACATTTAAAACTGCGATTTACAGTTAAGTCCAAAGGTTGCAAAATTGAAGTGCATCGTTCAGGAATGAACGAATCCTGTCCATTTTGCCGCGGAATTTCCTCCGTAAACAGATGATGTCTATGGGCAGGGTAGCGATCCAAGATGAGGAGAAAGGTTGCTCCGGCAATAAATGGCACAACAATGGCTTGCAACCATTCGATCAATGACTGATGTCTTGCCCAGCCATTCGGAGTACCTGTAACCTAAGATTAAAATGTTTCGTTTAGAAATAAAGAATACATCGGTGCAATTCATGAAAATGTATGACTCATTCTCCGATTGTATTGTTGCTCAGCCAGCTGATAGCTTTGGGAAATGGTTTCAAAGATCAACGTACTGCAATGATTCTAAAAATAGAACAGGATTCGTAAAAAGACCATTAAACACGAGGAGCAGGCAGATCATAGAGCTAGCTCCATTGGCAGTTGAAGATGATATGGTCATCTAACAGCTAATAAACCAGGATTAGTTAATGAAAAGGTTTACTTACTCGCACGTTCTGGGGAGCATGGGCTCGCAGTTCTGCAATAACTTCGCCTTCAGCATCCAAGCCCCTAAAGTTGACCTCAGCTGGTAGTTTTCGTCCATCGCTGGAGACGGCCAAGGTTACCGTGCATCCAATCTTCCCGTTCCCTCTTGAGGATCTGATGTCGATCGAATGTGATCCTGTTGTAGCCATTGTGGTTTTCGGCACCATGTCAAAGTTGACAAATGTTTCATCCATGTTGATGATCACATGGAAATTTCCATTTTGGATGATTTGAGACGTTTCCCTACGATAGACGGCCGCTATTTCCATAGCGTTGTCGGGGAGGGTTTGCGTGTCCTTATTCTTTCTTCGATGGCTTATTCTTTTTCTGAAAGGAAAAGGAGACCACTTTTAGCTTTGAAAAACGTAGCTTACTCCCCCATTACTGTCCATTTCTTGGTCATTGGGCCCATTATTCCATTATGGCAGAACAAAAGTTGTGAGAGAACCCAACCCAAGTGAGATACCAATTTACGAAATGGCTTCGTTGTTTTTACCTTTCTTTGAATCGGGTCAGCCAGTGATCTGACGCTCGGAAATCCTGATTGCGAGGCCTTTGCGCTCTCGTCTGCTGCCTTTGTTCCTCCGTCAGATTAGTCCACCATTGTCTGTATTCTCTGGCTGCTTGTGACTGGAGATCGATCCCGGATACTGGAATTCCATGCTGGCGGCGTTGAATAAACCAGTCGTTGAGCTGATTTTCCATGTCTGCCCAAAACGCTGAAAAGGACAAACGGTAGGCCTATCAAGCAGACGGTGAAGGGATGAATCGGAGGGGGAGAAGAGTAGAGTATGCCTGAAATCTAAGAAGAGTCCCTGAATAATGTCGAACTATGGATAAAACCTCATTTCACAGTGAAAGCCTGAACTCACTGTCGCGCTTTTGCGCCGCGTTTTCACCGAGGCGCGGAAATCAATTGTTATTCATTAGGTGAACAAAGGATTCCCCGCCCGGCGGTGAAAATGCGGCGGAAAAACGCGTCAGTGAGTACAGGCCTTAATCCTATGGGCCTACTTCACTTAAAATTGTACATCTTTCGTAAATTCCTGACAAAAATGAGTTACCTTGTTCATCATTGCCATGCTGCCGAATCCTCCGCCGTCTCCTCTCAATTTGGGTGCACCTGTCGCGGCGTTCCGACATCTCTTCATACTGGTCTAGCCATCTTGAGAATGTCCTTGGATGGATGCGGTGATGTACGGCAAAAGAACGACAAGACCGGGCATGCGCAATGCCCATCGCATGGTGCAGCCTAAAAGTATCCACGTAGTCCAAACGCTGATTCAAGCTGTAGCCATGAAGATGTCTCCTTTCTTGGCCTTCGTTAGCCGCACCATTATTACCTCCGTCGTCACCACCATCACCATGCCCACCATTACCGCCACCATCACCGTCGTCACCGTTATCCATCGAATTCACGACCCAAAATCCAATGGCAAAGCAAAAAATCCAAAACAAACGCATCTCGTCGATTAACAAATCGAACCTCTGACAAAAACATCAATGAGTACACAAGAACTGTCCAACTTCTCTTATACTGTTTTGGAGAATACGTAATTGTTATGTCACTGAGGTCATCCGTAACCTCACCCGATTAGGCCTAGTGTAATTCTTTGCCAGGCTCTGGGGTGTGACAAGGAAGTCGACAGAACAATTATAATATTGATCCAGGGCATTCTGTTTCCGACCATACCCCACCCCATTTTATTGGACTTAGGATTTTCTGATGATTTTCCGGGTTCAGGAATGGGACAGGTAAGTGGGAGATTAGAGTATATCCTCAGGTGAAGGAATGCATGATTCACCTCGATGGACCAGCATCATTGCCAAGCCACTCAACCTTTCCTCTGTCATAGTTGACCGGGTCCACAATTTAAGTCGGCGAAGAGCTGAGAACTCAGGTGCAACTTGCACCTGAGTTGATAACACCTGCTATCCATATGCTGCTATCATGCTGGTAAAGCTATGGCTAAGATTAGTTTGTCTTTTTATTACTGTCTGAAAATTTTTTTTTCAACATTTATTGCACAGGGGGGGGGGGCAGCTGCCCCCCTGCCCCCCTCTAAATACGGCCCTGCTGATACCTTTGAATAGAAGTGGGGATATCAGGATGTTTATCAATCGAATCTCGGAAAGTTTGATGAATTCCTTCTGATCAACTAATTGTGTTCCTGCTCGACGTGTAATGGGTGTTCTGGTGAGCGCCTGTGCACCAAGTATGCATTTTACATATGTTCAGATGGAATCATTCAATCTCTGTATCCCAGGATTTGAGAAACCATTCGACTTCAATATCATAAACTGTTGGTATGTTTGACATGGTTTCTGTTTGACAACATCAATAACATTTTTATGTTGTCTGATAGTGTTCTCGGCTCCCATTTCGAAGATCGTGAATTCATCCATTACAGCGTCCCATCCTTCTTCAAACATTCGAGACATGTTCTTTTCGAGGACCTTCGTGAGTAGGAAAGTTTTTTGTGATGTTTTTACATAATAATTTGGATCGGCTATGTTTGGGCCGAAATCCGGTACACTCCAGGAAGTTCAACCCTCATTACATGTACTTTCAAACACTGAGAAATCGTATTTATCATTCAGTTTAAACTCACTAAGTAACTGTCCAAGTTTCTTACGATTTATGCTATTGTTTGATTCATTGAAATTTATTTCACCTGGTGTTGGTATCTGTAGGTTTTTCATGATTTTACTTATTTGATAGAAAGCATGACATCTGTAAAATGACCTTATCATTGGATCAACATGGTTTAAATATTCTTTAATTGAAACCCCACAACCAGTTGTTGCAAACCATACAGCCATGTTAAATTGATTTTGGTAAAACGATAGTGGGTTTTTCATCAGTCTTAGACAGTCCTTTCTATTTTTTCAAACTTATTAACCCGGGGGTTAAGTGACGTTCTTTTACATGGAAAAAACTATCAACGGAAACATAAACATCAAAGTTAAAAAAGTTATATGTAAACCTATCCTTGCTAACGGGTAATACATCATTTATTTAGTGTTAAACCCCTTGTTTAGTATTTAATACCACTACTAGTAACATAAGCTTATCCCTAGTAATAGGAAAAAGGGGTAATCCTAGAAATGACATTTTTTTCCTAAATTTAGCCTCCAAACCATGTTTTAAGAGGTCGATTTAAAAAAAGTTGTTGATTGTCGTACTCTCTGTTTCCCATTACTCTTGTGGACCCATCACTTCACTCGGATAGGCTTCCGCTGCCAGGGATTACAATTTGGTATTGCACCAATAGGTATCATGTAACAGGACCAGATATATCAAGTGAAATGGTGTTTACTGCAGCAACAGTTTTATTCGGCTTGGCATGATAACATTACAACTATTAAGATTAAGTACATTGGAACTATTTGTCTAAAACGTAATTATACAAATTTAATGAAGCACGGTTATCGGGCACTTTCCGAGACATCCTCCAAGCATCGTCAATGGTGATCATTGTTGCCAAGTCTCACTCGACCTACTGTGAGACTATGTGAGGATTTCAACAGGAAGATGTGAAATTCGACATTTCGGACCGAAGACATGGAGATTGATCTAACATTACTAGATGTGATGGTTCCTTAGACTGACAACCAAGTAGACGCATGGTCACAACCCAGTATAAGCAAATACTGTCCGGATCTCATCATTTTATCCTTTGAAGTGTAGGTTGAGACGAACCAGTCCTGGCGGTCCAGTGCGTTGTGTCGGTCACAACCGGGGGATGACCACTAAATCTAATCTACACCAATTCGGCAATTGCTCAGAATGGCAAGTTGTGAGGAAACTGGCCAGTGGATGCATGGTCACAACAAAGGGCAAACCAGTCAATGTAGTCAGGATCTTGTCAACAATTCTTTTGAATTGAAGTGTACTGTAGGTTGTGACAAACCAGTCCAGTGCTTATGTTCACAACACAGGGACAAACAGTAACAGGGAATGCAGTCTTGATCTTTACCTCAATTCCTTTCATATAAAGTGACAAATGAGTCCAGTAGACAGATGCGAGGTCACAAGAATAGCATATAGCATATGGACAACCAGTATGCCAAGTGAAGACCAAGTCCAAAGGGTATGATTGATAGCCAGCAGCATTGAAAGCAGATGCAATTTGACATCTTCATAAACCAACTGCAACATGCTGTTTTCTTCATTCATTCAATCTATTCTATTAGTTAAGGTATTACAGTGGAAAAGAATGAAATCATGGAATATACTATTTCTTCTTCTGATGGCCGATTGAGCACTGCGTGGATGTCGAAAAGCCATGAGACGGTCTAAGGTCAAGCCGGTTCTATGAGTGTGCCTCAGCTCCTCTCGGTCAAGGCTCATATCTCCGTGATGATGTGGTCACAGAACATCCCTCCCTGTCCAGCTGTAAAACAGGACGAGTAAATATATTAATTACACCAGACCAGCCAAGTTTCATCATTTATTATTCAGACCCACATGAAATGATTAGCTGTTCATTGAAATAATGGAGAACACAGACTCAATAGCTTTGATGAAAATTTTACAGCAGGTTTGTCAACATTTGTGCGATCATTTACATTGTTGCGTATCTCTTAATTTCTACAGGACTGACTTCATGAAATATAGCTACTCAGGACATGTTTCGAGAAGTTTCAGAAATTATTTCCAAAGGAGGTTTATCCCATGCGTAGAGTCTGGGTGATTTTGGGCTATTCTTAGGTGTATAGAGCGCACATTGTCACGTAAGGTTCTTGCCTGAATCATCGCTATTCCGTTTAACCAATGAATGGCATTCTGCCATTGCAGATTTCTCGAAACATTTGGAAGACAAGACTGCTCAAAACGACGAACATGCTCCCCATAATCACCCAAACTAACAACACATATATATTGTAAAGACCTTTTTCTTGACCTGTGACGAATTAGTATTGTCTGATGCAGTGTCTGAACACAAATTTAAGGGCTATATCAATCATGAAAAATTCACCCTCATGATCACCCGTCCAGCGAAAAATGCAAATGGTATGGATGATATCACTCTCTAATAAATACGCGATGCCAATTTAATACTTTTTTATTATGCTAACTGACATCAAAATTACTGGAAGTGTTATGGTAAAGAAGCATCATAAGACAGTGTAGATTGTTTACGAAGAAGCAAGTTACTTCAGACTAGCAATTTATGCCCATAGTGTAGACTATATACCGAAGTGAGTGAAATGTCCGTTGGCTTTTCTATGCAGTGGGTAACCTCCAGCCTGCACATGTCTGGTCGGAACCACGTTGAGCAACTTGCCTAATCGGGAAAACCGCGGGAGGCAGTGCAATTTACCGGAGCGGTTCAGAACTCACAATTTTCATCAAAAATCGCCCGAAAACAACAAAAGTAAGGGCCGGTGGCGAAAAGTGCTAAAAAAACCACATGGCTTGGGTCTTGCGCAATCAGCTCAGTAAAAACAATATACCCCATAATTCAAGGTTCCTGGTTTTACAGAAAAACAAGTTATACGGTTGAAGGGTTAACAGCCAACATGGTCAGAAACCAGCGATGTAAGAGCTAGGTGAAATGTCAAAACCTCACACAGCAAAGACGGACAGTTTTGCAAAGGATGAAATTTTAAAAGATGTTAATAAAATCACCATTAACTCATGAACTATAGGTATTTTTTTTCTTCAGAATGTTAGCTTGTCCTTTCAATGACCCTTATTCACGCATTGATAAGTAGTAGAGTCAATATAGCACCTGACCCCAAAAAAATTGCAAGCAAACGTTTTATGATTGTTTATTGTAGTATTGGGTCTTGTGAACAACATATCAAAAGTTTACAAAAATTTAAGTCCGGGAAAGGGTCAAAAAGTGACGTCAAAAACAAGATGGCCGCCAAATCATAAAAGTGGCTATATCTCACTTCATATTTGACATAGAGTGAAAATATTGGTGTCTAGGTATAGGTTTTAGGGGTCAAGGAATCCATTAAGCCTATTTATGAGGTTGTAGGAGAATTGCATAATGGGAAATCCAAGATGGCCGCCACGACGGCCCCAGATTATGTCTTTGGCCACAACTCAGTTCATACTAAACGAAACTGACAGTTGTGTGGTGTCTTTTCATAGGTTTTAGGGGTCAAGGAATCCATTAAGACTATTTATGAGGTTGTAGAAGAAGTGCATAATAGGGAATCCAAGATGGCCACCAGATATGGTGCGTAAGTTGGGAATATTAAAGAACTATATTTAGCAACGACTATATGTACATAGTAATATTTTATTTTTAGTCACTGTGGAAATAGCCTCTGTATCTCATTGTTCTTCATCAACGTCTTCTTCGTCTGGTATTGGGTCCAGAGTCATGTTATCACAGTTCCCCGCTTGACAAGATCCGCATGCATTCGTGCACTCAAGCCCATGCTTTTTGCAGGTACACCTTAGTGTGTTACATGTAGCGGAGCAGTTGCAGTGGATCATTTTGAGGAGAGCCTCGGGAGCAAGGTCATTATCCATCATGATTGGAATGAGTGTATCCCCTTGGACTTTGGACCCAGTCAGTTGGAACCATGTCCTCACTCATGCCCATCCAGACAAGCACTTGGTAATGCACCCTAAGTGAGTGAAATCTGGTGGCAGAAGCAGTTGGTGGAAGTCGTTCAGGTGTCACAAATGCCTTGGCTCTTGAAACCTTCTTACGGAGCAAACTGTACCTAAGGGCTGCAAGAGATTCGCTTTGATTCCCATTAAACAATGAAATCATTGCTTTAGAGCCAGCACCTTCGATAGTTTTTTTGTCTCTGTCAGGGGAACAAAACACCTTTGAACATGAGCGTAACACGGTGTCTCCCTTCAGAATCTTTTCAAACACGGATTTCTTTCCAATGCCAAAGATTCTTGAAGTCGTATCACAACCCGTGAATGCGTGCAAAAACAGCAGATCAGTGCATATGTCATCACCTAATATATGTTTCAGAACACTGATGTTGTACACATGTTTTGTTTTATCACCACTTTTGTCTGAACGGAAGTACAGCTCATGGCTGTCCTCAACTGTCGCATGATACAAGAGGAGAATCAACAGGTCGGTATCTTCACCAATGAGCGTTGTAGATTTGTACCTAGACATCGAAACTGCTGCTTTTACAATGTCCACGTCTGCATCTCCCTCAGCTTGAATGACATCGCAGCCTTTCTGTCGCAAACAGTTTGCGATTAGATCAATCATAGCCTGTTTGTTTTCCACATTTGAGAGGAAGTCTTCCTTTTTTCCAACGAACTTGGTAGCATCTGATATATCGACCTTGTTTGCAGTCTTGTTAGCACCTCGTCGCTGATGAGTATTATCCTTAATTCCTGGCCCTCCGCTGTACCCATCAAATACAACTGTGGCATGTCCGTATAAATCACCAGTGAGCTTTGCATATGCCTCGGCGATCGAGCTGTATGTGGACCCTTCGGTCCATTTCGTTCTATGCAAACGTGAGCCCCCGTCTAAAACGTAGTGATCAGTGACTGGGATTGTATCGAGCACGGCATCCTCGGATTTAGGAGTGACATGGTTTCTTATAGCTTCCATCAGTTGTGCCTTGTCTGGTTAGCGCAAGCAGTGCTTTGCTTCAAATAACGATGGAGGATGAGGGCTGAGTTCATAGTCCATCACCTCACTTAGACTAAGATCTTCTCCTGACTGTGACACAACCAAGAACCTCTGAAACAACAGAGCTGGGTCGATGGTTCGATCGCCAGTTATTTTGATGGCCCGGGCAGTAGCTAATGTCTTCACTCTAGTATTTCTCTTGTGCGAATACGAAAATATAGACTGTCCTTCCATTGCTTTTACTACGCTTTTGCCAACCGTGAAAAGATCATGCACGTTCACATCTTCATTAGCATTTATCCCTGTTATAATGTTGCGCAAGGCGGCATCCCCTGTAAAGGGAGAAAAGTCTGCAAGTTTTTCTATTAGCTTTTCTCCGTCTGCTTTATCTCTGTTCATCCTTGAAGGCGTAGCCTCTTTGTGCTGTTCACTTGTTGTGTATACCATCTGGCTGAACTCTTGCATGGCATAGTTGTAGGCTGAGGTTACAGGGCGAGACATGGTCCAAAGTGTTCTTTGGTGTTCACTGAAGCCACTTCCTCTTGTTAGCCCGCCTGTGCTTTTAAGAGAACGCATGAGCGTCTGCTCTATAACAAGATCAGAGCTTAGGCCAGCCCAGTATTGGTTGCTGCGGCGTATGACATGGAAGCCATTCATAAACTTCTGATGAACAGTAGGGTTTTCAGCTTCTAAGCTGTTCATCTTCTGTAGATACAGATAACCCGACTTGAGATAGTTAGGGTGTCCAGCTGCTGCAAATATTGGCAAACAATCTGCGATGGCATGGAGGTGCATCTCCCATGACCCAGTGCGATCAGCCTCAATGAGCTCGCGTGCAACTCCCAACATTTTCTGATAGTTTATCCACAGTTTACTTGTCTTTGAATCATTGGATAGTTCACATTCTTTCGATTTGAGCTGATCAGCGATTGTTGCGATGCAATCCGACTTCAGCAACGACTCCATCTCTCGTTCACCAGTTTCCGTAAGAGCGTAGAGCGTTTCAAGCTCTTTCAAGACGTTTTCAAAACCAGGCTCGTCCTTGATGATTTTAGCCACTATCTGATGCGTAAGGCATTGATCCACAAGAAGATGTCCACGAAATGCACGTTGTACAGATTTACCATTCATCATATGCACAACCGCGTTTTCTCTGTTTCTAGGATCTGTCTCAGCCCACTCCCATCCATTAATGTTCCTATTGCCCCCAGAAGATTCATGAAGGTATGGAAACTGCCTAGTAACAACACAACATTTCTAATCAGACAATTGTCTGGTACTTCATTTACGATCTCCGATGCCTTCCAGAAGAGCGGCTGGTCGAATGTAACGATTGGTGGAATGTTTTGCTTAGCGGCTAGGTTGCATACGTACTCCAACGTGGAGAAAATGCATGTTTTGTCGCTTGATGACCAATAACATAAACTGAGCTATTTTTAAGTCTTGGGTGTATTGCGGTCAGCATCGATTTGCAATGATGCACTTCTTCTACAACCTCATAAATAGTCTTAATGGATTCCTTGACCCCTAAAACCTATGAAAAGACACCACACAACTGTCAGTTTCGTTTAGTATGAACTGAGTTGTGGCCAAAGACATAATCTGGGGCCGTCGTGGCGGCCATCTTGGATTTCCCATTATGCAATTCTCCTACAACCTCATAAATAGGCTTAATGGATTCCTTGACCCCTAAAACCTATACCTAGGCACCAATATTTTCACTCTATGTCAAATATGAAGTGAGATATAGCCACTTTTATGATTTGGCGGCCATCTTGTTTTTGACGTCACTTTTTGACCCTTTCCCGGGCATAAATTTTTGTAAACTTTTGATATGTTGTTTACAAGACCCAATACTACAATAAACAACCATAAAACGTTTGCTTGCAATTTTTTTGAGGTTAGGCCTTATTTTTCATAAATTGACTCTACTAAAGGTTATTGGCAGAGAAAAATCAGCTGGTTTGCTTATTCCTTGCACCAAAAAAAGGCCTTTGTTTCTCATTATTATGAAGACTTTGAATCTGAAATACTGTTCCCTATCTTCAGCATCGTTCCGGTTCATCGCCACGGATTCGAAATTAACTTCAATGGATTGGTAAAATGACTTTGTCTTTTAAGGGACCCTTGAGTGATAGACGTTGATCAACTAAAATTACACAATTATGTTGTCGTCAATTTCTCGGATAAATAACAATTCGGGATTCGTAATTCGCAATTCGGGAAATTTGCGGAACCTCACCAACACCATCACCTCTTGGCCGCTCTGAAGGCAAGATTTTGAATACATATTTCCACATAGAATCAAAGCAATTTAAAGAGAACTTACAGAGCTGCTGTCAAGCTCTATATCTATAGTGGGTGACAAAAAGTGTCTGAAATTTGTGGCCATCTCCGATATCATGTTAGGCATATCTCGTGTATAAGTTTTAGCACAGTTGCTATTCGAACTACTAAACAGTAACGACATTTGTAGGACGGATCAAAAATCGCTGTATCAGTGATATACCATTTTCTCTAAAAATGTAAGAAACAACAATAATCATCGACATACTTGACCTCAATAATATCAGCCAACAACTGATTCTTTTACAGCAGATTGTAGTGTAATCCCTATTGCCCCTTTAAGAGTCACCACACTATGGTGCTGCCACCTTCATGTCAAGGGGTTAACTGTGTGTAATGCCTTCTCTTATTAAACTTGCATTGTTTACATCTGTCTTATTCAAGTGAACCATACCCCCAAACCAGCAAAGGACAATACTTCCACATGGTGTCAGAATGGGATTGAATATGCAGCGAATGTACTGGTAGGCAAGTTCAGAAAAACTTTCAGTGAAGAGAGTGAGAACTTTTATCTAGTTTTGCATGTAGTGATGCACACGTAAAATGTACAGCAAAGCATATGGTTATTGAAAATTGTTGAAATGGCAACATTCCAAGTCCCCCCCCCCCCCGGAGAACTTTAACTTTTCAAACCTGTAGAGCGGCCAAAATGGTAACAACGTTTCGTGAGGTTCGCAACGGCATCTGGACAAACAGAAAAGGCCGAGGAACTACAACTAAACACACTCATATACTGCATGGGAGCCAAGGCGGATGACATTTTTATGACATTCGTTCTTACTCGTGCGCAGAGAGCTAGTTTAAGGGCTGTTAAGGACAAGTTTGATGGGCATTTCGTAGTTAGACGTAACACTATTTACGAACGTGCTAAATTCAATGTTCGAAAGCAAAAACAAGTGAAAACGGTCGATGGTTTTATCACTGACTTTTATGGTTTAGCAGAACATTGTAACTATGCTGGACTCCGTGAGGAGATGATTAGAGATTGGATTGTGGTTGGCCTACGTGACGAAAAACTTCAAATGGATGCAGATTTGACTCTGCCTAAAGCCGTGAATATGTCGCGACTAAGCGAGGGATCAAAAGTCAGCAGGCGTCTGTGCGCAACCCTGATGACATCGAAGCCACTGCAGAGGTTCATGCAATTAAACGCGGGAGAAATCACTACAAGTCGTGGAAATCTTCCCTTGCAAAATCCGAAAAAGGGCCACAAAAATATTCAAGTTTTCACTCAAAAGGTAAAAAGGAAAAATCGTATACTAGTAGTCGTGCATATTCAAAATGCTCATGGTGTGGAAATAAACCCAACCATAATCGTGACAAGTGTCCAACGAAGGATGTAGAGTGCTATTTCTGCAAAAAATGGGTCATTTTTCAAGGATGCGTAGAACGAAGTCGTCGGTAAGCCAAGTTTCTATGCGAGACGAATCGGAGGAAACCTTTCTTGGTCAAATCCAAACAGAGTCAGGCGACGCAGCCGACTGGTCTTGTACCATCCCCATAGCCGGTGATCCAATCGAATGGAAAATCGATACAGGCGCAGAAGTTTCTTGCCTGCCGATCAGGCTGTACTGTCAAAGGTATGGTAAGCTCAAAACACCTCGCAAAAAGTTGTTCGGCGCAGGTGGTGCTAAACTGGATGTCGCCGGTATGATTACCACTACACTGAAGAAAGGCGGTAAATGTGAACTGACCGATGTGTATGTCGTGCGTGACCTTACAAAGCCGCTGTTAGGTCAATCAGTGATTCAGAAACTGAATTTGGTATCTGTTGTGAAATCAATCAATTCCTCTTCAAATGCAAAGAAGTGGAAACGTGACCATCCAGAACTGTTAGGTAGCCTTGGAAAGCTTAAAGGAGACTATGAGATCAAACTCGAGGATTCAGCAAATCCGTATGCAATTTCTACTCCGCGAAACGCCCCTATGCCGTTGTTTAAAAAGGTGAAAGAGGAGCTCAGGCGAATGGAAAGTATCGATGTGATCAGGAAGATCACAGAACCGACAAACCGGTGCGCTGGGATGGTGGTTGTGCCAAAAGCGAACAGTACAGTCAGAATTTGCGTTGACCTTACAAAGCTGAACGAAAGTGTGAAACGTGAAAAGGTAATTTTACCATCGGTTGATCAGACCATGTCGCAGTTCACAGGGACCAAGATCTTCACAAAACTTGACGCTAACTCAGGTTGTTGGCAGATTCCGTTAAAGGAAGAATCTTCAAAACTTACTACAGTCATAACGCCCTTTGATAGATTCTGCTTCAATAGATTACCATATGGGATTTCTTCATCCCCAGAACACTTTCAGAGACGTATGCAAGAGCTGTTCGATGGGTTAGACGGTGTACTTTGTCATATCGATGATATTCTAATATTCGGCAAAACGCAGGAAGAGCATGATCGCAGGCTGCACGAAGTAATGAAACGATTGCGCGACGCACATGTTACTCTTAATCCCGAGAAATGGGTATTCTCTGCAAGCAGAGTGAAGTATTTAGGCGTCATCATTGATGCAAACGGCATCTATCCTGATCCTGATAAACTAGAAGCAATTCGAGGAATGAAAAGGCCGCAAAATGTCTCGGATGTCAGACGCTTTCTAGGAATGGTTAATCATTTGGGAAAATTCATCCCCAATTTAGCCAACAAAACTGAGCCACTTCGACAACTTCTTATCAAAAAGAAATGTTGGGTGTGGGACAAACCACAAGAACAAGCATTCAGTGACTTGAAGGAATGCTTGACGTCGGATAACGTGTTGGCGCTGTACGATCCGAGTGAGGAAACTCTGTTATCAGCTGACGCGTCGTCATTTGGTATTGGCGCAGTTTTGTAACAAAAGCAGGACGATTCAGTCTTTAAGCCAGTTGCTTATGCCTCTCGCTCATTAACGAACACCGAACAAAGATACGCACAGGTCGTGAAGGAAGCCCTTGCCACAACCTGGGCATGCCAACGCTTTCAGGGCTTTTTGATCGGAATGCATCATTTCCAAATCCACACGGACCACAAGCCGTTAGTCCCGCTCTTCGATCCAAAAGTGTAGATGAACTTCCAGCACGTGTTCAAAGGTTCAAATTGAGACTGATGAGATTCGGTTATCGCATCTCTCATTTCCCCGGCAAAGAACTATATATACAGCCGATGCTCTTTCAAAAGCACCCTTGTCAGAGTCACTCACCACAAGTGAGGAACGGTTTCAGAAAGACTTCAAAGCCAATGTTGAGGCAGTCTTACAATATTCCGCTAGCGAGCAACGTCTTGACCAAATTCGCGAAAATTAGGAACAGGATGAGATATGTACCCAGTTAATGCGCTATTGTGCAGATGGATGGTCAGACTAGTCGGAGCTAAAAGGTCCAATCAAGCCGTACTGGCCAAGTGCTGGTGAAATGACAGTACATGAAGGTTTACTACTCAAAAGAACCTGGCTGGTCATACCGTTCAACATGAGAGTTGAAATTTTAGATAAATTGCATGAAGGACATCAGGGCATCACGAATTGCCGTAGACGTGCGCAAGATTCAGTATGGTGGCCTGGTTTGAGCAAACAAATCGAGGAGTTAGTCAAAACTGTAACATGTGGGTGAAAGAGAAAAAGTAACCACGAACCAAATGTGTCAACGGAGTTTCCAAAACGTCCTTGGCAAATAGTCGGTACAGACATATGTGAACTGAGGAAAACACACTATCTCGTTGTAGTAGATTACTACTCACGTTACATCGAACTGGCAAAACTGACAAATCTGTCATCTGAAGCGATAACCAATCACTTAAAGTCAATTTTCACACGACACGGTGTACCTGAACGTTTACGCTCCGATAATGGGCCGCAGTACGATTCGCAAGAATTCACAGCATTTGCCAATGACTAAAACTTTCAGCACGTCACGAGCAGCCCGCTCTATCCCCAAGACAATGCTGAAGTTGAACACGCAGTTGAAACGGTAAAAGACATCCTGAAAAAAGGTCGCGATCAATACAAAGCGTTACTCACATATCGCCCTACTCCGCTATATCACGGTTATAGCCCAGCTGAACTGTTAACTGGAACCGCCGAGCGATTTATTCAACTTTTCGACTTTCACCGCCCGAGAAAGTCAAACTTCCAACTTCCTATTCGAGTTCAGATTTGTAGCTCCGCCCCCAGTGCCCGAGCATGCGCAGTTCAATTTGTTATTATTGAGAATCATGTGAGAATTACGTGAGTCATGCGATCTTTCATTCATGAGTTTTCGTAGTAAATTCCACAGTAGTGACGTCACTCAATGATTGACAGCTAGGCGCCATGTTTCATTCATGCCTCGTTCTGATCACCCGATGCGCGGGAAATGAAAACGAGGTCATACGAACAGGCTTGGCGGTTTCAGTTCCCTTTAATGGGGAGACGAATCAGCCCTTACCTCCCTCAGCTACCGCAAAGGTACATCTCGGAGTGGCCAGATCTAGTGGAGCTTCAGCAAACCGAAGCTGAATATATAGGCGAAAGCAAGCCCAGAATGCTGACAAACATCATGGTGCTCGAGAACTCGAGGAACTTCAGCAAGGAGCCAGAGTGTAGATCAGAGATAAAAACATTTCTGCCACTGTCAGCGGAAAGGCCGAGACGCCGCATTCTTATTGAGTCAGAACTGACACAGGAGCAGATCTACGCAGAAACCGTAAAGTCTTGCCAAGCTGAACTATTAGACAATCATGCCCAACGGTATAAATCAGCCTCAAGTGACTGATAGTGAGAAAACAGTCATGCCTACCTGTAATCAGCCTCAGGTGACCGAGAGTGACATTAGGAGATCAACCAGACTGGTGAAGCCACCAGATCGCTTGGACTTAGAAACACTGCGAAGGCATCTTAAAGCCTTAGACACTTATGCGCCGCTTTATTTCCATCAACCAAACTGTTGTATTTCAGGATGCGCAGCGTATCTCGAGGAACTTCTTCATGTTTACCAACCAACTCGCAGCCTCCGGTCATCTGATGGTCTGTTGTTGGTTGAGCAAAGGGGAAGGGTATTGTCCTATGGTGGCAGAGCTTTTCAATGTGCTGCTCCAACCCTGTGGAATCAACTCCCTGCCAATATCAGGAAGGTCGAGATCACATCTGTTTTTGCTCGCCATCTCAAAACCTTCCTCTTTGCTCGCTGCAATAGAAAATCATAATTTCTGTACAGTGTCACCGATCATAATTCTGTGGAATCTGGCACTTTAAATACTAGTCATTTTCATTTTCATTTTCATTATGTAACCTGTATGACGCATGTCCAGGTTATATCCTAAATTTAGCATTTCTGGTTAAAGCTAAAAATATGGACTTTCATGTTTGGACTTAACAAGTGTTCAGATGCCACAGATAATTCCGACTTTACTTTTCAACGTGTTTCAAGCCACATCAAAGTGTGCAAACATTTAGTTCTAAGTTCAGAAATAACATAGACAGTTTAGAAAGCTGTGTAATATCTTCTCTTATTAAACTTGCATTATTTACATCTGTCTCATTCAAGTGAACCGTACCCCCAAACCAGCAAAGGACAATACTTCCACACAGATCAGATACATGATTGGCTGCCAGTGATGGTGCTGTCATCAATATGACTAATGACAAATTGACAGATTGGTTACGCGTAAATATTTGAACTTATTTTCTATATTTATCACTATTATTTATTGCCCATTTGTGATTGAGTTAATAAAGTAGACCATACATCACAGAATCATATCCATAGAGCTCGTTAGATATAATACCGCATTGACTTAAGCCTTTTTGCAGATTCGTCTCCTCCATGATGCACATGCGCAACGGGAGACGAATTTCATGTATTGACTTGAGGTTTAGAAGCGTACAACTGCGCTCTACGGTGGCCCATAGAGGACATGAGTTTATTTTCAATATAATATAATTTTTTTTTTATAATGCGTTTTTTTTCTCTCGAATTACAACCGCCGTCGGATTTATTTCTCACCGCCAAAAAAATAATTCCCACCGCCATGTTAAAAATAATAATTCCTACCACCGCGGTGGAAATTAATATCCACCGCGGTGGAAATAATATGTTTACAACCACGATTGTGGCTGGACTAGTATCAGGTCAAGGAGAGTAACAACATAAGAAAGATCGGAGCGGGAGCTAATTCGTTATTGACACCAGGTGGATATTATTTCCCACCGCGGTGGATATTATTTCCACCGCGGTCGATATTAATTTCCACCGCGGTGGTGGGAATTATTATTTTTTACCCGGCGGTGGAAATTATTTTTTCGGCGGTGAGAAATAAATCCGACGGCGGTTGTAATTTGAGAGAATACAAAAAACGCATTGTAAAAAGAAAAATATTCTAATATATTGAAAATAAACGCATGTCCTCTATGGGCCACCGTAGCGCTCAGCATCGGAAGAGGCTGAATACCTAGGTAATATCACTAACGAAACCTTCCGCAAAAATCGTATATATTTCGCCGAAATGCGTGTTTTCGCTTTGGCCAAGTTTAAATTTCGTCTTTATCAATGAGAAGCGGAAGAGATATAAGCTTTTTTAGCAATAATAATCCCATATAATGATACAAAGGTTCCGAGAAATCGGCAATGGCGGATTGACATTCAACAGAAGAGTGAATTCAGGCCAGAAACTCATCACATTTGTGCGTTTAAAACACTTATCGATGACTCGAAATCACCCAGACTCCACTCATAAGATATACCTCCACTGAAAATAATTGCCGAAACCTCGGTAAACGTGTCATGAGTGCTGAAATTGACCATTTTAAAAGTCCCTCGATCATCACTGTAGAATTGTACTGGACTGCACATTTATATACGCAAAGTGTAAATGTACACACATATGTATACAAACCTGCTACATTATCACCGGAGGTATTGAATCTATATTTTCAAATATATCCATGAACTTCCTTGATCATTAGCACCTTATCAGTGTCTGTTGGTCATATATAACTTGGCAAACAAAATTAAAATGTTTTCTCATTACGTTTTACAGGGATGATCGACAGCTGCGTTTCAACGTGACCACATCACAGATGACTGAAAGAGTGAGAGGAGCTGAGCAACACTTTTTCAACACTTATTTTTTCACTGCAATACTTAACTCAAAAAGCTTAAATAAAGAAAACATCATGTAGCAGTTGGTTTACAAAAAGTTCAGTTTTTACTTATTATTTATCAATCATACCCCTTGGTCTGAGTACTGACCTTGCATTTCCTGGTTGGTTGTTCCTGATGTGAGGTCAAGCCATTGCTAGTTGGCCTAGACTGGACCATGTTCTCTGGATTAGTTTGTCACAACCTACACCTCAAATACGATAGTAAAGTCGTTCATCTGCTATGTTCGTTTGACGAAAATTATATTTTATTCCTCATTCTTCGAACGTTATTGATAAACAAATCTACATACTCCACCTCAAAGGAATGTAAATGTCCAGACTGTTACTGGTTGTCCTTAGGTTGTGACTATGCATCTGCCGCTGGGCTGGTTTGTCTCAACCTGCACTTCAAAGGATTTGATGTAAAGGTCCAGACTGCATGCAGTTCCTGGTTGTATGCTGGGTTGTGACCATGCATCTACTGGGTTGTGACAGACCAAGGAACCATCCCAAAATATCCTAACCTTGTCCATTATTCCCTAAGCAAATTTAAAATGTTTTCTCATTGCGTTTTACAAGGATGATAGACAGCTGTGTTTTCGGTGACCACATCACAGATGACTGAGAGAGTGAGAGGAGCTGAGCAACACTTTCTAACACTTATTTTTTCACTGCAATACTTAACTCAAATAGAATAACTGAAGAAAACATTATGTGGGATGATCGACAGCTGCTAATCACATCTAAAAATTGCCCATCTGTCAGTTCCCTGGACACGAATCTATGCCATCACCTGATGGCTCTTGTTTGAGGACTTAATCCATTATTTGCGATATTTTGGAATGATCATGTCATTACAGCGATAACCAATCAGATATTGGCACTATTTTTGGGTCATCAAAACCGAGAATGTCACCATTTACGTCTCATTTATTAACTGTCATCAAATTTAATCAAAGTAACCACTTTGTGGTGATCAAGTTTTTGATATCGCATGCCTGCTGATGACGAAATTATGGATAAAAACGTAAATTTTGATATGGACATATTTTGCATGTCATAAAATTCATGACCATTTAAAAGATACAACGGCCGTCATGGTTAAATTTTCATGAGATACTAGTGGTACTTAATCCTAGATGGTTAAATTTTCATGAGATACAAGTGGTACTTAATCCTAGATGGTTAAATTTTCATGAGATACAAGTGATACTTAATCCCAGATGGTTAAATTTTCATGAGATACAAATGGTACTTAATCCTAGATGGTTAAATTTTCATGAGATACAAGTGGTACTTAATCCTTGATGGTTAAATTTTCATGAGATACAAGTGGTACTTAATCCTAGATGGTTAAATTTTCATGAGATACAAGTGGTACTTAATCCTAGATGGTTAAATTTTCATGAGATACAAATGGTACTTAATCCTAGATGGTTAAATTTTCATGAGATACAAGTGGTACTTAATCCTAGATGGTTAAATTTTCATGAGATACAAGTGGTACTTAATCCTTGATGGTTAAATTTTCATGAGATACAAGTGGTACTTAATCCTAGATGTGCACCAATTTTAGATACTTCCTGTGCGTCTCTCAGATACACAACTTTAAATGACAGACCATTCTTTTCTGAACAACACAATATGTGGCTATACGAACCATACAGTAAAAACCAATTGTTTTGTATCTTTGTGGCCGGGCTGCGACCTGGAATACAAACATCATTATTTGCGTTTAGTTCCACGAGACAGTATCAAAGATATTTAATTTTTTGTAGTAGTCGGAAGTAGGAATGGCGTGCATCCTCTCAAACGAAGCATAAAACATGATATATGCAACATAAAAAACATCCCCTGGACCATTAGCTGCATAATATATGTATGATGTAGTGATCACAACGTAAATTCGCTGATTCGGGCGCACCACTTAATCAGAATCAGGTCCATAATCTGCTTGCTCGTGGTTGTATTTTATAGGCGCCCAAGCTTCTTTCAAATATATCATTTCTTTCGAATGGCCCAGTGTGGATGAAAGACTATTTTTCACATGAATATCACTATACAAAATATCATCGCCTCTAATTTCATTGCAAAAACCTTTTAAAAAACAAAGCATTTTTAAACAAAGTCATTCAACTTACTGTTACTGCAACACTGATACAAAACATCATGTATATACATTTATCCGCGCAGAGAAAACAAACACATGTCGTAACTCCAGAATCTTTTATTGAATGACTCTGGTGAGGCGGTGATAACCAGACTCTCTTTATTGAGTGACATTCATGTTTTGAGAAAAATGGGTCGGTTCTGGGTCATGAATCCCTTATTTTTCAAGGAAAAGGAAAGTGGAGTGCTGCTATCTATGAGAAAATGGATTATGCTACATCAATGAGCCTCTGTCAGAAACAGTATTCAGGTCAGAGGTTGCCACATACACCTAATTCACTTTTGACCAAATTGTCACTAAGTCGACTCTGGTTCTGGATCACCACCTCAAGTGTTCAAACACTAGCAGAATTGAATCTAGATCACTGATTTATCTATCTGATTGGTTATCACACAAATCATATTGTTCCCAACTCCCAATATATTCTGGTTTCTGGTTTGAAGGGTTCCTCCTCTTTATGAGACTACGTGTATGGAAATAATTAATGCTATCAGCTGTCAAGATAACAACGTTGCTGAAATCCCCAAGTCATATGACGGTTAATAGAATGCGCGCGGTAGCCTATGTCATCATAAAAATGTTGAGCTCAATATCGCAAGCACGAAAATAAAAAGAACATCAGCATGGGTTGAAATTGCGTTGCTCGCCCGACTCGCCCTGGCACAGATCAATGGTTCAATCCGATCAGATGTAGTGTTAACCCAATGACAGTCACAATCATAGTATCCCATTGGGAGTGTCTCATTGCAGTCTGGGATGACAGCTTGTGTGAAGGCGCTCCGACCATGAAAAATCGGCTCATGCATGATGTCGTATCCAGCAAATTTGGCCGGGGCTGTACAATCACCGAGAATTCTGAACAGCTTGTGTCGTGTCAAATTGAACAGGCCACAATCACAGTTTATTGGATTATCATACACACTGACGTCAACTTGTCTGTAAAGACAGGGCTCGTTTATAAAGTCTAATGTTTGCAAATTGTTGTATCCTAGACCAAGATAGGCGACCTCGCGATGCGCTATGACGTCATCAAAAGCGCCAGATTCAATATGGCTGATGTTATTACCCATGAAGCTGAGGAAGCGGAGAGTTTTTGGCAGACGTCTCACGTTCACCTTTTTTAAAATGTGAATTTTATTGAACATTAATGACAGACTTCGGAGATGTTTGAAATTTTCTAAGGATGAGTTCGGAATGGCTAACAGATTGAGGTGATCCAGAAGGAGCTTCTCTAAAGAGTGCCGAATTGAGTCGAACATGTCATGGGTGAATTGTAGCGGGTTTTTACTCAGATCCAAAGTTTTGAGTTGCGACCCTGAAAATGTATCTCTTCTGATGTGGGTGATCAAGTTAGAGGATAAGTAAATGGTTTTTAGACCTGCCACATTGTTAAATATCAGTGGAATGTCTTTTAACAGACAGTTACGGAACGATATTGTCTTCACTGATTTTAGCGCGGCGAATGCTAGGCTGTCCACGGAGCGGATAGGGTTGTTGTCAAAGATTATTTCTTCTATTTGAAGGTCTAGCCCTTTGAATAATTTGTCAGGTAGGTTGTCAAGGAAGTTTCTACGGATTGAAAGTTCCCTGATAACTGCTCCACGCAGGCTCCGTGGAAACTCCGGAATACCTCGGAACATCTGATCATTGCAATCTATTGACAGCTCCGTATCGTTATCGAGATTGAGAATTTCTCTACAGTTACATGCGAATTCTATAGGGCACTTTGGGCCTCTGTCCGTCCCTACTGGTGCCATTAGAATCAGTAGAAACACAGCTTGAACGTAGCCGAACTGGACATGCATTTGTTCTGTGTTTGGTAGAGCATACGTCTGAAGAGAAGCACACAATAGCTTTGTGCATTCACGTAGTGCAGAACGACAGTAAAAAGCTGGTTGTATAATAGCAAATATTTGATAAAGTTTTCTATATGCATTGGCGTACGGGACTAAGTGTTTATTCAGATAACACAATCTGAACGCGCCACCAAATGTATTTGCAAACAACACGCCACAACTGTTTATATTTCCGAATCCGTACTCCGCTGAATCATGTTCGTATCCAATTCATCCATCACTCAATACTCCAGAACGTCTTAGATTTGGGGCAAGACAGTTCCTTCTCATTTATCGCTTTCGTGGCATGGTGAAGACGTATAACTATTTCACTGAAAATAGAAATAGAAAATAGTTCAATGGGATTGTCAAGTGAAGATGAAGACAGGCACAGCCAAAGCTTCGAAAACCATCTTTGTTTGCCGGTTCCAGTAAGAGCCGGTCGTGATCTTTTTGGTGTTGTTTCTCTCAGTCGCATCGTGGTTGGAGTGTCAGGCGTCGGTTCGACTCTCAGATGGACCATCACTATTTCATCTTTGCATACTTGAGCATGGCAGTTTTTTAATCTATTTACAGTAACCTAAGCAAAGGAAAAATACCAGCTACATTTACAATAAAGGGAAACTACGGCATTTGCAAACCATGTAAAGGGGCTCGGTGCTAAAGGAACCATGCTTTGGATTGTGATTGTATAAAAAACTACTGGGCAAATTTCTTGAAAGTTGCATGGATGGCACCATGGCCAAAGTCATTAATTATGGTGAAGATAAGTACGTATGTAGTATCAAGTATGCAAGTATTAAGTATGGTATAGATAGAGGCTTGAAATAAAGTTAAAGAAGTATTTATGCAAGCAGGTTTTGATATAAAATTGGAGTAGTTTTGATTGATACTACCATTTGGTGTTACTTAGGAAAAATCTGCGTTGACCTAGTTTTGATTTGACTTGAATTTACCGCTCTTTTTTAACTCCGAAGGTTGTGGGTTCGATCCCACCTCAAGGCAATTTTAAAAAAATATTTTTCCTTTTTTACCTGTATATTACGTTTTCTTTTTTCCATTTTTCTTTTGCTGGTGGCCAGCTTGGAAATCATATTTTGCCATTTTAAAGGCTGTAGCTAGAATGACTATGTGGTTGGTGTATCTAATAAGTCTCCCTTATACTGTATATCACCCAGGTTTTCGATTTGACCTACTCTTCATGGTCATAGGGCTCAAGCTCTTTTCACCAATTGCATTTTATGGGACGTAAAATCGATATTTTGTTGTATTTTCTTGCAAAAACGCTGCCAGTGCCAGTGCCAGAGTACCAGTGCCAGGTTTTGAACCGACCCGTCATATTGGCCGTCACATGTTGTCACGACGTAAAGAAAATGCATTGGCAGGTGGCCGTCAAAACGTCACGTCTTGACTTCCATTAGTACTAACACTTTTGTCTAAATGAAACGGCCAATGTCCATTGTGCTCACCGTATAGGTATTTGGCGGTTAGGAATTCATCCCGGTTAACAAACATGCTCATGTTTAGTTTACATGTCTCGAATATAGGTCAAACCAAAGTCAGTATGACATGTGATATATCGTTGCTTGGTGTATCAACCCAACCTATAGCTAGCATCACTTTAAAAGGGTTGACCATAAGGTACCGCAACTTTTGCCAAACCTCCAATTCCTAAAGCAATTATAACTCTTTCAAAACGTAGTGAATGCGCATTTCAAGGGCTGGAGTCTGTTCTTTATTTTCCAGAGGACAGCCTGCATGGTTTTAAATGAGCATTCACTACGCTCTGAAGGAGTTATAATTACTTTATTATTTCAAGTTCAAGCCAAAATGGCGGTACTTATGGTCAACCCTTAAGGGCCAGAGATACTGGGTGAATTTTTTCTGAAATTTTTACAAGTTCGAAAACCAAAAACATGAGATGAAATAAAGAATGTTGCTTGCTTACTTATATCAAAGATATATTTGGGGTCAGGAACCAATATTGAATGAATGAAACAGTCTTTCAGGTTCACAAATCTTCCTTATTATCAGAAACAAAGGAATTTTTTGGTGCAAGGAATAATCAAACCTGCTGATTTTTCTCTGCTAAAAACCTTATCAATGTGTGAATAAGGGTCATGCATGCTCGGGGGGCAAGCTAGCATTTTAAAGAAAGAATCACCTGTAGTTTATGAGTAAATGGTGATTTATTTGCAGCTTTTTCAAACTTTTCCAATGAGCCTAATCATGAGGTTTTGAAAGGAACCAGTTTTGAACCCACCTTGCACTGAAAGCTCTGTAATTTGTAATTACTAGGTCACTGGAGCTGGATTTTGAACCATTAGCATGGAAATGTGCTAATGTGATACATATCTTCAAGAAGAAGGATAGGGGAAACATTGAGAATTATCGCGGTGTGTCGCTTCTTTCCGTCGTATCTAAGGTATGGCAAGCCAAAGCGGAATTAATTCAACACGCATACATATCTTGCAACTCTGTCAAACTTATCTCAACATTGAAAAATATACTTCAACAATTTATATGTCAAGTCATCATTTTCAAAATACGTGGCAACAATTTCAAAAGTATTGTTCAACGATTTAAAAAAATTCGTGCAACATTTTTAAAAATTACATAATCTAGCTGTTGGATCATGCCATGCGGTAGGTCACGTGACTTTGTTTGGTCACGTGAATGTTGCTAGATTTTTTCAGTGTTGAAGAAAAAAAAATGTTGCGAGATATTTTTGAAAGATGTTGGATGATTTTTTTGAAATTGTTGAACCATAATTTTGAAATTGTTGATATGTATTTTCTAAAAATGTTGCATGAATTTTTGAAATTTTGGATCATAATTTGAAATTGTTGAGATGTATTTTTGAAATTGTTGAACTATAATTTTGAAATTGTTGAGATGTAATTTTTAAAAATAATGCATGAATTTTTTAAAATTGTTGAACAATAGTTTTGAAATTGTTGCCACGTATTTTGAAAATGATGACTTGATTTATAAATTGTTGAAGTATATTTTTCAATGTTGAGATAAATTTGACAGAGTTGCAAGATATTTTTGCATGTTGAATTAATTCCGCTTTGGCTTGCCATACTAAGGTGATGGAAAAATTCTTATTTGACCACGTTTATCCGCACGTAGAACCTTTATTCAACCCGGGTCAGCACGGTTTTCGTAAAGGCCGGTGTAACAGTAACAAATGCCCCTGGAAAAAGTGTCCGGCCCTATTGTACTCTGCAATATGGTTCTATAGAGACCCTCACCGTCAATAATAGAATCCTTTGTTTCCCGGGCATTCTATCCTAGGACATTTTAAACTTCTACACCGGTCTACTGGGACCCAGCTGGTGGAAATATTTGACAAGATAGGAGGAGAGTTGGCGCTCGCACCTGTTCTTTCGGGAATCCCTCATGGCTCTATTTTGGGCCCTCTTCTTTTCTCCTGCTATAGAAATGATTTACCGGATGTTCTTACGGAAAAAACTCTTTCTGGTCTTTATGCAGACGATGCTAAATGCTTTCGAATTATACGTGATATGTATTTGACTGTATCGTAGTGCAAGGCGACTAAGACCAGCTCGCTGTTTGGTGTAAGAAAATGGGGACTGAGTTTTAGCATACAAAAATGTGTGATGATCTCTGTTACTAGAAAGGCCAACCGGATCCTTTTCCATTACAACGGTAGCGGTAGCGCAGTGGAAGAGAGTCGGCCTCATGATCAGGAGGTCGTGGGTTCGGACTCCCGGCCGAGTCACTCCTTGGTTCCCCGACTGGTCAAGTTCAAGTGAGCGCCTTCTGGTTGCTCCTTGAAACCCCTGATTGATTTCTGTGGAGACCGGGGTAATACTTTGATATCCCACAGCGCTTTAACAGTTACGTTACTGAGGAGCGCTATAAATGCGTCACATTATTATTATAACATGGGCGGAACTCGGGTACGAGGGTACGAGATGTAAAGGATCTCGGTGTTATTGTTAAAAGCAATCAAACTTGGAATAAACATGTTGATCAAATTGTCTCTAAGCAGCCTGGTATGCGGTGAGAAGGGTGACCGGATATTGTAAAAACAATAAGTTAGTGAAACCGAAATGTATGTCTGTAGTGTTATTCGCAGTAGACTGGAATACTGCAGCGTTACATGGGATTCTTCGTCCAAACGTAATTTATCATGCTTAAACTGTGTTCAACGTCGTGTAACGAGGCATATTTTGGGTAATGATACCGATTACACAGACAGACTGTCGCCCTTGGACCTTATACCGTTGTCCTTTTGCAGGGAAATGTTGGACCTCAACTTTTTTCACAGTTGCTTAACTGGAAATTTTACTTTGCTTAAAGGCCATAACTCAAGGTTTTTTGCCATTTTCTGCTGTAAGACGATTTCAAAAGTGTATCTAACACTTTATACAATACAGAAAACCAAATGCAATTAGCTCCATCCATTTTGAAGATATAGCCAATTATGTGTTTGACAACTTGATTACCTAATCAGGCTAGCAACTGGCTTGTTAGAGCCAGGCGGCGGGTTCAGCAAAAGTTGTGATGTAGATCAGGATGCAATTATAAAAGCAGGAGGGCCTTAATTAATTATGCACACCTGGAAGTAATGTGTTTCATTCACTATGGTGTATTGTGTGGCTCCGAATTGTGTCAAGGATAGCACAAAGAACAATCAATGACGGATGGGACCCATTTTCATGAATTTCCAAATCCAGTTGGACGAGAGAGGAGGAAGCTGTGGATTCGGAAGTGCAAACGTTTGGAGTGTTGGAAGCCTGGGCCTTCGGCCAAACTTTGCAGTGATCACTTTATCGATACGGATTATCACATGAAGCCGGATATCTGCATCCAACTGAATATTAAATGCCACTTGTTAAAAACAGCTGTTCCATCTGTATTCGATTTGACCAACCCCACTTACATGCGACAGCCTCCAAAGGAACGTTCGTTAGCCAAAAAACGTAAACATCAAGAAGTGAGTTGAACACTATTTCATGATTTATACACTGCTGATGCACACAACACTCATACTACCCAAATGGCACATGTCATCCACTGTACAGTGGCTACACAACCATGTCACTTGCATTTAATGCCCGAGGCTGCTGAGGTCGGTTGTTATACATAATGTGTAGGCCCTATTGGGGCCTGTGATACCGCATAGTGTCTTCTTGTGTTCCAGCCATAGCAAGGTGACAGCGACACAGGTCAGTGTCAGTGACAGCCACTGTCAATGACAGATTATTGTCATCTGACATCTAGGCCTATCTAACGTTGCACGGCATTATATCGTCACGTCAAGATGATTGTGCATAATACCGTCACTTTTCAATAGTAGTTCAGCGTCATGACATAACTGGCGATACAACACAGACGAGGCGAAACAATATTGCGCAACATTAGTCTGTTCAAAAATCATACATATTATGCATCGGCTCAACGTTTAAATATCCTTCTGTATCGACCAAAACATCCTCAAATTCACTGCTCTCACTCTCTGAACTGTATGCGGAAGCCATCTTGCTTTGTTCTGACTGGCCTGATCTACGTCATCAAAAAATCCCTAGCGGCCACATGTGGAACTAATCTAAAGTTGTGTGTGGTGGGAAATTCAAATAGTTTAAAATTGAAAATTGAAATAACTAAATAATGACTTTATTATTAGAATTTTTTTAATGTCTGGGATCTTGTTTTTTTAACCCTCAACATATTTCATGAGTATCAAGCATGTTTTCAAACCTTGATATATGGCCTTTAATGTAAGAATTTTATTCTAGAAGAGGAGATGACTGTCTTTTACGTCTTCGTTTATGTAGAACGGAAATATTTTAGCGTCTTTTTTTGATAGAATTGTGAAACTTTGGAACGACTTGCCACGTGGCTTGCGCGTCACGCACGGCCACAATCGTTTTAAACGACTTTTAAGTAAATGTTGAAAAGGTTTTTTTGTTCGATGTCTTTGAGGCTTTTGCAGATGTGCAAGCGCCAGGCCTACCTGAGACGCACATTATTTGTATTGTTGTACATTGTAATAGGGGAAACCCATCAAAGAGGCAAATTTTTGCCTAATATATATATACGTTTATTTTGTACTCATAAGGTACAATAGAAGTGCAAGGTTGCGTTACAAAGAAGGGTGCATTACAATTTTGAATATGCAATTTGCCTACCTATGTAGGAAAGTCAATTAACACATAGTTCAAACAGTACCCCATCAATCTCCTCCCTCATTAAAATATCAAGGCCTGTAGCCCTCCCACTCATCAATTCCCTAATTTGACCCGCAACCCTTTTCTGTTCTTCATTGTCGCATCTGTCCCTCTCGCCCTTTACAACATCCCTTGTGGGTTTCCCTTCTATGCTCTGCTGTTATTTCATTGCCTTTTGAATTTTTGAATTGTTAATTACCTGTAGAGCATAGGAAAGTTCGAAAAAATAAATGGAAATGCAATGTACCATGAAAAATGCTGCTATCTAGTCAATGGTGTGGCTTTAACTAGAGACACCAGTAACTTTGAAAATGTTTTATTTTGAAATAATGTTAGATAAACTAGTATAAAACCTCAAATGTATCATTGTTGGTACATAAGGATTAACATTGTATCTAAATCAGATAGATTTATGATCAAATGATATATTTCAGGTACAAGTTTCAAGTATATCAATGCGCTATAAGGGTGGAAAATTCATACTTGCAAAAAGTTCAATCCCGACTTTTTTTTGTGCATCCGTCTGATTTGTTTACTTCTTTTAGCCTAAGCTCTTAGTACATAACATTCTGCATAATCCAAAACTGTTTATGGTGTGATACTCAAGAGTCACCTCTTTCATATCCATGCTTGGGTTGGCTGAATAATTCCATGGTTACCGGAATATGAATCAAAAACATTGCCAGGGGCTACAAATACACCATTTTACCTTATATCTGCGCGGCGAAGGGAATTAATTTGCATTTAAGTGGTGTAAAGTAAGCATTAGTTTAAAGGATCGCCGCTTGCCAAAAGTGCTGGCTGGATGAGAACCCCAACCTTAAAGGGCTAATTTATTGTCTTATGGCGATTCCCGAGAGATGGTTTTATTTCGTCTCTTATTTCAAAGACCGTCTTCAAAACACGACCGTCTCTAAATATAGAGCCTGTCCGCGACCTGTGTTCAGTAAACTTGCCGAACCTCTGTCGCACTACGACTTATCAACCGAGGTCCAACAGAAGCAACGCAGCAATCAGATGCAGGGATAATTTCATATTGCCAGTCTTGTTTGTGCGGGTTTCAATCAATGCTGTCATTACTTTCTGTCATTACATGATTGATGGTTTTCCCGGTCATCGTCCCTTATCCTTGCCACACTGGTCAAGTGGAATGCTATCAGCCTCTGAATTGGTCCTCTGCAGCACAATATCATTGCAGTAAGGACGTGGGTTTAGGAAGGCGTTTGAGAAATGGTTAACACGCCGGTATATTTGACAGCATGCAACCTGTCCTGTGGATATCACTATTAGAAACGAGATGGGGAGTTATATCCTCAGAAACAGGAGGTTGAGAATGCTATTGCTTGTCAAACTTGAAACGGGCCCCAACGAATAAGAAAATTATACTTTCAGGGCAGATGGTTAGGTGGCGGCCAATTTCTTTGGTGGCCAGTAGCCCTTGTTGGCGCAGCCAGTAGTGAGCTATTGAAATAAAGTCACTTTTTTTCTCCAAATTTTTACAAATGTTAAGAAAAGAAATGTTATTGAGTATGTTCGACGTAATGTAATTGAGTATGTTCGACTAAATTAGAGAATGAAAAGAAATACAGGTAAAAACAACTACTGGTAGTTACCAGGCAGGTTACACCCATTGCTCCAGTTCAGGTGGTTATACGTAGGCGCCACTGTCCAAAAATAAGCTGTCGCTACGTTCTTATATGAGCGCAACTGCTGGCGCAATACCAGTGTCATGCTCCGGCGCAGTGATACTAGTGTGGTGAAGCGGTCCTACTCTGACTGCTTGAATTGGCCGTCATTGAAGCGGAATGTGCAGAAATCGCTCATCCAAGTAACTACCGGACTTTTAATTCCTTTTTAGCTAACCGTTCAGGGAGCTTAAACACTACTATGGCGTCCGTCGTCCGACGTCGTCGGCAATACCTTTCTTCAAAATGAAAATTAGCGCAATTTGACTGCTTGTCTGCCATATACTGTATAGTATGCGTTAATCGGTCGGCCCGCGAAACTTGTTCGAATGGAAAGTCGTTGAATATCCAGGTGATAGGTATAGTTAATTTGCTTACGGATCTCTTTATACAACACCATGTCAATTCTGCTGGTGTACCATAGCCTTTCGTGTAGCGAGTAGGCCTTGTAGAAATGTGACAATATGAAGAAGAGGTCGGATGAGCAAGGCCTCTGTGGGCTCATGTTTGCATTACATTCATCGTTTGAATACGAAACCAAGATGATGTCCGGCGTGAAATTTCTCACTCTCCTCATCATTCTGGACAGTTTCGTATTGCCAATGGATAATGGAGTAGATGATGATGTTGATATCCGACCTCCTCACCGTTACCGATCATACTCTCTAGAAGAAAAAAATCTGTCTATTGGATGACTTCAACAATGAAAACATAAGGCACCCTCGTGGAATGTATTCGGCTCGACAGTTTGCAAGGGACCATATCATTCCCCCCCCCGACTACTCTGCATTGATGGCTGCCGGAATAGGATGAACTCCGTGAGAGTCATCATCAAGTCACCAGTAGGCAGTCGCAGAGGCATCGGCAGAGACAAAGAGGCATCGGTGAGTGCTACTTTAACCCATTCATCCCCCGCAGACCTGATGATTCAAGCCCAATGTTCATTCCTGGCGTGGTGGGATGAGCTTCCCCAACAGCAACAACTGGAATACCGTGAGCATCGGCCTCAACAAGCTGAATTCAGGGCGTCCAAAGGTTGGCTGACCGGTTTTCTCCTCAGCTATCCCAGAAAACGCGGATGAACGTGTTGCAAATTTTCGGCAGCAAGTTGCCCAGACTGTTGACGAAAATGGGATAGACCTTGTTATTAATATGAATGAAACTTTTGCACTTTATGACATGGCACCACAGTACACATACAACGCTAAGGAAGCGAAACAAATTGATGTGCGTACTTCTCGTGGTAACTCAAAATTAGGGTGCACTGTCACATTGGGTATAACAGTAAATGGCAGGAAAATGCCTGCAAGTGTCATCTTCAAAGGCCTAAGGGCAGACGGCGCCGAAATTGAGGGTTTGAGGGAAAATGCTCCCAACGTCCGTGTATCGGCGTGCGAAACGGGTTGGGCCAACTGGCAGACCCATCTTTCATGGGTGAGCGATTGTCTTATTCCCTTTGTAGGGGGAGGAGTTTCCGGCACATCGAAATGCACAGGTGCAGCGTCACATTGAGGATGCGCCGGTTTTTGTAGGGATGGTCCCAGGGAGATGTACCTTGCTGGTTCAACCCCTTGATCAAACAATTATCCGATCTTTTAAAAGTAACATGCGAAGACGGTGGAAAGCCTGGAAAATCGGCAACAATGATGAAAATGGTCGTTGCGAACCTAAACGGACAGACAGTTTTGCAAATCATAAGTGACTCCATAAATGAAGAGGCAGTCCGAACGTCCTTGCGTGCATGTAGGCTGCTGCAACCAGATGAACCACCCGTTCAAGAGCACGTTGACGAAGACATTGTTGATTTCGATAACGTTTTTTTTTGAAAATGCCGAAGACGATGTTCTTGAATTCATAAATCTTGATGAAGATTTAGACTATGACTTTGCGTAAATCTACTATAACCTGTTAACAATTCTTCTCCTGTGTATAAATCCTGTGACGAATGGTCAAAGTTCCAAATCTACTGAACAAAATAGAATTCATGAAAACAGGTGTCATCAGTTTTTCTTCTATCCCACTACTGGAATGCCAAGGGTTAATGCAGTTCAGCACGATGGTCATCCACACAAGCAATGAATGCAGAGGAGTAGGTTTAAGCACAAATGAAATTGACCAGACCACTATTCTCGCGGATGACGGGTTGATCAATAGTTACCTGAGCATGGATATTTAACGTCTTTCCATGCGAACAAGTTTCGTGGACCGACCGATTAACGCATACTATACAGTATATAGTTGGCACTCTTATGAACGCTGCCAGCTACAATCATGAAATTTGAATCTATTACTGTTACTGCTGATGAGGTATCAAAGGTCTTAATTGCCTCAAGGCTTCTGGGCCGGACGGAATAAGTAATGCCTCATCAAACGAGTATTTCTACCTTTATCAAATGAGTTTGCTACTTTTTTTCAATTATTGTATCCACCAAGGAGTATTCCCTGTGCAATGGAAGACATCGAATGTTACCTCCATTTTCAAAAAAGGAGACAAATCACTTATTAGTAATTATAGGCCCATATCACTTTTGTCATTTCTTTCCTAAGTTTTTGAACGCCTAGTGGTAAACAGACTAATGCACTATGATATAGAAAACAAACTTGTATCTCCGAGACAATCCGGCTTTATGCGAATGATTCTACCACAAATCAATTAATTCAGCTGAGTGATGATATTTTAGAATATTTTGAACATGGCCAGGAGTCAATCATTTTATTCATGGATTTAAGTAAAGCGTTTGATAAGGTTTGGCATAAAGGTTCACTAGTAAAGTTAGAAAACAACGCTATTAAAGTAGTCTTCTCAAATGGTTACAACACTATCTGGTCGTGTCCAACGTGTGGCTTTAAATGGCGTCAAATCGCAATTGTTATCTGTTAATGCTGGAGTATCCCAAGGATCTATCCTTGGTCCTTTTTTATTCCTGTTGAAAAGAAAGAAGAACAAACATACTGCAATAAAAAGCCGAAAATTCATTTAAGGTAATCCACTCTAGTTAAGACGTAGAACACATGAATATGTCGACATAATATTTCTCCATTCGATCGTCTGCTACGGGAACCACTTTTTCCACTGTCAAACGGTCGCATAGATCCGGTAGTGTTGATGCATTAGGCCACCTAAAAAAATGTCTAGTGATCGTCCCCGCCCGACCCCAGAAAAGGGCCCGACCCATACTTTTTTGGAGTCCCAAAAAGTTTTAGAAAACGGTTAGAAAATGCTCCTTTCATTTCAAGATACATTTATTTTGAGCTATCAAACATTTCTGTAGAAATAAGAGTACATAACCCTTTAAAATCAAATAAAACCGCAGTGAAATCCTCAAGTCTCAAACGGAGAAGTCGGGCCTTTTCCTATCCAATTGGAAAATCAATATCTTTATGGAGGTGTGGTAATTTCAGCCAATAGAACGAAAGTAGGTCGAGGTGAAATCTTTTGCATAATTTATGTTATAAATGCAACTGGCACAGCCAGCTGCAGAATCTGTGGGACTTTCCCCATTTGAGATGTTTGGGGAATCCCCATTTCTTGCTACACCCTACTTGCACATGAAGAGTTGAATTCATGTGATGGTTATTGCTTCTATGATAATATCTTCCATTTCTTGTAGAAATTTCGGTGGCTTACTCATACTGACTGTCATCTCTCATAATAAATTGCTGTTACCTGTCAATTGACAGGTGGCAGCAAATTGCCGCATCCACGAGCATATAACTTCAAACAGGTCATTCCTTGCTTCTCAAACTCTTTGAGTTTTTCAATGATTCCATGATTGCGGTTTAAACCTTTAATGGCTTTTACATATTCTCCATCATCTAATCACGTTAGCATCGGCTATTCAATTGCGCCAGCGTAACTATTAAGACCGACAGGCCTCTAGTTTTAATAACGAAAGAAATATTATCGCAAATTAGAAGAAAAATCACTGCAGAAAATTTGAAAATGGCCATTGTGGGATTCGAACCGGTGGCGCAGGGGTCTGGGAAAAGTGCCGTTTCCCCTAGGGCACGTTCTCTTTCTGACGGACATAGGCCTAAACGCGATCTTAGGTTTGGATCTTACGCTTGATGTTTCTTCACTTGAAATATTCTTTAAAAGTATTTTAAAATTCGCCCAGTGTGTTAAAAAAAAGCTAAAGACGCGTGCACTGTCACTGTCATGACTGTGTATTAACTCAACAGTTGAGGGGGAAAATGTGGTTGTGCTTCTCGATGATAGCTTAAACACACCTGTTAATAGCATTCCGCGAAGTTACTATTTATAGCTCACAAGGTCATTTGAATAAGATATTGATGACGTTTTAGTCACGTGACAGTCGGACATCGACACTTATTTCTACGCATTTGAGCTTATTTCAAAGTCAATTATCTTTGACCCTGCATTGTTTTTAGCATGAATGATACCTTAAAGTCAGAGAGAGAAATATTCAGAACAATTATGTAGTATTTCAAACACTCGGATATGTGCCAGATTGATACTAACTGCCCTAGTTAGAAAGCCTGAATCCATTACGAAACCGCATGTTTGTCCGACATTGCCTGTAATTCAGCGATGGGGAAATACAGGGCAGCAGCTGCAGTGACCTCATCTTCGCGGAATGCTCTAGGATCATATTGGTGAAGCTGTCCTGTATAAGCATATAAATCAGTGTTTTTATAGCTCTTTGCAAAATTAATGTTTGAAATAAGCACTATTTGCGCTTATTTCTACCATAATTGCCGAGGTTGTGGAGATTATTGCACGGGCTGTGTTGTGTAGCAGGTACACCAGAATAGGATTATGAGATTACAGGCGCTTGGCTCAGAGTGTCCTATAAAGTGACTTAAAATGCAAAAATATACAGCAGACTGCCCGCTATGGTTACCTCTGTGCACCTGTGTGATTTTCCGCTATGGTTATGTCGTAGTTCGCTAACGGGTCGTTGTTCTCCCTCGGAACGATAGACGATCCGAGGTGAAAATCAGTAGTAATATATACTCTTGAGGTCAATCTTCCGATATTAAGGTCACTTTAATAGACGAATCGGGAATTGAGTCGGTATACTAGGCCTCAAAGACGGGATTCCGATCCGTTTGCCTAGCTATCGCTCACCATACTGCCTTTTAACTTACATGGCAATATTGCAAATCGCCCAGGCCAACCTGATAAACAATATCGTTCGATATTCAAAGTCTACATTATCAAACCTTACACAAGTCAAAATGCAGGTCTCGGTGATATAATTATTAAGGCCTATGATCACTTCTTATCAGAGCTGGGCTCTACAAGAGTTACACCATAAACATAGCGGAGAGTGATGGCATTGCCCACATGAGCCGTAGCGGACTGTATGGCAGCTATAACTGCATTTTAAGTCACCTTATGAAACGCTTGGAGTCAAGTGTATGGGCGGTTATTTCCGCATAAACAGAGGTTGTCTCAAATAGACATTTCATGTCGTGTTATGACTCGAATAGACGATTTGTGGCGCTCGTTTTAACGGAGACGTACCTGAAATAAACATATTGGGCCAAATTCATAGAAGGCGTTTAGCTCAAAACAGCGTTTAACTACTGAATAGACAAGTTCAGGTCCGTCATGTAAACCTTCACAGAATATCAATAGGCCCTGAAACTGATTAGAGAGAAGTTACCCACGTCTAACCCTTAAACGCCCTTTATGAATTTGGGCCATTGTGTCGTATCTCAAATAGACATACACTCAAATAGACGTTTGGTGGTGCTCGTATCTCAAATAAACATATATTGTCGTGTTTTCAGCTTTTTGTTAATAACTCAAATAGACGTTTGGTGTCGCTTTTCAAATAGACATACACTCAAATAGACGTTTAGTGGCGCTCGTATCTCAAATAAACATATATTGTCGTGTTTTCAGCTTTTTGTTAATAACTCAAATAGACGTTTGGTGTCGCTTTTCATATAGACATACACTCAAATAGACGTTTGGTGGCGCTCGTATCTCAAATTAACATATATTGTCGTGTTTCAGCTTTTTGTTAATAACTGAAATAGACGTTTGGTGTCGCTTTTCCGCAAAAATGGAAGTTCCCCAAATGGACGTTGTGTGGCGCTGGAATCAATTTTAACGACGGCAACAGCGATATTGACTTTATCATTGCGGTAAGCGGTGGCGCTATTGCATGTATTGCATGTACATTTGATGTACTTGTTTCTCTCTTCTTTTGCCATAGCTAAATACACTGACAATCCAATTACAATTAAAATGAAATGGTATTAAGTCTCGATTTTCCTTAGATACGCGCGCAAATAGCCATGTGCACTGCTTAGAGCAATAACAATAATATCGTCGTGGCAGATAAACCAATTCCAAACTTGCTCCAGAATTGCCGCACGCCAGCGCAACACAACGGTTATTTGGGGAACTTCCATTTTTGCGGAAAAGCGACACCAAACGTCTATTTGAGTTATTAACAAAAAGCTGAAAACACGACAATATATGTTTATTTGAGATACGAGCGCCACCAAACGTCTATTTGAGTGTATGTCTATTTGAGATACGACACAATATGTTTATTTCAGGTACGTCTCCGTTAAAACGAGCGCCACCAAACGTCTATTCGAGTCATAACACGACATAAAATGTCTATTTGAGACAACCTCTATTTATGCGGAAATAACCGCCCATACAAGTGCATGTTATTACATCTTCCCATTCTGGTGTACATGCTGCACCACACAGCACGTGCGATGATAATCACAACTTAGGCAGATATGGTAGATATAAGCGCAATTTGTACCCGTAATTTGGCGTAGGCCTACAAATACATTGATTTCACCTCTTATTTAGGACAGCTTCATCGATATAAACTTATTAACATATGTGTTTGAGCTGTTTATAAGTATACGTTTGAGTTTTGCTATTGGTTGCGGATCTCAAACTCTCTATTGTCTTTTTGGGCGTCCGTATCGACCCACACCGGTCAAACTCCTGATCACGCCCGAAATCTGCCTGAGATCTAACGTCGTGTTGAACTACATGCACATGCGTCTGCATGACTTTTCTAATAATGTATTTGACACCAGCTTGGACACACGTCACCCTTGCTCTCAGTCAGAGTAATAAAGAATGCGCGGTCAGGATGTGAATGTCGGAAGAGATTAGGCTGTGCATTCAGCGACGCTGGGACACTAATAATGAAGAATGCACTGTGTGTCTGGGTAAGGAAATGAGGTTGGATAATGAGGGAGGGATATGCATCGAGGTATTTGTTCAGGATGACCTTTACCAGTAGCGATGATCACTAGTGGTGTGAGGAGAGAGATTACTGCTTAGTGACTAAATCTCGGCTTGAAGAGACTAGAGACTGTCAGAAAGCCATTGGAAGTAGTCGTACTTTAAAGCTTATTTACGAATCTGTCCAGTTAATTGTTATATTTGTAGCTCTCCCTTGAACCGGACAAAGATATCGCGTTTGTCTTTGTTTATACCGTCACGAAATCGACTAGTATGGATAACACGAAAACGTGGCTGAAAACCTCCGACTTGCTTTGTATAAGATGTGGACACTCGATCACAAAACCTCATCCTCGCTTTGCTACATCTTAGGTAGTTCCCACAATTGCCCTGTTTAATCACTATAACAAGAAATTTGTCAGCATTTTTTATCCAACAATTTTGCCTTGTGCAAGGCTACATGATTCGCGGTAGGCAACAAGGGTGAAGCGGCGATCACAAAACGGCATTACTCTACCAAGGTTCTAGGTTTTCGAGGTTGCAGGACAGCGTCCCAAGCTCGTCCGTGAGGATGAGCTAAATCATGTATTTATGTTTCCATGTTTCTAACAAGTGGCCAGATAAATTGTATGAACACTTTAGGGTTAGGCAGGTGATGTCGATCGACTCATTTAATACTAAAAAATAAAATTTAATAATAAATTGGTATTCCCCTAATTGGGGACCTATTGTTAAAGAAACAATGCAATCTGTTTAAACGAGTGGTGCTTTCTAACTCTGTGTACTCAATGTGTTACCGTAAAATTTTATCTAAATACCTCTTGAGTGGGGAATGCTGCCCACACATACTATTTGGCCGAATTGTAAAAGCTGGACGCTCTCCGATGGATGTACGTTTTGATAGTGGTGAGTGGGGACGGCGAAGATGTCTGGGGTCACTCCAAATGGGACCGTGGATTCTATTCGGTCCCTCATTCACTCCTCTACCTATAACAACGGGGGCGTCCAGCTTGATATTGATAGGCTTCTATTGAAACGTTTTTAAGCTGTCGAAATGTATTTTTTTTTAATTGCGAGGTATGTAATGTCTAATCCATTGTATTTATATAATGTATTTTACTTTTCCCTCAAAGATGTGGGTTCAAAAAATTATATTGAATTCGACTGCCGGGGGGTATATAAAAATATGGTATCTAAAAATAGAGGAGTGCAAAGGCAACATCGGAACTTGGTTGACCGAGAATAAACTCGCTCTCAGTGCACCAAATGAAATGGCCAGGGCCATTGTGCTCACCTCATGTGGAGGAAAGATGGATAAAGAGCATGGTCTTGTGTCATGTAGTGTTAGGTTTGATGTAGGTCCAAGCAATTACAATTTCCCCAAAATGGCCAATTTACAGTACATTCGACCTCTGTGACCTTGAAAAGTAGGTCAAATCAAAGAAGACCCGGGTGACACATTGAATGGTTGTTAGAATTAGATGTACCTATGATATAAAATTGGTGCCAATCGGGCAAGTCATTACTAGGAATAATGGCATTTTGAAGAATTTAGGATTTGGCCCCCTCCCTGGAGGCCAAACGGCAAATCAAACTTCGGTACCTGAGATCACCTGACCAAGGGGTACATGTGTACTTAATTTGTGATCAATAGTCATTGCAGTTAAGAAACGTGCCATAGTAACGGTCTGACGGCGAATTTACGCCATTTGACCTCTGTGACCTTGACAAGAAGGTCAAATTAAAAACCTGTGTGACATATACTGTATGGTGGTTAGATGTACCCATGATATCAAATTGGTGGCAATCGGGCAAGAAGTTAAGGAATAATCACATTTTTAAGGTTTTTGGATTTTGCCCCCTGGTGGTCAAGTGGTGAATCATATTGGACCAAACTTTGGTCCCTGAGATCACCTGACTAAGGGGTAAATGTGTACCAAATTTGGTATCAATAGTCATTGCAGTTTAGAAACGTGCCATCGTTACATCCTAACGGCTAATTTACACCATTTGACCTCTGTGACCTTGAAAAGGAGGTCAAATCAAAAACCCGGAGGATATATGATGCACCTTTGCTAGAAGTACCTACCATATTTTTTTCAAAATTTCCCGACTACTATTAAGGGAGATATTGCATATTTTCACTTTTAACGTTTGGCCCCCTGGTGGCCAAACCATGAAACGAATCAAACCGAAACTTGGTCTCCAAGGTGTCATTACATAAGGGTACATGTGTACTAAGTTTCAACTCAATAGCTCTAACAGTTACGAAACGTGCCCTGCTAACGGACGACGGACGACGACGACGACGACGACGACGACGACGACGACGACGACGACGACGACGACGACGGACGACGGACGCCACGGTATGGGATAAGCTCACCTCTGCTAAGAGGTGAGCTAAAAAGGACTTGACAAACTTCGTTTCTGAGCTGTAGTTCTGTCAAATTGCTATCAATAAAGTCAGCTGGGACGAGATTGGCAGTTGGGAGGGTATAAATCGTGGAAGGAACGCGCCCGATTTCACGCGGTACCTGCACAGTGATTCCACGGTTTAGTACTGACTATTCCAAAGTTTATCACTGGTTACATGGTTTCACTGATGCCAAGCTTTATCAACTACCATTGCGCGGTAGCCAGCAGCATTAACCACTAACTAGTATTGGGCAATTCGCCTAACAGCAAATTGCAGACCATATCCCTGGTGAAAGTATTTTGTCATGTTGAGAAATTAGGTTTGCACCAGGATATAACCAGATAAATCAGAGGCAAATAACCCTGAATAACCAGCTGAATTAGGTTGTGACAGTAGGTGCATCATAAATACTAGAATTAGCGATGGTTCTGGGACTGCAACAACTCAGCATATGGATGGTCAGAATCCAGCAGACAACAAGCAAATGTAATCTGAATCTCAACATCTTTCGTATCTTTTGATGAGTTTTCTGGTCGAGTGAGGGAAACCAGTTGGCCATCGGGGATGAAAGCTCCCAATGTTGGGACGACCAATAATACATTGCGTCTCCACAGTATTTATATTATAATACCTCCCTCCATGCACACATGGTTCTGCTGCCAATTTTTTTTTCAAATGATCTAGGTGTCAATCATGCACTTGTGGGTACTGGCACCACGTAGGTAACTTCTGATCTGATCTTAAGTGGCAGGTTTTTGGTGCTTTGTCCTGGTGCTCATTTTTAAGATGACAAAACACTATCACCAGGGATATGGTCTGCAATTGCTGTTAGGAAAGTCACAACCTGGGGACAACAAATAAATGTGATTTAGACTTCGCATTCCTTTGAAGTGTAGGTTGCAACATCCCAGGCCATTGATGCATGCATGGTCACAACATAGGGGCAACCGGGAATCATGGCAAAGGATTTTTACAACCATTCTTTTGAGGTGTAGATTGTGATGCGAGGGAAGTGTCTTGATCTCTACATAAAATTCCTCCGACATGGTGCAACAAACCAGTCCAGTAGATATATACATGGTCATAGCATACGGCATCGAGACAACCAGTATGCAAGGTTACGGCCAGGCCCAAAGGGTATGACCGATCAGCACTAAGAGTAAAAACGTAACATGCAATAATATCTTTTTAAACTATGTAACTGCCACAGTAGGTTTATTTATTCAGTCTTTTTGAAGTAAAAGTATTACAGTGAAAAAGAACGAAATACGGCTGGAATATTATACTGGTTTGTCTTCGGACGGCACATTCAGCACTGCACCGATGTCAAGGTTAAGACGGTTATACGACTTTGCCTCATCAGCTCCTCGTGGTCAAGGCTCCTATATCCGTGACTGATGCGGTCGCAGAACAGAACAGATGCTGATCATCCCCGTCAGGCTGTAAAACAGAGCGAGGAAATATTTTAACTTCACCAGAAGATTTATCATTCATTATTCAGACCAACAGACACTGACTACCTGCTAATAGTCTATGAATTTCATTGTCATAATTCAGAACAAACACTTATCACCTTTGCTGACAATATTTTCAGAGGGTGTGTACATTCGTGTGTCCATTTACACTGCACGTGTATACGTGCTTTACTGTACATTTCTACAGGAGTGAGCAGGATGTACAGAAAAACGATCTCCAAAACTGTTGCTTTCAGCACTCGCGACACGTTAAGCGAGGTTTCAGCAATTATTTTCAGTGAAGGTATATCTCATGTGTAGAGTCTGGGTGATTTTGAGACATCCTTAGGTGTTTAAGGCGCACAGTTTGATGAAACTTGCCCGAATTCGTAATTTTTTTGATGAATGTATATCCGCCATTGCGGGGATCTGGAAACTTTCGGATGACAAGTTTGCCTCAAAAGATGGACGTGCTCCCTATAATCACCAAAACTAACAGCGAATATATATTCTTAAGATCCTTTTCTTGACCTCTGATGAGTTAATTTTGTCTGATGCAGTGTTTCAACACAAATTTGAGGGCGATTACAATCACGAAAAATTCACACTCACCCAGTCTAGAATGCGTAGACGAAATGTCTGTTGGCTCTTCCATGTAGCGGGTATCCTCCCACCTGTTCAGGTCGGGGACAGATCAACGTTGAGCAACTTGCCTAATCGGTAAAAACGCGGGAGGCAGTGATATTACCGGAACGGTTCAGAACCGGCGATTTTCATCAAAAATCACCCGAAAACTAAAAAAGTAAGCAACGGTTGCAAAAATAAAGTACACGTTGTTCGTTAGCAGGTTATGAAACGTAACCTAGTCAAATTTCAGGTCGTTCCGTGCGGCAGTTTCGGAGATACGTGTCGAAAACCACATTCCTCGGGTCCTGGCGATCGGCTCAGTAAAAACAATAGACCATATCCACGGAGTTGTGGATATGGTCTAATAATGCATATTTGGAGAAGTCTATAGAAGCAATTACTGTAAAACAGAACATTTTCGCTGCATTAGTCTTTCGCGAATGCTGGGCGATTGACATATTTGTAGCAGAATATTTTCGCGAGTCCAGAATTTTTTCCGCCAATGAATTGAAAATTGTATATTTTGACCAACAGCTCCTAATATGTGGCTCTAGGTGAAAAAGTACATGTATACTCAAATTCACTGTCAGCATGTCTCAATGTATGGAGTAATTAAGACAAAGATTTGCTTTAATTAGGCAGAATTTATTGAAGAGGTGTGGAATTTATGTTTGTTTGGTGTGATTATGATACGTGCTAATTGCACAGGGCATACGCGGTATCTCATTAATCACCTCGTCGTGTATAGCTGAGATCGACATACTTGTAGGGCCCAGCTGGATGAAATACCTGTGGAAACAAGCCAACTATGACATGGAATTATTGCTGAATAGCAAGTGATTTTCGCGGCAGAATATTTTCGCGATCATGACCTATTCGCGAAAATATCCTGCACGCGAAATATTGTTGTTCTACAGTGGTGCGATTTTTTGCATAAACAGGCAACTTATATGAACTTCCCCTTCATTTCAAAGAGACATTTCACTGACACATACAGGAAATTTTGAGTTTCACTGAATGGATTTTTTACATGACGAATGGTATCTCCTTTACCTGGAATTGATTTTCACGGCGTTTGGAGGCAGTCGGTAAGGTGTAGGTCACGCACCTGTATTAAACCAGTTCAGTTTGAGATCAATGCGTGGTCTCACCATACCAGTTGAATGGTATTTTCCGTTTAAGATATAATTTTTCTAAAATTGAGAATAAGGTGTGTTTAAAAATAAGAAAATGATGAAGTTTCAGTCCAATTGGCTTACTTATGTGGAACTTATGTCTCGGAAAAAGCCGACTCGCAGGTTAAAAGCCGTCAAAAATCCCCCCGGGGGATTTTATGCGGGCAGAGGGGTGTGCGAGCAGGGCATGAGTACATTTTTTGCCCGATCAACCCTATCCTTGTTCCTATCCTCAAACTTGATGCTTTTCATCTGATTTCTGTATATTTTTTCAATCATGGCCATTCGAAAAGATGATATCATTGTATAATATGGTGAATTTAACCCCTTTGGATCAAGATTTTTGAAAATAATCCTCCTCGAGGCGTTGACGAGTCCGCGATTGAGAATACAGATTGTGGGTCCAGAAAAGCTAAGAAAAGGTGGTATCCCAGAGAATGCCTATTTTTTTCTTTCTTCATATTTCAGTTAAAATATGTTCAAAATAAGATTGAATCACATCCCGTTGCTTGAAATTAAATTCTTTTCTTAAACAACATTCATTCGTTGTAACCACAACCGAAAACCTCCTTCTACTAGGTCACGCGGTTGTACACAATAGAAATTCAGTTTGAGATGGTTGAATGGTATTTTCCATTTAAGATATAATTTTTCTGAAATTGAGAATAAGGTGTGTTTAAAATGAAGAAAATGATGAAGTTTCAGTCCAATTGGCTTACCTATGTGGTTTTGAGGCTCCATTTAACAAGTCGTGGTGAAAAAGCTGACTCGCGGGTTAAAAGCCGTCAAAAACCCCCCCCCCCCCCTAACTTCAGACCCCCCAATCCCTGAAATTATCATGCATAGCGTACAACGAAAATTTCATGGTTTGACAGGCTAGGATAGGTCTATTTGTCTTTGAAAGCGTTCCTCCCAGATTACGTCTCGGAAAAAGTTATGAGCATGTAGAAAGTACAGTTTTAAAGGGAAAACGACTTAAAACTTTATTACAGGTACGTTGCCTGTACCACCGCACAGAGACGTTTGCTCGAATGTATATCGCAGTATCATCCAACAGTTAACTGATTTATTGTATAAAAAGATCATACTCAAAAAATATGTTGCTGCATTTGAGACCTCAGAAAAAGCCCTAAAAACAGCAAGTCGTGTCATCTGTGATTAAAAGGTCATTGCCCGAGACGCCTATATCTCTTATTCTACTGCCGCGGTCATTTTCTTGAGAAACAGCCTAATCGATATCAATGTTGGATAATATTTGTAATAATTCCTCCTTCAGTCAGAAGGCAAAATACAGATTCGTATGATGTACTAATTTAGGTGATGGTAAAAGTTGTGCATGTGGGTCACGTGACAATTGTGCATATCAAATCACTACGGGGAAGCCCTTTCGTTTGCCGCGCGAACTCCGAACACCCCTATAGTTCATTTTAAATTTGCAGAGTCTGAGAGACCAGGAACTCTTCATCAAGAGTAGACCAAGCTGATTCGCCAAATGCCTGTCTGCGGTTAAAAAATGCTTTAAGTGTTATTGTTGTGACAAGCCAATCAAAAGCCATGCCATCCAAATCTCCCGATTGGTCCCAGGTATACTCCAGTGAGTATATGATTCTCACAACATTTCGATTGGGCGTCTCTAAATGAAGATACACGCCACACATCACCGCACAACCAGGGTGGGGATTCGGACAGAATATGAAGATTTAGGGTAGAAATTGCGCTTCTTTCTACCATATCTGCCTAAGTTGTGAAGATCATTGCACGTGTTGTGCAGCATATGCACCAGAATAGGCAGACGTGATAACAGGCACTAGGCTCAAAGTATTTAACGAAGTGTCTTAAAATGCAAAAATAGAAGGCAGACTGTCAGCGATCGTTACCTGTGTGCACTGTCATGACTGTCCGCCATGATTACACAAACATAACTGTTTTGTAATATTTCCTAATTCCTCGCCGCAGAATGCAGGAGATCAAGACTAAATACCAGGGTTGTCATGGTCGCAACCGGAGGTAATTGAACCGTCCACACCATGACCAAGTGAATCAATGTCGTCGAGGTGCTTATTGCCTTATACAATTTGTTCTTAGAAGTAATGATATAATTTTCTCGCCAAGATCTATAGGTCAATTTTTTTGGTTTATGGAATCCTCGATTCCACAGTTTAATAAATGCATTTTATTAAAACACTCGTCAATTTAATATGTGCAGGAGTTAAAACTTGAACAAGTCATGTGCTTGGAGTCTGCAGTGAACAAGGTGAAGATCTATTCTTTCTATATATAATTCTCTTTGACTTGAAAATCTGCTTCATGTAATACTGTTCGCGAAAAATATTTTATTTGTTCACAACCTCATATAAATGTTCCTTGTAGATATCGTCTTCCCTATGCTGATACCAAACCAAATTCTTTTCAATCAATCGCATTCTGTTAGCAAAATGAAATCTCACTTGCTATGCTAAGAGAATTCTATAAGAAGCGTGCCTAGCTCGTTCTCAATCAATAGAGCTGTGGAATAGCGTTCCTACGAATGAGACGCCCGTCTAGCTGTGGCCGACCACAAACAGACGAGAGATTGGACTATCGTGTTAGTCTCAAAGGCAGCCGGAAAAAACTGAGTTTACCTTATCGAAGCGGCTGCTTTTAGAAATTTGGAAGTATCAAGGTAGAAACTTGTGACGTATTCAAATTTCACAAGTTTGCTCTTACAGCGTGATTAGCATCGTCTTCATCTATAAAACATTTGTGCACTCTACCGGTATATGAGGAATTAGTGTACTTAGTATTCGACAGTATTAACGGGATGCACCAGATAATGCAAATATTTATTCTAATAAATCAGTCAGCTTGGTCATCGTTTTCAAAGAGAAACAGCCATGACAGTCGTCACCATTGGCGCCAATCAGATATCGTCTGTATGCAGGTCATTCGCTGTTATAGTGACGGAATTTCTAGTTTTATAATTCATATCAGATTTTAACATGTGCCACTGAATTCGAGACAATGGCTATCACACGGATATGCCAAATAAGTTTAAATTCTTACAGGTTTTACTATTTGCCTCTTTACTTTACGCGTAGGAGATTGAATTTGAGGACACTATTTCGTATCTTTTGGTGTACGAGTGTATAATAATCAGTCACCATGGTAACGGAGTTGATATTTTTTACTCCCGAGTTCGGGTTGGGTAGAAAGGATGTCAGATCTACTGTTATTCCTTTAGAAATAATGTCCAAAGGGAAATATGAAGCAAAGATAATTGTTTTGCAATTTTGACAACTGATTGATCACCGATATCTGGGCTTGGGAAATATCTCGTTAGGTAAACATTATGATGCCACGTAATCCTTCGAATACTGAATACGGCACCTTTATGTAACAGTGTAGAATGAAGGTTACGGAGCTTAGAAAAAAATGAAAAAGTGAAAAATCTGTTGATATACTATACATTGTTTTGTTTGCGTTTTTTTTTTGTATCCAGTACATTTCCCTCAAGATAGGTTCACTAAAAGTATACACTGCCCTCGAAAAGTTAGGAAAGGCATGGGCTGAAATCATGGTTAGCGTCCTCCATAATCGCATTCAAACGTTCAGATAAAAAAATTTCCGTGTTGAATGATAATGAAAATAGTACTACACGTATTTCTTAATGATGATGAAAATATTACTATTTGAAGATAGTACTTCAAAAGTATTATAAAAAACGTTTATCAGCTCACCTGGATGAGCTTATATCGTCACGTCTTGTCCGTCGTGCGTCGTATGTCGTCCGGCGTCTGGCGTGGTCCGTCCGTCAACAATGGTGGCACGTTTGCTCTTGAGTCTAGAAAGCTGAAAGTTCGTGCGTGGAGGTCTTATGGCAACATGACTTGATATACCAACAAGAGGCCCAAGGGCCTGGCGCTCAGCTGAGTTAACATCATTAATATCTTCCCGGTGTTTAGTTCATTATGCATGAAAATGGCATGCTCCATGGTATTTGATATCCCCTTGCGTTCACTACGGCACCAATGTTTTTGGTTGACATAATTATGCCACTGTTCATTCCTCAATCCTGACCATAATTCGGGTGAAATCATCGTATGAAAATATTTACCGAAACATGAAGTTTATGCCATGAATGAGGATACTCATTGTCATAGCCTCGTTTACAAGTACGAAGTATTTTCCCGCGAATATTCAAAACTGCTTGGCTCCTTGCCAGTTAGATAACATGTGACTATACACAAAATAGAAAACTTTGATGGAAATTGTAAATCATTTTTTTTATCTATCAGGGGAAACAAGCTGATGATGATCAAATAAATCATTCATGAGAAATCGTTCTGTTGCTGAAGCTTGCATGACGAAGTTAATGCTAAACCTTTTCTTGTGCTCTACTGGGCCACCGTAGTTTTCTATTTAGACCAGCGATGACGGCATTTCTGGTGATTCCCTACGTTGTCCAATGAGCGCTTTTTAAAATGTGCCATTTGGTATTGTACATGCAGTATGCAATGTATTTTTTCAGCGCTGCCAGTTGCCGAACAGAATGCCGTAGCTCCCTCAATTTCCAATCAATTTTTCTGGGAGTGACATTATTGTATTGCTTAGAATGTCTACTTTTTACTCATGAAAGAATCGTAGAACTAAAACTTAATAGGCGAACAGAATCATGCCGATTCACTGCACATACTGTGGGAATTCTCCACTTCAAAATACATCGGCGATGTCATCGCGAACAGAGCATGCACTTCCGATATCGTTTTCACAGAAATGGGGCCAAATTTTCAAGAACTAATTTCTGAAATTAGTCCCTAAAGACCTTATGACTGCCACTGAAACAAACTAGTGATAATATCGCCTACCAGACTCATTTTTAAGCAGAAAATTGGGTACTTGAGTGTCATTGAGCTCCAAGATTATTGCACATGGCGTAAACAACATGCCGCCATTTTGTCTCCGCTTCGGTATCTCGTACGCCGCTTATAATGCACCTTCTCAATTAAAACCAACATAAAAAGGCCTTACATCGTTGATTGAATAGGAACACCACACAAAACACAATAAAGTGGGGGTACAATCGATTACGAAGCTGAAGTGAACAGTGATTTATTCCTGGAGCTACTGCTTTTGCTGTGTAGCTGCCATGTTTTGAGAACTGACAAATAGGAGACTTCATTGATGGCTGACGTCATCGGGCGGGAATTTGAATCGGCAGAAATAATAAAAAGGCAGGTAGCGCCCTCTCCTGTTAAAGTTTTGAACTTTTTCTCAATAAAATAGATTTTCAAGAATTTTATCTTAATATTAGAGCATATTTCGACTAATTCTGCTGCTCCTAGGCCGATATAGGCGTGTTTCCTTCATGCACTCTCGCTCGCAGGAAGTAGGTCGAATGGCGACAAATTTTGTTTTGAAAGTAGAGTTTGACCAGAAGTATCCAGAAATGCAAAATTGAAGTCTCTAGGTCTTACGGTTACGAAATGTGCACCATGGGTTTAACGGATGGACGGATGGATGGATGGATGGATGGATGGACAGACGGACGCCACTGAACAACCTTTTTGACAAGCTAGGCTGACTTAGTCAGCTGAGCTAAAAAATCTTAGCCATTTGACCTACTTTCTTTGCTCCAGGCGGCCCATCTTTGAAAACCTTATTCTGTCAATATCTCATGAACGCTGATAGCTAGAACCATGAAATTCTAACTGTGAATAATTATGATATATTTGCTGATAAAACACCCGTTTCCTGGCGCTAGGATCTACCCTATGATGTCATGGTGCTGGTATCGATTTTTCCGACGTGTCACGCTGATGGTGCTTGATTACCCCGCAACTGTGACGATAAATGGAAATGACGTTGCGTGTAATTAATAGCGGGGTGAGGTGAACTCGGATCGCGGCGTGCACTCACGTGGCGGGCGGGAGAGGTCTTGCACGTACTGAAAATAACGAATAACGCGTTTTTCGACTATCTAAGAGCTGAAAGAAAATTGGAAAAGCATCAAACACGTTCAGAAAAATAGTTTACTGATTAACTAGAAGAAGAACAAACATACTGCAATAAAAAGCCGACTATTACTTTAAAGAGACGGGGTCCAAATGAACGAGCACTCTGTCAGGTCACCGTTTCTTATAACTAACGGTACATGGACACAGTATAACCTCGCCTAAATTGCCAATCATTACATTAAGATTATTTCATGTGCTGGGCTGTGTAGCATGTACGCTAGAATAGGTAGATGTGATCACAAGCACTGGGCTCTAAGTTTTCTATAAAGTGACTTAAAATGCAATAAAAGAAGGTGGGCTTTCCGCTATGAATTGGGTTACCTGTGCCACAGTCATGAGTGGCCGCTATGGTTTTACTTGTAGTGAATGATTTGATTATTACAGGGGTCAGTTTACAATGATCAATCTGAAAATAAGAACGAGTTAGATTACCATCATGATAATGAGGAGCGTTTGAAAAACGTCACTGATGGTCGAGAGGCGCATTACATCACATCTAATTGGTGACTTAGTGCAAAGAATACGCGCCTAGATATTGACTTGTCAAAACCTCTAGGAGAGTTTTACCCCTGAGACGTTCACAGTGTTTTGATAATACTATGGCGTCAATGAACACCGGTATTACCAAGGAGCAGTTGGGCAAGATCATTGGTACCCTCACAAATATGGCAAGCCGTTCGTCCAAAAGATAAAAACTATATTTTGAACAAGCCGCAATGTATAATGTAGAGTGACTTTTGAACATAGAATCTAATAGAGGTAGAGAGGATTAGGCTGGAGATCGTGCCTTTTGGCAAAATGCGAGTTTGCTTGCCCGCTGACGTATGATCGAGAAAAATGGCGACCTTTTTATTTCGACCGGATTGATTTTAGCAGAGTATTGATCCTACAGTTCTCGCAGGCAATCAACTTCAAGCCATGATGAAGCCCTTTTAAATTCAGCTACAAACTGAGCTGAGGTGCAGAACAATGATGGAATGACCAAAATTCAACGAAAACAATTTACTCTGCACATTAGGTACACATTGATTTATCGGGTTACAAATACATACAATATAAATTATAGTGATGAAAACGATCTAAGAAGTTGGGCAGATGTGTTAATTAGCTGCTAATTGTCAAACATAACAATAACCAAACCACAATTAAGCCGCATGCACTCTCATCTGTTTGCAATTTGTTATAAAAAAATCCATAATCAGGTTGTAATCAATGGCAACATATACTATAAATTGTTTCTCATAAGGTAACTCAAAAATTGATGTACACATCATAAATGTTGACAAGGGTTAAGCCTAATTGCTTGTTCAACAATGTCAGAACTGTATACCTCACACAACGTTGCTCTTATATGAGTGCCAAAACAAGCTCATTGATGGAAACATTGAACCGTTTTCTAATCTAAATAAACTAGTAACTGGGCTTCTAAATCACAAAAATATCAAATATCCCATTAAATAACAGTTACATTAAATTAGAAACAGTTTAATAGACATAAAATGGGATTTCTAAACATGCGAACATTTAACCACAAAAATACAAGACGTTTTGCATTTTTTCTCGTTTTTTACCGCGAACGCGAAACTAAACCTACACCAAAACTAGTTGTAGTGGGTCAAAATAAATAAGATGTGAATATCCCATTAGATGACAACAAATGGCTTTGTTGTTGAAACCATATGTTCCCTAAATGCCTGACTCTTTATTTGAGAGTCTCTGATTTTGAAATTTTGACAAATTTTATATTTTAAACCGTTTCTAAAATAATTATGTTACGAAACTTCACACATTCATAGAAAAGATTCAAAGCAATTTGTTTATATGCTCCGTTAACGACGGGTTTAACCCAATTCGGTAAAAACAACCTTCGAGTCGAGTCGACTTTATTTTCGGAATATGGAAGTGACGTGTCTCAAGTCACCGCTGTAGAAATGTGCAGTAAACCCATCATCACTCAGATTCAGTGACAAATTTTGCCTCTTCAGAGCTTGTTTTTCTAGTCCGAGCTCTTGCTGTCCATCCTTGATGATTCAGCAGTCAATATGTTTAACTACTTTACATTTTCACCCACAATTTATTTAGATATCAAGCTTTTTATCGCCCGACAAAACTTGGTTTAATTTATGCACAAGCAGACGAAACGCTCATGTGCTATGTCACTGTCACGTGTTACCTAAAGTTGTAAAATGGCGGCAGTATCTGATGTAAAACGATCTCAAAGTCCGGCTCTAAATGATGGATTATTCAACAAATAACTATTGTCTCATAGCAGAACTAATGTGAATAAACAAGACAATAATGAACATCGTTCTGTAGTCATCGGGTAAGGTTGACAATGTAAATAAACAGCGCAATTGACGATCTACTCCGGAGATTTGAAATGTCAACAAATAATGCAATACACACATGCATACTGTACAAAAAACAATGCATCCAACATGGGCCGATTCATCACACTGCTATTATATTCTCAATCATATCAATGAACTTCCTTGATCATGAGCACTTCCTCAGTAGTTCCTATCTTTACCTTGATCAATAATCATTAGCGCCTTATCAGTTGTTGTATGTTGGTCTTGTATTATAAAACTTGGCTATCAAAATTAAAATGTTTCTCATCATGTTTTACAGGAATTATCTACAGCTGCATTTGAACGTTTTTGGCGACCACATCACAGATGACCGAGAGAGAGAGAGAGAGGAGCTGAGCTACACTCATACTCATAGAACCAAACGAACACCTTGCACCTCCCATCCAACTTCAGTGATCACCCGCGCAGTCATCAGAAGAACCACCAGTCAATTCTAGTATTTCATTCTTTTTCACTGTAATACTTACCTCACAATTGATTAAATAAAGAAAACCATATGTGACTGTTGGTTTACAAAAAAATCAAGTGTATATGTTAAGTTTTTACTCGCTATCAATGCAGACGAAAAAAATCATACCCCTTGGACTTGGCACTTTGAAACTATTGGCTGTACCGGATGTAAAGCCGAAGGCAATTACTGCATGGCTGTCCGGGCTTAGGCTTGATCATGTTCACTCGACTAGTTTGTCACAACCAACTTACACTTCAAAGGAATGGATGTAAAGGTCCAGACTGTTTCTGGTTGTGACCATGCACCTATAGCTACTCGGCTGGCTTGTCTCGACCTGCACTTCAAAGGATTTGATGTTGAGGTCCATACTGCCTTAATTGTTTGCCCCAAGGTGTGACTACGTATTGACTGGATTTGTTTTTCAAAACCTCCACTATGAAGGAATCGATACAGAGGTCAAGACATCATTAACTACATGATGTACATGTAGTTGTCCCAGGTTGTGACCATGCATATAATGGACTGATTTGTTTCAAGCTGAACTTCAACGGATTGATGTAAAGTCCAGATTGCAGTTACTGGTTGTCTACTGGGTTGTTTCTCTCGAAGGAACCATCGCAATTAGTACGATTTAATCTCTGTGACAACCTTCAACTTTTAATTGCACTCATTATATGAAGTAACAATCAGATGGATCGAGCAAAGCTTCTCGGGTTTTTTTTATTTGGCACGCGGCCATATTTGAAACCATTGTTAGCTCAGTTCTGTGACGGAATATTTATATAAACTAACCTAGGAGACAAAAATGAGCATCTTTACATTCAGCTGAGCCCCCAGAACATACAGTATATTGGGTATATTCAGGTCCATTTAATCAGTTTCAACATAAATTTCAGCGGTCACGTGATCAAACATCCTACTCTTTGGTGTACACATGTACACTACATCAAGATAGGGATAAAAGGGTGAGGCTAGATCCGGAGTGTTTCAAAGAGGTTATTTTCCAGTAAATGTTTATGATTTAGAGCGCATGCGCCAACTCTATCAATAGATCATCCACGTGGACTTGAGAAACATCCACGTGGCACATGGACTTGAGAAATAAACTGGTTAACCCTTTCTGGACCTAATATTTTGACTTTTTGTAGGGAAATTATATTTCAAACTGACATTAACCCTTTTAGGGCTAATTGGCATTGGTGAGGAAATGTGAGGAAATCACTCAGAGCATTATTAACCCTTTCTGGACCCAATTATTGGTCTTTTTGAGGGAAATTGTATTTCAAATTGAACCCCTGGCATTAACCCTTTCTTTTTGACATTTGCCGTATTAACCCTTTTCTTGCCTCCTTTCCTTTTTGATAGGACTGATCGACATATGTGAGCAAATCACTCGAGCAGTATTAACCCTTTTTGGACCTAAGAATTGGTGTTTCCCGTTAGTCATTAACCCATAGGGGTCTGAGATGGGGGGGGGGGGAGCTGATGGGGGACACCCTTGCTCCTTTTTGGTTGATTAACTTGGATGGGAGTCAAAACCAAACTTCAATGGTGCCGTAAACAAATTTAAGCCTAATATCATGGTTCGTTCTGAGATCATAAGTTTATTTATTTAAAACATTATTTAAACATAGATCCCAATACTTCACAAATGCCGGTTTAGTAGCTATTTCATAGCTCCTTATTAAATCCAGTGTTAATTCATCACCAGAAGACTGGATAAAGCCGCAAATATCACTTTTCTTTTCGGTGAAGTGGTTCTCCCAATCTGAATTTGGCGCCGCCATGTTTTACTTCAGCTTCAGTCACATGACTGTCACGTGTTAAACGTAGACCATGTGCTTTTCTATTTATAAGCCAACCTTCTTGAAACACTCCGGATCTAGCCTCTCTCATGGATAAAATGGTGCATAGACATTCAGACAAATTTGAATGTACATACATGTATATTCAACAATGCTCTGTTTCTATTGTTTGCCTCTAGCTGTTTTATTCTTAGTGTCGAGTCGAGCTAACTTGTCCAAAACAGTTCTCAGACCAAAGTAATTCTGGTTCACTTGCTTGATGCGACTATTCAAAAATCGAAAATCAGAGACAACTCTCTTCTCATTTGTTTCCTTCTCAGACAGGAGCATCACTTGGGAGGCAGAGAATACACCCTTCTGAAGGATGCCGAGTTTCACCAACTTGTTCAGTTCCTTATTTATGATAGGTTTATCACGCTCAAAGACAGGAAAGGGGCGGATAAAGAATGGTGAATTTTCTGCTGATGATATGTCTACTTCAAATTTATTACAGTCACCCAGCTCTCCGTACAAACTGAAGGCATCTTTGAAGACTGTAGAGGTCTTGCTTCTCTTCATTGGACAAGGTGCTATTTTCAAGGGATATGTAATCCTGAATTATTTGACTAGGTGACTGTTTAGCAACAACATCAGAGAGATCAAGATGGGGGTATTTTAATAAGTTCTGGTAGTGTAGGTCTGATTCACACTGTTCTACGGTGTTATGTCCGGATGAAGAAGTTGAGGGGGTAATGGTTGCGTCACATGGACATGGTGAGACAGGTCTGTTAAGACGATAGGTTTTGACTCTTTGAGGTGACTGGCTTGCTAGATGCATTTTTGGTCACAATTGGTGTAGCGCCTTTGTGCAACTTTACCAACATTCGAGGCAGGCCAAACTGTTCAAGACAGCTGTTTGGCTGTAAGACTACTTCCGAGTTTTTCAGCAGTTTGGGAATTTTCCCTTTCACTACAATGGTTCTGACCTGCCCGGGTTGTAGGGTATAGGGCTAAGATGGAAAGAACTGAGCCCTCTCTTAGGCCTGATGGTAAGTGTACCAGTGGAGAAATCTAGAACTCCATGTAACGCACGCAATGTGTTATCTCCCAAAAAAAGACCTGGACCAGTGAGATTCTGGGCTACGATTGCTCTAGCTGCCTAGTTGGCAACTAAAAAATCACCATTTCCTATTTCCTAGAGCATCTGCACGTGTTGTGATTTGTTGTAATGCTTCTGCAAAGACTTGGTCTTGTTGGTTCTCAAAGGTTACTTGCTTTGGGGCCAGATCAAAATATTGTTGCACTTCTGCAGCTATGGCATTGATATCACCATCTGGATTGGTACCCATGATGACAGCACGTTGGCAGTCTGCTGTTTGTAGTGTTTGTAGGAGCGGCTAATTGGATTTTAGCAAGATGCAGTTATGCTGTGTGACCAGTTTTGTATTTAATATCTTCAAAGAAACGTACATTTGCAAATTGAGAGTGATTCGGAGAGAATCTCGCCAAGAAGTTTTAATTGCTTAGGATTTGGAGGTGTAGCCAAAATGGCGGTACCTATGGTCAGCATTCCGAAGTTGGCAGAATTCTGTGACGTCATTTCAATTTCATCTCGTCAACAGGCTCACTGAGGGCAGTGATAGAAGTGCTGTTTTGTCGAGCTATTTGGGGGCTGAAGCCGCGCAAATTACGCACTTTCTTTTCCATTGTTTTTTATTCTTCGAAGCCATAGGAAAAGATGACGAATGTACGCTGTGTATTTGTATGTGTTCAAATAATAACAAGTAACGGGGCTCTCGCCGATAACAAGGAAGCATCGTTGTCAACAGCAAGACGTCACAGTGCAGATCCATGGCTCCAGACAGCGCTTTACTAGGATTGACGCATAGAGGGCTAACTCGGGTCAAATCGGAGTCAACCTCGGAATGAATGAATGAATGAATGAATAGAAATACTTATATAGGGCGCCTTTCCGTGGTCCACCACGCTCAAGGCCCCCCCCCCCAAATAGTCATCAAACAAGGTGGTTTTGAGTTGCCTCTTAAATTATGTTTCTGGCAGAGCTCTGATGGAAAAAGGAAGTTTGTTCCACAGGTATGGGCCACAGCATGAGAAGCTGCGGTCACCATACCTGGACTTAGTTCTTCTGATTTTCAGCGCCTTGAACGTGGTGGACCTCGTACAACCGCTTGTCGCCACCAGCAAATCTGACAGGTACATCGGACCCCCACTGCTCACTACTGTCTTGTGTACAAGAGTCAGAATTTTGTAAATGACTCTTGCCTTGACAGGAAGCCAATGGAGCTCGTGGAGCAGTGGGGTGATGCTGTCAAATTTCCTGCGGCAACAAACAAGCCTAGCAGCGGAATTTAGCACACGTTGCAGAGGAGCCAGGGTCTTATCCGGTAGAACATAGAGTATGGCATTGTTAGTGTCTAGTTGGGAGACAACCAATAGAGACCTTTCGCTACACCGTTCCGAGAACCACTACACCGAGAACGTTTCTCGTTCCCGATCCCGTTCCCGGAAACACTGAAACGCGTTCCGCATGGCCGTCACCGAGAAACAGTTTGGTTTCTATGGAGATCGTCAAAATGGCGGCAAACTTGAGACGCCTTGCAAATTTCGCAATTGAAGATGATGAATTTATGGTATTTTATATCGAAAATGAAGCCTTAGGAGGCAAGGAAAGTACGTTTGCGCCAGCCTGTGCATCCAATGCATGCTGCTATAAATGACTGATTTACGACCGCTTAACATGCTTAATAGGGCGATTCGGGGCAGTATGAACTTGTTTTCCCCTTCTAAAACACAGTCTCTCCACTTTACATACTACTTCAGGTGCCTTACCGCATAGAATCCCGCAAATTCGTCATTTTTCTTCTTGAACCACTGTGAACAGACGCCGAGAAAAACAGGCTTCATTCACCGAATCCAGAACGGAAACGGGCAAAGCTACTCATCAATCGATGACGTCATACGCAAAACGCGATCGTCCTCGATTGATTTCTCGGCGGAACGGCGTAGCGAAAGGTCCCTATTAGCGTGATAATGCAACGACCTATAACTCGACGAAAACAGCTACTCTGCGCTTGCGGTATGCGAAGTTTCATCGGTTACAAATACATGATAAAAATTGTTGACTTATATTGATGAGAAGGAGCTAACAATTTAGGCAGTTGTGTTCGAAAATTTATATCAGCAGCTAATTGCCAAACAAAACAAATACTATTAAGCGGCGTGCAATCATCATGCTCACTGATCAGTTTGCTACTTGTTTTTTAAAAATCCAAAATTAGGTTGTAACTAATGGCAAACGTGTAACAGGCACATATTTTACTGTTGTATCTTATGATATGACTTAAAATCAGTGTACACATCGTAACATTTATTCAAGGTTTAAGCCAAAAAACGACGTTTCCAACGTTGGTTCGGTCAGAGTCTTTCAGTGTATAAAAACTCAACTAGTTTGTTATCAGTAGCACTGAACCATTGTCTCTTATAAGATGACACAATAGTATTGTAATGCATCATAAAATCATGTCCAGGAAGAAAACTCACAAGCAATACCAAACTTGAGTGAGGCAATAGCAGTCATAATAAGGGCATATTATGTTGAGAAGTATATCCACCACGTTAGAGTTTGGCCAAACAAATCTGCTCGAAAGTCCATTTCGGAAATTTTAACCATTTTCTTTTAAATTGCATACCACAAAGACTGTTTAAGCGCCAGGCTTGAAACTTTGTGTGAGGTTCATGCATCTCCACAAGATCGGGACCTAAATCCTCCGTAATCAACATATGAACATTTTTATGGGCTGCAATGGCTATGTTCAGCTGATCGAAGAATTTGTTCAAGTTCCAGTGGTGCGGAATTAGATTAATTGGGTCAATGGGTTACCCGAGAGCTCTGCCACAACGCCCGGCTTTTGAAACGGGCGGTGGTTTTGATGTTGAAACCATACGTTCCCTATTTGCCAGACTCTTTATTGAAAGACTCTAGTTTTGATCAGTGGGTGTGTAAGGGGTTTCTCTGAGCTCCTGGCAGAATCATCATGAATATGTACCTAATCATGAATACTGAAAGAAAAGAACAAGGTTGAATGTTTCAAAACTATAAAACCTTATTTCAAGGTAACATGACTTTACGCTACAAGCCTAATCACTTTAAGTTACCAGATTTGTTGTCGTACGACTTCACGGTTTCATGACCTCTGCCAGTGAAACGTCTGTGTCTGATGTTCAGATCGGAGCCCTCAAGTATTCCGACTGATCATCAAGCCAAATCATCAAGTCTATCGTAACCATCGAAACCCTGTTTCAGGAGATTTCTTGGATGATAGAACTCCTGTTGCAATGACTGCGTTACGAGAGGTTTTTACAGTCAAGAATGAACACTATTGAACACTACAGAATTCATAAAGACTAGTCTTTATGAATTCTTGATATAACAGAACATTAATAGTCAGGTTAACCGTCGACCCGACCCCGAATTAAGCGAGGCATGCGGGATTAATTGCGAGATCCGCTTCCGAATTATTGGAAATCAGAGTCTTGGTTGATTGAAAGACTCTGGTTGAGGTAAAGCGTTATACATCCCATGGAAGAGTTGGACAATGCAATGTCACAGTTTTTTTCATTTACTTCGGCAGCCATTAATTAAATAAAGGTAGCATGATAAAAATTAAATGCAAATTGTCAAAAAAACATTTTGACATGATAAAAAGATTAAACTCTGTTAGATCCCACTTAAATGTGACATGAAAGTGTGGTATTTGGCCCAAAAAAACACATAAAAAAATCCACTAAAAGCTACCAAGTCGGGTTCGCCTCGCATGTACAGGTTTACCATTTCTTTTAGCGGGTTGGCCAATAAAAACATATCATACTTTATTCTCAAATAGCTTAAGACCACTGACCTGGAATGTCTTAATTATTTAGATAGCGATTGACTTGATGTTGTATGTTAGCTGTGCAAATTACATGATAAAAGCCTGATACAGTGTAGAGTAAAACGATAATGTGATGATCCAGAATCCGGAAAAAAAACATAAATATGCTTTTACTTGGTTAGTGTTGAAATGTGCATGTCAATTTCACAAACAAATAAGCTTTTGTATCAAAACTTTGTTCTGCATGTACAGTCTTGTTATAAAGGGGGAAAGACACCAAATACACAAGAATATCTCAAACCACAACGGCTACGGATTTCATGTTTTTACCAGTTATCGATAAACATGTTGGTCCTAGAACAATGTATGTTAGATACATTTTTGAAAAAGAGGAAATTGAAAAAAAATATATATACAAAAGTGAAATTTTTGAAAAATCATCCGATTTCAAAATTTCATGCAGCATCCCAATCCCAAAACCTTATTGATCTCATTCCATTACGAAAATCAAGAAATATTAATTTTCTATAGTTTTCTATAGTTTTTAGCTCATCTCTGGTGAGCTTTTTCGATATCGTGGCGTCCGCCGTCCGTCGTCGTCCGTCGTCCGTCGTCTGTCGTCCGTTAGTGGAGCACGTTTCGCTAGATGTCTAAAACTTGGTGTGATGGTAGTTTTGGGCAATATGCCCAGTGGTGTTTTTTTCTTTTTCCCGATATGACCTACTTTCTGGCCTCCAGGCGGCCATCTTGGAAATTGGTTATTTGCCTTTTTGAAGCTAATAGTTGTACGTAGAGTGACAAAACATTTATGATGGGTGTATCTATTAAGGTTAAATGACATATCACCGGGTTTTGGATTAGACCTACTTTTCAAGGTCACAGAGATCAAAGTTCACTAAATCACCGATTGATGGTATGTTTCTATTTGAGCTAGAAAGTTCTAATCTTGTGAGGACATATATCTAGGGACCCTCTATTCCACCCAAAAAATTGTCCCGCGTGGACTTCAAATATGGCCGCTAGGTGGCCACATCTTGAAAATCAAACAAATTCGGATTAAAACCAAATTTCATGGGATTGTATGTCGAAGTACTCTCTACAACGTCCCTGATTTTGAAAATCTTGAAAATTACAAAAAAGTCTTATCACTCCGAAACTAATGATCGGATTGCAACCAAACTTCATGTGATTAAGTATCTATGTACTCTTATCTATATCCTTAATTTTCAATCAAATCCCATGACAAATATGGCCGCCAGGCCGCCATCTTGAAAATCCAACGAAGTCCTATTACTCCTAAACTGCTGAACATATGTCAACCAATTTCCATGTGACATGTACACTCTTCAATAACCCTGAAATTCAGTCAATTTTATAACCATAATACTATACTTAGATGGTACCGGTAATTTTCTTTTGTGCCATTGAGCCAAGAAGAAGAATATTATTCAATGGAATCAAAACTGGTGAAACTAGCCAGAAACTGTTCTCCCCATATTCAGTGCAAATGACATGCATTACATTACCCGAGGTGAGCACATGGTCCCTGGACCATTTCATTGACATTTTCTTCCTAAATTTCCCTATCTCAGTTTTACTGATAAACCATAATACACATGTACTAATACGGTTCCTTTGGTCTTGGGCTATGACTAAGCCACTACTACTTACCCACAAGAGAGTGATGTACCATTCAATAGGAGAGGGGCCATTTAAGAAGTAATTTATGGGCTGAAGAATTCAGAGATATTCAGACACAAAATTAAGCAGAAGTTGCAATGGAAACTGGCTTAATTAGTGTATTTCAGATAAAAAAATTGGGATAAGTTTCTAAATAAATATAAAAGAATATGAACCAACATAAAAAATTGAAATTGGGTGATTTTGAAAAAAATAGGAAAACAAAATCGTCTTTAAATTTTTATTTTTTATCCATTTTCCTTGTTTCCAAAACTTATCAAAATAACATTGTTCTGTGACCAACATATTTATCGATAGCTGGTGAAAACATGAATTGCGTAGCCTTTGTGGTTTGGGAGATATTCTTGTGTATTTGGTGTCTTTTTACTCTTGAACAAGATTGTACTTACTGATCAGCAGAACTGAACTATCAAGGAAAACCATTGCAAGTACCTGATTGGCTCTCGTATCTATGACGTTATTATGCTTAAAATAGACGGTTACCGTTGTTCCGGTTATGCAAAGGAGTATAACTATTTTTTGATAAACAACCTGACGTGGAATTTATTGAGTTGAGGACGCAGAACAGGTTGCACATAACAATGCATAGTATCCTGCAATAATGAATAATGAATTGATAATAAGTAAATACTTCACGTCCAGGCATAAAATATTGGAAATTATTTGTCAAGTAAAAACGTTATTTCCCAGAGGCTTTGCCTTTTTTTATTACTGCAAACATAATAAATTCGGTCGAGACGGTAGTATCCTAGTTATTTTCAATCGGCGAATGGACTCGCAAATGTATGTAGCCATGGCATGTACTCATGTACTGTACATTGTGTAGTGTTTAAATTAGCAGATGAATGTTTGAAGCCAGTCCATGCCCGACCAGAAGACTTTATTGTACTTTCTGTTCATGGATTTAACAATCACACTTAATGCAACCTTCCTGGTATTTTGGCACAATTCAAGACAATGACTGTTCAAGACACTGACTGTGCAAAATCCTGGCGTAAATCGCCGTAAAAATGTTGTTTTTTATCGCCGATTTCGTCAGCAAAAACTTGATGGCCGCCATTTCCAATTTCACGTCATTGATGACGTCAGAGGTAAAATAATGCCATGAAATATTGAAAATTATCATACCTCACCTAAATGACGTGACGTGATTGGCTCCTATACTAATGAGTCGATAAAAGAGCTTATTTAACTGGTAAAGTAACTGTTGTTAAATACATGTATAGCTATTTTACTTAATATTTTAATGCATGGTATTAATTCGGATCGGATGATAAACTTATAAAATGTCGCATTTATCAAAAACTGATTTCAAGTTCTAGCCGAAATGGTGTTGCCTATGGTTAATACTCTTTAAGATGTGACTTCAACGAAGGCAACACGATTGGTCAATACAGACATGATGCTGCCTGACGTCCGGCTAGGATCCAACGGTGACGTTCCTTGATTGTAGACAGGTTGCCAACGGAAAAATAGGACCGTTTACACGGGACCAAACCAAACAACACCAGACCTGACCTGTCTCACAATCCTCTGCCACGCTTACACGACGCAAAAAAAGTGGACCGAAAGTAGAGCGGGTCCACTTGGAACTAGACCAGACCAGAACAATATCAGACCGTATATCCGACCGTCATAGTTTCTGACGCTATTCACAGTTATTCAAAAAATAATTTTCACTAACGCAAGTATCATACTTAAATCAAGTAATTAGTCAAGAAAATCAGGCCAATTTAGTGCCTCAGCATCAATTTGTACCCCAACATTGAAAAAAAGTTTGTTCGAAAGGGTAAGATTTAAAGCAATATTTTGTGATGGTTAACAGAATTTCAGTACGAAATAGATATGTTTACATAGATTAAGTCTAAGGGGTTACTCTACAATTGGCATTGACATTCTATAAATGAGGGGGAATAATCAAAAAATAACTAGAAATTGCAATATGATAACAAGTGCTACTCCTACAGGTAGTGAAATCGGTCAGTATTCTATGCATCCGCTGAGGCAATCAGACCTAAAAGTTATCGGTGAACAGAATAAGGTCGCTTGCCGAGATCTATTTTCGTTTGTCATTCCCTGTCAGAGTGATAATCGCCGCAACTTTACTGTTTTCGCACGTTTCTCTTAATAGTATCAGTTCCGCCATATTGCTTTGAGAGGTTGACATAGCGCGCCCTGGGATTGATAGGAATCCCTAGTTCCTCGTAAATCAAGGCTAACATTCAAACAAGATCACATCGATATGCTAGCTTTTATCATTTTGCCCTATTTGACACACACACAAAAACAGGCTTGAGCGAATGGGCCATTTTTCTGGAAAATTTATCGCCAAACTGCTTGGCTTATCTTATGACTGAAATCTGGTTGTTAGCTTCGTGTGGCATGTGCGATGTGACGGCTTCACCATAACACCATGTTACCATGCGTTCTGCTGATGGCGAAAGAACGGGTTTGGGAGCACAAATACGCAGATAAACGGCCGCTTTGTTCGAAATTTTTGAAGAAATTCAGCAGCTATTTATTTACGTGGATGGTGACTCGCAGCTGCGGGCGTTCAAACAGGCGATCTAGCTGTCCCCACCTCTAACGAACACCTGTGATGATTAGCCAGACATGTTGGCCACATCTTGGAAGTATGGGTAGGCCAACTAACCCATCTCCTTTTTTAGTATCTTCAAATGTCGTGATTTTGGCCGATTGTCCGCCATTTTTACCGCCTGATAATTGTTGCCAACTACGAATGATATGATATCTTAGGTGTGCTATAATATTGATCACAGGGGCGCATAAGTTGAAGGTGTGGTCTCAGTAACTAGTGAGTACAAGGTCCGAAAAATAATCCTGCGAAACCTTTCACGGTTCCCAAGATTTTGAATGGGCTTACCCTGGCCCCAATAATACATGTAATTACATTTACACCAGTACCCTAGGTTTTGGCTAACCTCGTGAGCCTTTGCGATGACGTGGCCTCCGTCGTCGTCGTTCACCGGCGGCGTATGTTAGCGCGGCACGTTTTCGTAACCGCTTGAGGTCTGGACTTCGTAGAAACTTAAACTTAGTAGACAGGTACTCTTGGGTCCTAGGGCGATTCACACCAAATTTAGTTCCAAAATTATTCTTGGTTTGGCCAGCAGGGGGTGTAATGCAAAAACATAAAGCATGCAATAGGACCCGTTATTTTAATCGAATTTTCATAATATTTTTTCGGTAGGTATTTCTAGCAAGGATACATTACATATCATACGGGTTTTTCATTTCACCTACATTTCAAGGTCACAGAGGTCAAAGTTCCCTAAATCACCGATAGGTAGCATATTTCGTTTCTATTTGAGCTAGAAGGTTCTAAACTTGTGTGGACATGTATCTAGAGACCGTCTATTCTACTCCAAAAAATTGGCCCGCTCGGACATCAAATATGGCCGCCAGGGGCCATCTTGAAAATTAAACAAAGCCCTATTACTCTGAAACTAATGATTTGATTCCAGCAAATTGTATGTGATTATGAATCTATGTACTCTTTACAATATCCTAAATTTTCAGTCAAATCCATCAACCAATATGGCCGCCAGGCCGCATCTTGAATATTAAAGAACGTCTTATTGTTCCAAAACTAATGATTGGGTTGTAACCAAATTTCATGTGATTATGTATCTATGTACTCACAACAATATCCACAATTTTCAGTCAAATCCGATAACCAATATAGTCGCAAGGGGTCATCTTGAAAGAGTATAGTAGTCAATTGGACTTTTATTTATGAAGAAGCTATATTTTGAGAGCATGCAGTGAACGTCGAGTTTTCATAATTGTCGATAGATGTGCGGTATTGTGTTATAATTCTCGAAATAGTGAACTACCGTCATTCCTTCAAAAGAGACTTGTGTGCCTATATTTGAAAATGGGATTGACTGAGTGACATTTAGTGAATTTCCGTTGAATAACATTGAGTCAAGTTATTATCAGCAACAAGTGACATTCATTAAGTGAAAGGAGAATCATCTGATGATAAATCTTCATTTGATTTGAGAACTGACAGTCTTAGTATACCAGTATCTGAGTGAAACATATAGCATGGGTGAAACCGACGATCGTGAAAGTCAGAGTGGATCAGCGCCACCTGCTTCTCTAATGAAGAGACACGAGAGGATATTTCGTCTTGATTTTGAGCAAATCAAGAAGGATGTCCTGAAGCTCACATTGGGAACAGGAAACGTCGTAGTTGTAGAAGTTAGACTGCAGGAATTACGACAACTCAAGAAAGATTACTTCAAGGTCAGAAATGACATTTTTGATATCTTTTCAGAAGAAGAGGTGGAGGATGAGTGTCAGAACATAAGCATGTTTTACTGGGAAGTTAGGCCTGTTGATGATAAAGCGACGAGCTACATAAAAGAAGTTGAAGCAGAAGTTTCACGGTCAAGTTCCTCATCCGATCAGAGTGTACAGCACTTAACAAGCAGAAGCAGGAATGCAGGGGCAATGAAGCTGCCAAAATTGGATTTGCCTACGTTTAATGGAGATATACTGCTATTTACAGCGTTTTGGGAGTGGTTCACTTGTGCAGTGCATGCAAATGAGGGATTATCTGGTGTACAGAAGTTTGCTTATTTGAGATCATCCTTAAAGGGAGCTGCTCCAAAATCTATAGAGGGATTTGAAGTGACAGAAGTCAACTATCAACATGCAGTAAAGGTACTCTGTCAAAGATTTGGTCTCAAACGTCAGATCGTCTCATCACTGGTGAAGTCCATTGTCACAGCAACCTGTAAGGATTCTGAGAAAGCTACGTCACTGCGCTAACTCCACGACTTGCTACAGAATAGGGTGCGTGCCTTGGAAGCCATGGGATTTGACTCAACAGATGAAAACGTTCGAATGCTGGTAATTCCGCTGCTTGAAATGAAGATGAGTCAAGAGCTTACAGAGAAATGGGAGTTACACACAGCAGATACTGATGATGATGATATTACAGCCAATTCAATCTTCCAGTTCCTACTTAACCAGGTTTTGTCTAAGGAAGCAAGGGAGAGGACTTCAGGAGCATCAGCTGGGAACAAGCCAGTTGATAAACAGCATGGACCCGGGAAACAATCGAGGTATAACCAGGGTTACCATACGGATAACAAGAGCAAATAATTCACAGAATCAGCACTTCTTGGCGGCACAAGGAGCATCAGTTACGGGTTTTGCACTAGAAGCGGACATGAGGCTTGGGACTGTAAAGGAGCCAAGAAGAAGACAGTCAACGAACGTTGGGATTTAGCAAAGAGGAACAAGCTTTGTTACAGCTGCCTGAGAGTAATGAATTTCAACCATTCAGTTAAATCCTGCAATTCGCCGACTTGTCCCATTGACGGATGTGGAAGAAAACATCATCGTCTACTTCACAATACATCTCAGGAAAGCGACAAGAAGAACGTGACCATCAGTGGATTTGTTGCGGCAGGTTCCTCCAAAACTACTGAGGTGTTGTTACAGACTGCACAGACAACCGTGATTACCGAGGATGGATCAAGAGTTCCAGTCCGAGTGTTGCTAGACCCTGGTAGCCAAAGATCATATGTTTGAAAACGGATTGTCGACTCTTTGGGGATTACTGGTCCAAATGAACTCTTGAGCATTGCAACCCTAGGAGGACAGACCAGTAAAACGAAAAGTATGCCGAGAATCAAGCTGTCAATTGCAGATGTTCAAGTTCGAGTCATGGCCATCGAAGAGATTTGTGCAAAACTGGACTTGGTTGATGTGCGAGCTGAGAGATATCAACACCTAAGAGGACTTGCATTTGCAGAATCATATCCGCTCGATGGAGAAATTGATGTCTTGATTGGAGCCGACTCTTATTACCTACTGGTAGATGGAACTGTTAGTAAGGGACCCCCAGGAACACCTACTGCAGTTAAAACCAGCCTTGAATGGGTACTTTGTGGTCCCGCTGGTTCTCAGGAGAAAGCGCCATTTACTACGTCCATGTTTGTGGCCACCAAAACGGAGAATGTTGCATTCGAGCTTCAACGGTTTTGGGAGTTGGAATCTACTGGTAGTGTGATTGACCAATGCGCGAAAATGTCTGTTGAAGATAGGGATGCCATAAAGACATTTGAAGACTACCTGTCTTTTGTTCGGGAACGTTATACGGTTGGGATACCGTGGAAAGAGAATTGTCCGCAATTGAAGGATAATTACAGCCAGGCGCTGCGGAGATTGGAGTCAGTCGAAAGGAGATTGAAACTTGGCAATCAAAGCAGTTTGAAGTACAAGGAAGCGATAGAGCAGTATGAAATCATGGGTTTTTCGGAAAAGGTCAAGAGTGACCTTGATCAGGCCAAGACTGTCTGCTACCTTCCTCTTCATGCAGTAGTAAAAGAGGATAAAAGTACAACCAAGACAATAATCGTATTCGATGCATCGGCACGTGATAAGCATGGCGTGTCATTGAATGATTGCCTACACCAAGGTCCCGCCTAAGAGCCAAACATTGTCGCCGTATTGCTGCGATTTCGTATGAACAACATAGCATTCATGGCAGATGTGAAGAAGATGTTTCTTCAAATCAAGCTTGCATGCATCGATACCTATGGAGAGATGGGAACTCAGACCGGCCTCCAGAGATCTACAGAATGAACCGAGTCACATTCGGGGTAAATGCGAGTCCATTTCTTGCCATAGTGACCGTGAAGCATCACACTCAAAGGCTTGGGAAGGTTTACCCGCTAGCGGCAAGAGAGATCCAAGACAATATGTATGTTGACGACTGCCTGTCGGGAGCAGCTGGAGTCCCACAAGCTTTAGAACTGAAGACAGATCTAAAGGATTTGATGAGCGATGGTGGTTTTGATTTGACCAAGTTGGCTGGTAACTCCAAAGAAGTTATGGAACAAATAGAACCTCAGGATAGAGCTTCATCCGCTGTGATTGACATGAGCACGGGTGAGTTACTAAAGACACTATGGATTGCATGGAATATGTCAGAGAACACCTTCCGCTTCCCAACGGTGAAGAATTTGATTGACTTGGATCGAGGATCCTGAAACAAAACGGAGTCTCTTAAGTATCCCATCGAAAATATTTGAACCCATGGAAATGCCATCACCTTATGTCATCAGATCAAAGTTGCTTTTCCAAGAGTTATGGCAGAAGGGTTTAGGCTGAGATGATACATTGGATGAGACAACAGCACAGAAATGGCGCATATGGAAAGGAGAGCTGAAGGAGTTGGATCAATTGGAGATTCCCCGATGTTTACCCCTGGGACTAGGAGAAATCTCAAGCATTGAACTTCATGGATTTGGAGACGCATCAGAGAAGTCGTACGGAGCAGCGGTATACATCAGAGTGGTAGACCAGAATGGGTACACCGCAACAAGATTGGTGATGTCAAAGTCAAAAGTAGCGCCAGTGAAGAAAGTGTCACTACCTAGACTTGAACTTCTACCAGCTATAGTAAATACAAGATTGGTCAAGTTCGTCGAGGAGTCACTATCAAGAAACATAGACAGAGTTACAATGTGGACAGACAGTAACACAGTAACACTTCCCTGGATACAGACAGGAACACTTCCTTGGATACGCAAGCCTAGTCATGTCTGGAAGACGTTTGTAGCTAATAGAGTGGAGGAAATCCAGACGACTTGGGAACCTGAGTTATGGAGACACTGTCCAAGAGAAGATAATCCTAGCGATTTACTGACTCGTGGATTGCCAGCAGAAGACTTAGTCAACCGTGAGGAATGGTGGTGTGGACCTCAGTGGTTACCATTGTCGACAGATATGTGGCCCAAGGGAAAGTTGTCAGATGTGTCTAGTGAAGATCGAGAGGAGAAGACAACAACCAGGTCCAATGTGGCCATCGTTGAGGAGCCTCCCAAGAATTACCCCATAGATGCAAGCAGATATGGTTCAGAGAAGTCGTACCCGAGTGACAGCGAGAGTCTTTTGTGTCATACAGTAGTGGAGGGGGAGAATCCAGGATGGTGAAAATACAGCTGGAAAGATACTAACAGTCAACGTTGAAGATACCAGAAAGGCAGTTTTACTGGTATCGCCACATTCAGAGGAGCACATATAAAGACGAAATCGAGACGTTGGAGAACGGAGGTGTTCTTACGAAGAGTCGCATCCTTAAATTGGATCCCAAATTTGACGAAGTCGACAAAGTGCTCAGAGTAGGTGGCAGGTTACAGAACTCAGAGTTGAAAGAGGAGACCAAGAACCAAGTGATACTTCCGCACAACCATCCAATCGTGGACAAAATAGTCATGGACATGCATGAGGAGTGCATGCATGCAGGATCGGAAACAGTTGTAATCAACTTGAGAAGCAAGATTTGGGTAACTCAGGTCAGGAGGGATGTCAAGAGGATTCTAAACAAATGTCTTATCTGTGAAGTACAAAAAGCATGTCCATCAAAACAGAAGATGGCGCCGCTTCCTTCAGATAGAGTGTCCTTTTCGCCTGCCTTCTCCGTGGTTGGTGAAGAATTTGATGGGCTGTTGTACGTACTCGAGGTACGTGGAAAAGACAAGCCGGAGAAGGTGTATATTTGCCTCTTCACCTGTGCGACGTCGAGAATGGTACATCTAGAGTTGACTCATCGACTAACAACAGACAAGTTTCTTCAGGCATTTAGAAGACTGGTTAACCGCCGAGGGATCTGCAACACAATGTGGTCTGATAATGCGCGAGCATTCAAGTCTGCAGGATCTTTCATCAAAATGGTCTTCGCTAGGGCAAATAGCATCAAAGAAACAGAGTTGGATACAGATGCTTTGACTACGTGGTTAGCTGCCAAGGGGATAGAATGGAAATTTATCATTGAGCGAGCTCCATGGCGAGATGGCTGGTGGAAGGGGTTAGTTCGGTCAGTCAAGGAGTCATTGAGGAGAGTGTTGGGGAAAGCACTTCTTAGATACACTGAGCAGTACACAGTCTTGACAAATGTTGAAGTTGCGATCAACTCTCGACCATTGACGACCATAAGTGATTATAGTAGAGATCTGGAACCTCTAACGCCAGCTCATCTTGCATTGGGAAGGCCGCTAATGGGAATACCAGATGTAGCAGAAGAAACATGGGAGGCAGCTGATACAATTGTGACGCAGCGCTGCTTGTATAGACAAAAGTTAGTCAATCCCTATCGGAAGAGATGGAAAAAAACGAATATCTACCAAGTCCTACAGTGAGGAAAAAGTGGGAAACTGAGAAGCCGCCGGTAGAAGTTGGAAGTATCGTGCTTATATCTGAGGATCGTACACCTAGAGGAAGTTGGCTGCTAGGACGGGTGGATGAAGTCTATATGGGAACGGATGGGATCAGCAGGACCGTCGCAGTAAGGACGAAGAAGGGCGTACTAAAGATACCGATTCAACGATTACACCATTTAGAGGTGGTGGCGGGTGGCAAAGCTGATCTTAGCAGCGAAACTGGCTCCAGTTCCACTCCAAACCCATGCTATGTTAGTGATCTCAGATCTGGCGTTGAAATTGAGAAAAATGCTCCTGATGAAAGTACTGGTCGAGATAGCGAAGAGACATGTACAGACGATAGCGAGAATATGGACAATGCCATTATGCGCAATCCCCACGGTGAGGAGGACTTTGCGAACAATAGTGTTGGTCGAATGCGAGTAGACAAAGGTCGGGAGAATGTTCCGATCCGTCCCAAATACGGGCGACTCGTTCAGAAGCCGCGGCGATTCGTCCATGATCAATACACCGCGCGGTGGTATGTCCAAAACTAAGAACGCATGCACACTCGCTATGAGTATTATGACGTCATCTACAGACATCATAATTATGTGACGTCGTCCGTGACGCGAAGTTTGTGTTTATTGTTGGCCGCGAGTTGCGCGTTTCTTTATTGTTTAGGTCTCGTTAGGGAGTTTTCCCCAAATGTACGCGATGATGACGTGTCCCATTAACAGGACGTAACATTTATTTTAAAATGCGTTTCCAAAGTGAATGCATGAGGACAACCCATTTATGTCGTATATCACTGGAAACTCCCGACTCCCCTGATCCTGCAGGATGTTAAATCGGGCATTTTATTTCTTTAAATAAATCATAAGCGTCGCATTTGCTCCTAGCTCTGTTCACCATCCCAAATGGCAATATTGCCAATTGGGCCGGACAATCACGAAAAGCCCCAAATAGTATACATTTCTTCCTGAATAATTCTTACAGTGACCATTCTCCCATGAAAGACAGTTGGTTACGCTACACAAAAAAAAAAAAAACGAGGGTCAACCATTGAACTTTTGAGATATGTTGAATTTTGCACAAATCAGCGAAAAACGCACCAACTGCCACTAGACGGCATTTCAAAACGGGGCCGACGCACATCCCAAGTTCAGTGTACACATACATCGGCAACAACAGTAAATGCGTAATTTCTTGTTAGCCGCCTATTGAGTAGCGCTCTAGGTTTCAGAAACTCCAAAAAACATGTATTTGCCAAAACAACTGCTGAATCAACACTGACATACTGTGAGGACCGTGAAATCAATGATTTGAGGAACTACGGTTAGGGCTTGGCCGCGCATGAATACATCTTACCTACATTTATAACAGTGTTTGAACCTATGATGTACAGGCCAGGTCTTATTACAAAATTTTGTCTTGTAAACCTTAGAATTGATTTCGGAATATCCACGTGTTGGTCAATTGAATCTTGTAAGAGTTTTAAGAATTGCTTCTGTGCGTCCAATTTAATTCCATAACTACCAATTATCGCTTTCCTTGCTTGAGCCTGTGCTCCTAAAATACAATAAACATAATTTCTTATGCTGTCGTTGAGTCTAACAATTCCAGGCTCAGTTAAGCTCTTCTTATCAAACTTAATGAAATATTTCCAACCATCATCATTCTGAACAATTGTTTTTATCTAAGCAATGTGTAACAATTGAGCTTAGGGTGTAATGTTTATTAGGCAAAGCATAGTGATCTCTATGATCTATGAATCCATTTCCATGAACCGCACCCCATAAATATGTTGTTCCTAGACCATAATTGTATCCTTTCTTTGTTCTAAAATCAAAGTCTGTAGATACGTTAAATTAATTACATAATCTGAAAAATTATGTTACGTTGTAGCAATTGTTAGCAGAGTTAAATATATCATCCGTGGGTAATGGTACTTCCATTTACTTAAGTATCTTCCTAACTTGATAGTAAACACGAAATTGGTAGATTGATTCGACAAGCGGTACTGTAACTTCTGCTACATCCGGGAGTCCAGTCAACGTTGTGGCACAATAAACAACAAAGTTCACCTGATTCTAATAGTATGTCATATCACATTTAGCCAACCACCTGTTTACTTCACTCTCTTTCTTGAATGTTGAACCATAAGACGTTGTAGGGTCTAGAACTTCTTTTTTGAAACTCTGTTCTTCAGAAACGAATGCTTTCAGAATATCCATTTATTAAACGTATTTTAACACTTGGTGGTAAGCATGAAATCTGATAACAATGGCACAAAAAATTCCAGTTATGTTACTTCATACAGACTGTACAGGTTGTAGTAAAATGATAACGCATGCTGTATTATTTGGTTTTGTATTGGAATTAAGGCAACATTAATGGGAAAACACTTGATTTTGGCCCTTTTTACTACAACAGTCGTAGATAATCGTAGATCGCATTATCCTTTTACTTACAAGGGGATGAAACAAATAAAATATTTTCTTACAATTTACTTTGATGTCAATTTAATTTATTAGGCCTATTGATACAATTCCCTCAGATTTGCCTGTGAAATTAAGTAAATATTAAGTAATGATTATATTGTATTGTACAGCCTTATAATATAGTCTAGTCTGCCAAGACATTTGCTGCATAATATAGCAAATAGAGAATGTTAGATCGGACTCCCAAACATCAGCTATTTGTATAATATGCGATAGTTTTGGATTGCAATTTTGTTTATTAGCTTTGTTTGGGTGTCTAATGTAAAACGCGAAATCAAGAAGTCAAGAAATGAAATATTGTAAAATGAGAAATGAGATTTGTAAAACGAGAAATGAGTTAGCTAATCAAGTTAGGTATAAAATCAGGATTGGAGAAAAGTTCTTGGTTGAAACGAAGAATTGCAAATCTCGTTTTAATGGTCGAGTCAGCCTGGGTGGAGTGTGTGCCAAATGTATGCGCTGAATGACTGCAAATGTTGCAGGGAACTTCTTCCTACGTGGCGCTTGACTGTGGTGACCTCCAGCACTTGACTAGGCTGACCTCAAACTGTATCAGTTAAAGGGGTATCTTGCTGGAAGTTGTTGTCAAAGGGTAATGATGCTGTGAACTTCCTGCTTTAGGTGGCGCTTGACTAGGCTGACTTTGCGCTGTATCAAGGGTCTCTTTTTTTCGCGAAGTTGATGGTAAAATGTAATGATGATTTGAACTTCCTGCTATAGTTGGCGCTTGACTAGGCTAATCTCGCACTGTATCATTTAAATGGGTCCCTTGCTGGAAGTTTATGTTAAAGGGTAATGATGTTGTGAACTTCCTACTATGTGTGGTGCTAGACTAGGCTGACCTCACAACTATATCATCTAGAGGCTGATCTCTTGCTGGTAATGATAATGTGAACTTCCCCGTTAAGTGGAGGTTGAAATGAAGAGTAAATAAATTATGACTGTTGAGTTTACGCCACTTTTCCTCAATAGGTGGAGTTTGACCAGGTTGAACTAAAGCATATTTTTAATGTTTTTTTTGCTGGAAGTTGTTGAAGGGTAACGGTGCTGCACTTGACTAGGGTTCTCTTAATCGTATTGTAAGTTGCTGTTAGAGTGTATTGATGGTGTGAACCTACTGCTAGGCGGCGCTTAGCTTACATTAATATCGAGTGTGACAAATCTGCATTTCACCACGCATCCGTATGCTATCTTATCACTGCTCGTGACGTCACTGACGCGACGTCGCCCAGTGCATCTAGCGTGTATTTGGCATGTTGACCCCTTTAATGATAAAGCGTGGTCAGCCGAGTCAAGCGCCACCTATAGCAGAAAATTCACTGCATCATTACCCTTTAACCACAACTTCCAGCAAGACACCACTTCAAATGATACAGCGTGAGGTCAGCCTAGTCAAGCGCCACCTATAGCAGAAAGTTCACAGCATCATTACCATTTGACAACAATTTCCAGCAAGAGACCCCTTGAATGACACAGTGTGAGGCCAATCTAGTCAAGCGCCACCTATAGCAGGAAGTTCACAGCATCATTACCCTTTATCAGCAAGAGACTCCTTAATGATAAACTAGTTGGAGGGCACCAAAATCAAGTAGGAGGAAGTTCCCTGCAACATAAGCAGTCACACAGCACATACAGTTGGCAGACACTCCACCGAGGCTGACTCAAATCTTAAAAACGATGGGACCAATTTTTTACCGATAGCACACATTGATCGCAATGTAAACTCCACTTCAATCCAGAACTAACAGTGAACCATTTATTTTCAGCTGGGACCGTTTAAACAGAGCGGGTGTCTGTAAAACGAGAAATCAAGAAATGAAATCTTGTAAAATGAGAAACAAGTTAGGTAATCGACTTAGGTATCAAACCTGGATTGGAGAAAAGAGCTTGGTTGGAATGAAAAATGGCAAATCTTGTTTTAAAGATTTGAGTCAGCCTCGGTGGAGATGATGCAAAATGGCGCCAATTGATCGGGGTGAAGCCGCGCAATTACTCTCTGAAGCGGATATGCGTTTAATGACTGCGTCAGAATTGCAATGGATATTTCGAGAAAAAAGGGCCCACCGTTCAAACCGGTTCGTGCTGAGAACGGTGTTTTGAAAAGTGTAATTCCTGGCGCACGACGGCGAATTTTTTTCCTGACCTTTTCAGCAAAGCATTGTGTACATTCTTAACCAATCATATTTCGAGTGCCATCACTGCATTATATAGGTATCGTTCACACGTGCCTTTGTTTACATTTCTGACTTGGCAATTTTGCAGTGTTTTTGTTTAAGGAATTGATACTTCATTGGAGGTATTGCTTGTCTCACCCAAACCTGTGTGGTGAAAACGAGGCTACATACATTATCCATCATGAAAATGAAATATTCTCACTCGGGTGTTTCAGAATGAGACTGTCAAAGGGGGAACTGAAGGGCATTTCTTCTTGAAAATGTTCCTGTGCCTCTTGTAGTAACTTCTGAACATATTCACACAGGAGAAAAACCATTCAATGATCTTACGGGTACATTTAGAGATCACCCCTTTACAGATGGCCTCACCTGTGATAAATACATTGTAAGACGTCTGAAGGGCATAATAAAAGAAAAATGTCCATATGATTTGACTGATTATTTCGCTTTATTTAGTTTTAAAATATCACCAAAACATAGACCATATTCATGTACAAGTATACACCGCATGCACTTGACAAGCGTCAGTATTTAAAACATTTAACACTTTCACTATCATTTCAAATCAAATCTTAATGTAAACAAGTGGAAATCTCAACAGAGCATTGAAACTATGCAATATAGGTACTCATTGGAAAGCTCTCATTGAATGCTTTCAAGTGGAACACCTTTATTGCAGGCCTTCAGTAACTATCTCAGTTACTATTGGATGACATGGCCACTGGCAGAGTGAGTTAATACAATGAAAACAGTTTATAAATGATTGTGTACCAGAACAAATGTTTGCCATCACTCCACAAAAAGACTTTAACCGTTGCTATTCTGACTAATCAAACTGAACCCATATCAAGAAAGTGTGAAATGATTAGACAACATTTTACAACTTGCTACTGTGTGTTTTTCCCAAACTTTGGTTCTTCATTACACCGTGAGCTAAATTATGTGGAGCCTTCCTTGGTCTTTTCTTGGGAAGGAGACTACCTACACTTTCTGAGCTTGGTCTCTTGACAGGGCATTTGGACGCTTTTGTGTTTCGTCCAGTAATGAGGCATCTTCTCCCACCACGATCAGATTTCCTTCGTGCGATGGCTGTTGGCTGCACACCAATTGTAGACCCACGAGGCTTTATCTTTGATCTGGATTTGGTAGAGGCCTTTGTAACCCCAGCACCTGTATACCTCCTAAAACATGCAAGCGCTGAATCCAAAGCAGTATTAGTAAGTAATAAGATGATGAGATATTTTCACAAATTTCTTAGCAGATGCTGTCAACTCAGGGTTTTTCACTATTCTCGAACAAATATCTTCCGCAGCTTTCATGATCTGCTGCTGAAGTGTGTTAAGTTCATCACTCATGTCACTGTTGTTGGTATCATAACTTCTCACTGGTTGCCCACCATGACGAGCAAGACATCTATTCTGTAGTTGCCTTTGTTGCTCGAGACCCCAATGGTCATTGTCATTTGGAGGATGCTCAGGATCTAAGGCCACTGTGGTTTTAGTTGAACCGGTAGGTGAATCAGTATCTGGAGAGCCACCTGGCATCACTTCTTCATCATCTGACATGGAGACCACTAGTGCTGGCTGATTTTGATGTTCATCCCTAAGACTGGAGAACCAGCCACTAGGCAATTCAGTGCAGCCAGTGGCAACTTGGTAGAGACGACCACGCAAGATAGCAGATGTGACCGGGACAAAATTGACAGATGCTATCCCCAAATGCTTCACAAGTGCACCCTGGTGTTTGCAGGGGGCTCCAGTTTTACCAGTGTAATACGAGCACAGACCCATAGACATGTCAACATGGTAGATCACCTTTTAGCATGTACCTATTTGATATGGATATGCAGCCATCTAATCGGTTGTTGGCAACATCGATCAATCAACGCACGTAGTAGGCCTCGAACCTGGTGAGCATGAAGTCCAGAAGCTGCACAACATTGAAAGCCTTAACACCGTTGAACACTTTGTCTTTAAGAATTCGCATAGCTGCCTCGACATAGTTATTGGTGTTATCGCCACGTATTGGTAACTCTTCCCTCAGGCTAACAGCCCAAGCATGGCGGCGATCATATGTGTCCTGAAGATGGTGAAGAAATCCTTCGTTTCGTTGCGCAACGAGATCTTCGAGTGCACGATCATATTTTTGGGATAGTTCCTCCTCATCGTTAGCATAGATCTTCTCTTTTAACAAAGAGAATAGATGAGGCCTGTCTTCTTTCTTAATGCTATGTTTTGCATCCCACAAGTAGCGCCAATTGGCTTGAAGAACGTGATAAACACACAGCAGCAAAACAGAGTCAGGAAAACAGTTTGTGAGAGCAGATCATTCTGCTGTGGAATCATCTGTCATAAAAACTGCAGGCCCCTCCTGTCCTCTACCATAAAATTCTCGATCAGGTAAAACTTCCATCAGAAGTTCAAGTCCGGCAGTGATGACATCCGTACTCTCAGATGTCGTAATAAGTACACGGACTAGCAAGCCACCAGCACAGGAATGAGTCAGTTGAAGAAATATTCTGCAGTGGTATCTGTCCGCACCACCACTTGCATCCATGAATATCAAACTCCCCACTCTGTTCAACAAGTTAATGAACCATTTGCATCAAGGGACTGCAAACTGCCACAGCCAAGTATTTGTCTAATACCTTAAACTTAAAAAATTCTTTGTCGTTCCGGCAGTTGTACTCCTCGTCGTGCTTCTCCAGGTCTTTCAGCATCTGTTCACCACTCGGAGCTCCAAATGCCTTCTTGAAAATCTGGTAATACAACCTGCAATAGTACAAAAAACATGTCACTGTCAAGTCTGCAAATAATTTTTCTACAGTCAACTTTCGTTATAATGCCAGCTTTGGGACAAGTGTACTTCAAAATGTCCTTATCTGCTAATGAAAAAGTATCCTTGTCCTTGGAAAAGAGAAAGAATTTTATGTGCTGATAAAAGTATTTTTAAGAAATGTGCATGCAAATGCAATAAGAAAGGATCAGTGTAAGACAACAATGAAACAAGAGAAACAAGAACATACCTGTAACAGTAGCCAGCATCAGGTAACTGTGCTCTGTCAGCTGCCGCAAAGACGTAGTTATCTCCTTCCGAGAACTCAAGGTCAATCTCGAGAGCTTCAAGGGCAGATGATGGTGAACGGCCACTCTGGAACAGCTCGAGCAGCATCTGCTTGGCTTCATTAGGCACGTCCCGCTCTCTCAGACTGTCATCAGAGATGAGTTCATGGTTGTGCAAGTTTTTAAACTGAAGAACACCTGGGAGGCTAGGCAGATGAGGATCTTCAACCGAAGCCCTGAAATTGAAGGTAGGATCTTGTTATTGCACTTTTAGACATGACAGGCTACTCTGAGTAGGCCTACTGTATGCAATATAGGCGGTGACCTAAACCGAGGTGTCAAATCATCAAATATCAGTGACTGCCTTTCGAGGCAAGTGATCACTCTTGCATACCAAAGCGCACCTTAATGTTTTCTTGGTGAATGACTTTTTCATCAGTGGGTTAGCCATTGGATCTCAGTACATGTATGTCATACGCAGACAAGGATTTAATGACATGTGTTCTACCTACCTAGACTTCTGTTTGAATTCTGTTCTCTTCACAGTTATGGTAAGCATTGCTGCTGGGCAATCACAATTTTTGGAACCACTCCTGCTATCAGCCGTGGAACTGCGAGGATGGGTGTTGTGCTGGCATCGGAAGTTTCGCTTGTATATGTTGACTTTGCCCTTTGCAACCTTCCCGTAGTTCAGTCTCCATGTCGTCTTTGTATTTTCTTCCAATTATTTCCTCCATTTTTCAGCTGTTTCTCCATCAGAAATATTGACCCGTACGACTGGATATTGCTCCTCATCTTCATTGGCAACAAATTTGTATTGAAATCCATCTTGGAGACTATTCTGCAAACTGAATAAGAATATTCAAATACATTTCACAAACCTGCGACTTTTAGTCTGACATGATATATGATAATGTCCATGATAACCAACATATAGAGCCTCATAAAACCACTCTAGCTATGATCATAGCCTAGGCTGTTGAGGAGTGACAGGCGTGCCATCTGGGGTCTACGCCTTAGTCTGTTAGCAATTCCAGTGCACACTGACACTGCTGTAGTGTAGTGCATGTAGTTTGTGTACAATAATACACGTCTAATTGACCATGCATGCATGCAATGTATGCGCTTGCAGTCTGAATGTGATACATAAAGGTATTTTTTCACAGTTTTTTTCTCCAGTTTGATGCGCTAGACAATCAGAAACCGATAATACCAATATCTATCCTTTTGATTCGTATAGTTAATCATACCTTAAATGCTTCGAACTCGCTCAGACTGTTGTTTTTGTGAACAGAAACGATGTTTACCAATTCCGCCATTGCATTCTTCTAAAGTTCAACTGACGTCACATATTTGTCGAATTCTGATTCACCGAAAGTACACAATGCTTTGCTGAAAGGGTCAGGTTAAAAAATTCGTCATTGCATTCTTCTAAAGTTCAACTGACGTCACAGACTTGTCGAACTCTGATTGGCCGAAAGTACATAATGCTTTGCTGAAAGGGTCAGGAAAAAAAATCGCCGCCCGCGGGGGGCATGATTGCTGTACAAAACAATGGTTCCATAAAAACTGAAATAGTTATCAGAGGAGAGGAATAGTTTTGTCGATCCATGATTGTTCTGATGTTCGCTGGGAAATGTAGCACGGACATTTTTCAGTTTTGTGAGATCAACAAAGATCCCTTTGATACATCTCCCATAATTCTTTAAAAAATTATGGATGAATTGTCACTGTGGTCTGAGAGCGCTGAAAGCAAGCTATTTGCGACAGGGATTCTGTAATTAAGTTCATTGTTGATGTCATGGTTCATGAAAGATTTGTTTTAAAATCTGTTATGTATCGTCAAGTAGGGATAGGAAGATGAAGATGTATCAGCCGCCATACCAGGGGAGAAGCGTGACCCTCTTGGCCATCAATGTAGGTGAACTCCTGCAATCCGAATTGCGTCCCCCGTGGCAATATTGGTATATTGATCAGAGAAAGAACAGCCAGCAGGTTGGCCTCTTTATTACACCCCGGGGGAGGCAACAGTTGGTTTTGCCTGATGTGGCTACCTAGGGAGATGACAATTTGATCTGAGACAAAGATTATTTGTCATGCGGATTACGCGGCATTGCGGCCGACTTATTTCCGTACCCTGCATTACTGGGGAACTCGATGGGAAAACATCTCTTAGATTAGGCATAAAATAAGATAAGTGATTTTAAGCCATGCACTCTTTTTGCGAATTACTGGATTCGGGGCAGGGTATTTTGTCGTACATAGAAGCCGCGACAGGTTTTTGAAGAAAAAAAACGATCTGTTCGCGGCAGATTTATGTTTTCAATGGAGTAAACTATAGTGTAAGGTCACGCTCAAAAGTTTTCCCGAAAGTGCGTGACGTCCGGATTTTCTCTCAATTTCAGATGACACCCATGTCAAAATGTGTTTTGAAGTCGCTTTTCAAAGAATGACGAATAGGTGCTGTACACCACTGGAAAGGCCGTGACCTCCTATTTCCACACGAACTCACCTCATTTATTTAATGAATACAAGTCAGTTATTAGCGCAGGATTGGCTCCGAGCACTTGATGCCACCCCAAACTAAAAATTTCAAACCAGACCCAAAAATCACTAAAAACTGCGATTTAAAAAAACATTCTTACATGTAAATCCAAAATTACCGGTTTCCACGTGAAGAACCATAGCCAATGCTCGAGAAAAATACGAAAAAAAGTAGTTTAGTCTACTCTTTTTCGAAATATTTTGATTTGCAACAGCTGATCACCCGGCCAACATACACACTCCAATCCAGTGAATGCCAACGCCGTTCAGTTCTTCAAACAACCTATATTTCTTCAATGACACTTGGTTTTATGGCTGATAAACTAAGTTTATTTGAAAGAAATATGTTTTTTTTTAGCTGACATGGGTGAGCCTGTGTCGTCGTCTGGTCCGTCGTCCGTCGTCTGTGGGTCCGTCGGTCCGCTCGTCCGTCGTCCGTCACCAATAGGGGCACGTTTGCTGACTATTGAGTCTAGACAGTTGGAACTTGCTCTGAGGATGTCTTATGACAACATGTCTTGACACAAAAAATAATCGCCATTTGACCTACCTTCTGGGCTCGAGGCAGCCATCTTTGAAAACCTTATTTTGTCATTATCTCATGAACACTGATAGCTAAAACAATGACATTCTTACTGTCAATACTTCTGATGAGACTACATGACATAATATACGGGTTTTGATTTGACTAACTTTTGAAGGTCACAGAGGTCAAACTCGAAAATTTCAGCGAAGGTAGCACATTTCGTCATTAATTGTCCAAGACTATTCAAATTTGATATGTAGACAACTATTGGGCATCTGTACATATTAACACAAACTCAGGTCAATGTGACCTACTTTTCAGGTGTAAGTAGGTCAGGTCATAAAACTCAATGTCAGTTATATCAAGAAACCTTCACTGTGTGGTCCTCAAATGTGCATCAGTGATCGATATGTTCAAGTATGACATAGAGCGTATAACATTTTGACCTACATGTAGTTGCTAAGGTCAGAAAGGTCAAACTCTAAAATTCCGCTGAAGTTGATACGTTTCACTACTATTTTGTCTGAGATTCTTCAAAATTTATATGGAGACACCTAATGGGGATCTGTATAAGTTGACCCAATTTAGGTCAATTGTGACCTATAGTTTATCAAGTTCACAGATGTTTTAAAAGTGTCATTGACAGTGCCAATTTTTGTCTTAAAAGTCAATGTAACCTCCATATGTCATTTCATCTTCGACTAAATGATTACCAGGTGAGCACAATGTCCCCAGAACATTTCATTTAAAACAACCTATATTTTCTCCTGATAAACCCACCCCGGCGAATGAATATCGCACAAAGCCGCGGCATAGGAAAAGGCACAGGAATGCACAGGAAAAGTGGAAAAATACCTTTTAAATTGTGTTACATGAAATTTAATTAGGTGCACCAGATTTGCAAAAAAGCAATGCGTTTATTTTCTTATAAAATGTAATCAGAGGCTGCTCTACATGCCATGTATTGTTTGAGGTGTTAGGCGAGCTCGTCGGAATACTTATCAGCCAGGGTGAAACCAGGTTATTTTAACAAAACCGATATTGTTGTCCTGATCAAATAGGTTTATGTCAATAAAAGTGAAGTTTCGGAAAGAAACCAGGTTTTATGCCCTAAAATATTAGTTTTTCACCCATTGGTAATAAACTTGGTTGTTTTGGAAAACATTTTGTTTTTTTAGCAATAACTGGACAAATGGCGGAGAAACTTAAATGTTAGGGTAAAAACCTAGTTTTATTGAATTTTGTTAAGGTTGTCGGCAAATAAACCTGGTTTTATTGTAAAATTACAGGTTTTTTGAATAACTGGACAAACGACGTGCATAAACCTACTGTATCAAGAAAACTTGTATTTTCTACCTCGTTCCCTATGACGTATACGACTCCACGATCTTTGTTGGACGAGGATGTGCGACCTCGATCGGCACCATGGGCTGTGCATGCGCATGTGCAATACGCATGCCTATACATGCACTGGGAACGGGTGTTTAACTAACCTCCGCCCTGATGAAATCAGTTCTCGGTGGGGTCGAGGTTTAAAAGTAGGGTAGGTTTTCCTAATAAACCAGTTTTTTTGTAAAACTTAGTTTATTAGACATCAACTTGTTTTTTTAAGATAAACTTGGTTGTTTGCTTGATAAAACAAGTTTATTGAATAAAAGGACATTTCGGTGCGAAAACTTACATTTCAGGTGATTAGGTACAGGTTTTGTGTTGAAAAACCAGTATTTTATCATAAAATATAGGTTTATGGAAAAAAACTTACTTTATGAGGAAATAATATTAGTGTTTTTGTACAGATAAACTTATATTTTTAGAACAACCTGGTTTATTAGGAGAAAATATAGGCTGTTTTTAAAACAACAATATCTCTTTCAAATAATAAACTTAGTTTATTCGCCGTAAAACCAAGTTTTATTGTCCGTCCGTCAGTTCATCCATCTGTCCACAAGGGCCCACTTGGCAATGGTATCATTATACCATTAGGCCCCACGGGTGGCGCTGATTGGTCACTGCCGGGGGGCCTATAATTCACAAGCAGAGTTATTCGGCAAATAATTTCATGTATATAAATCGACGCCAAACTCTGGTGTATACATATTTTAATTCTAAAAGTCCCGATAGGTGACCGGTGTGTAGCCACTATCATGACTATTGGCGACCCCGCGGTAGGCTCAGTAATGTGGTGCATACGTTTGCACGTGACGAACTACAACCACTCGGGCTATTTTGCTGAAACTTGGTGTTACTTTAGGGCATTACACCAAAACGTATATTTCGTGCTTTAGATTCGACCTCCGATGAGGTCTCCAGGCGATGATCTTGAAAATGTCATTGCAATTTTGAAGCCAAAGCTATATGATACGAATTTGGTGTACTGTCGTTTCTACGTTTAAGCCTTAGTGCCGGACTACTTCTTGAAATCGTTTGAATTTTTTTTTCTCGACAAGCTGTTCAATGAAGGAGTTGTGGGTGCTGCGCAGGCGCACTGGTGGCAAAAGCACCCGCCGCTTTTGTCAATATCGACTGATGTCGACATGGGCAGGCGAAATAGTGCTCAGTTAATTCAGTAATATTTACAGTTTTTGATGTCACACTACGCTTGTAAACGATCTGGAGTGTTTTATGATACTTCTTTACCATGATTCCGTCAATAATTTTGATGTAAGTGAGCGAAATAAAAAAACATTTAATTGATATCGCGTATTTATTCGAAGAAGACTGTCAGGACAGTTCTCTACAAACCACGGTGAATGTTCGTGATAGTAATCGTCCTCAAAATCGTGTTAAAAACACTGCATCAGGCAAAATTAACTCGTCAGAGGCCAAGGACATGGTGTTAAGAATATATTTGCGGTATTACAGTTCGGGTGATTATGGGGAGAACGTGCATCTTTTGAAGCAAACTTGTCGCGGTGTCGCAGGTTTTGTGTTTCGAGATTTAGCGAATAATCCCGACTTAGAATATTCTCAATCATATCGATGAACTTCCTTGATCATTAGCATCTAATTTAGTGTATGTTAGACTTATATAACTTCGTTCGTAAGCAAAATTAAAGTGTTTTCTCAATGTTTTACAGGTGTCAGGTATGATCCACAGCTGCATTTCAACCACGGTGACCAGGTCACAGACACAGATGACCGAGAGAGGGGAGCTCAGCATCACTCATACACCTCCAATCGCTTTTCAACATCATTGCTCACTCGCGTTCATCAAAAGAACCTGGTGATTCTAGGATTTCATTCATATTTCACTGTAGTACTTAAACTCAATAAAGAAAACAGTGTGTGGCAGTAAAGTTGATTTACAAAAATATCAGTGGATCTGTTAAGTATTTACTCAATATCAATGCGGGCTATCAATCATACCCTTTGGACTTGGTCCTGAACTTGCATTTACTGGTTGGTTGACCCTGGTATAAAGGTTTCCCCTGGCTAGGCTGGACCATGTTCACTGGACTAGTTTGTCAAAACCCACGTACACTTCAAAAGAGTGATGTAAAGGCCCAGACTGCTTACTGGTTGTCCTCGGGTTGTGACTATGCATCTGAGCTGCTTGGTCTCAACCTGCACTTTGTAAAATAGTTGATGTAAGTGCATTGACTGCCTTTACTGCTGCTTGCCTTAAGGTGGTGGCCATGCATCGACTGGACTTGTTTTTCGCAACCTGCACTTCAAAGTAATTCATAAAAATGTTCCAGACTGCATTTACTGGCGGTCCCTATGGTTTGTCTCCGGCTGAACTTCAACGGATTTGGTGTAACTGTCCTGAATGCAGTTACTGCTTGTGACCATGCATCTACTGGGTTGTGACAGTCCAAGGATCACCATTGCAAATACATGTAGTAATATTAACCTACTGTCGCAGCCTTCAAATCGTAATCGCGCTCTTTGAATACATCGGAAGTAAAGTACAACCAGATGGACCAAGCGAAGCTCACTGGCCGTAGGCCTCTAGTTTATTGTTGGGGGTGTCTAATAGGGTTTTATCACAAAGCATCCGAGGTTTTAATTGACTTGCTTCTCAAGGTCACAGAGGTCAAAGTTTAAATCTTCACCGGAGGTTAGTACACTTTGTCGTTGTTCGATGTAGAAGGTTCTGAAATGGTGTAGGGCAGAATCTTATTTGCTACTCCATATTGTAATGTACAATCATACCCGACATGCGGGTAGTTTGAAGTTGGCGACACCTTGCATTCCATCATTGTATGTGGGCTGATGAAGTGTTTTGCCTTCAGTTCTAATACCACCAACAAATAATAAATACGGGTGTTTTATTCGTCAGCGTTGGATCTTATGACCTCCGCTATATCTACGCCGGTAGCAGATTGAATTCAGAGTATTTTGCAGAGTAATACTTTACGACCTGGTACGTTTACACACACGTAAGAAGTTCTGGCGGGAACAAATTCCGCGCCCGTATAACGTACCGCCGATTTTCATTATACGCTCTATATGCACTTTCGATATGGATCGCAACACGGACAAGGGTAGGATTGCTGTATAAAATGCCATTAGATACGGGAGGTGGTACGTATTGATTCCTATAGCTACATAAACCACCAATATTCCGAATACTTTTCAATCCCATGTATTTCTTCGTTGCTTGACTTCCTTCCTATTTGACTTTAATATGTGTACTCACTGAAGTATATCGGGTTTCTCAGTAAAAGCGTTCAGAAATTCAAAATTCAATATCACACAGTTCCACTATTCCGGGGAAAAATATTCAAATCTTGTCCACATTTGAGCGTTACTCTTACATGGTACTGTGTTGTCTAAGAGTTAGATGCCGCCACGACAATAACGCTAACAAAACAGAATGTTCGATTTGTTATTCATATAAGATTTTAAAGGCATTTCGACTTGATCTTGTAGACATCTAGTCTCAGTGTGTTCCTATCTTATGACACGGATCTCACCGCCATAACACGACGGCGCCATTCAATATAAGTCGATAGAAGCGTTTCATCACCCACCACCATGTAAAACTGTGGATTATCAAACCGAATAAAACAAACAAATCGAGTGTTACAATGGGCACGATTCGGTTGAGTCATTATGTCCTTCCTTGCGCGCAGTCTACAGGAGATGCGCTTTCAATCTTAATAACCTGTTGTCAACTGTTAAGTATAGACAGGCGACGCCAAGGGATGATGGATTTGATCCAGTCACGCAAAATATCGCTCACCGGAACTTGATGACACCCGTGAATGACGTGTGAGCCTCTCGTACGATCATTTATAGGTTTTTGATTGGTTTCGAATCAGCAACCAATCACTGATTCATGACCAATTCAAAACGGTCAGTTCGCTGATTGCATGATGCCAACACTCAAATGGTCATGGATCATCAAGTTGGAAACTATCGGTAATTTCCGGCATGTCCGATGAGACTACATGCCCGTCCTCCGGGTTTATTTTATTTTGCAGTGTAAAGCTAATTTTCATGGAGGTGCACTTTGAGGCGATATTTAAATCTGCGTAATCGGTGCAAATGCAGGCACTGATTCGTCACTAACGTGAACGGTAAGCGATGCTGAAGTATGGGCGCGGTAAACACGGATAATACCATTTCCTAAAGGTCTGATCAACCAATTCATAATGCGATAATAATCAACGCCTAGCTGCAGCGATTTCATTGGCTGTGCAGTATGAACAGACACACCCTTCCATACATTAAAGGCTTGCTGGGATCGTCGTCTGAATTTGCGTTCTTCACATGAATCCCACTAGGCACAGCTGTCATAAGAGCTGACATTCTACAATCACCTCAATCAATCGCACTGTTCAGGAAGTTGTCGAATTCCTTTGTTTTTTTAATGCATCAAGTCGACTGATCGCATGCAAGGAGGGGTTGTCAGCAAAGGCAAAGATCCCCGATCGGACGAGATTCACACCCGCCGATTCGATCGCAAATCAGGTCGACTGCAACAAGTCTAGAAAAAAGGTTTGCACAAAAAACGCATATCTCTGCATGTCATTGTTGATATGAACGATTCGAGTGTTGTAAGTTCCACTGTCTGGTGTTCTCGAAATTGCAATGATTATGAATGAAGGCTAACTCCCGCCTTAGGTTTGTTTCTACCGGACAGTTGAAGACTCCCAACTTTTGTAAGCGTTTCGTGACATGTCATCCCCGGCGAATAAGTTGCGTTGCACTACCGACCTCTGATGAGGAGCACTTGAACAACCTTTCAACACCCAGATTTGCCGGTTTTTGCATACGTCAAAACATTTTCATGAACTCGGATTCACAGTGGTGCCACCATAGTGCAACAGGAGACGCCTTGAAACTGCCAAAATTCACAGAGTGCGTTCTTTTTCCCTGCTATGGTGTACATTTGATACAGATGAAGCCCACTCGATTATACTTGTTAGAGACCTAATCTGCAAGTGTAATTGTCCGATGGGGGCGAATTTACCACGATAATGTTGGTTTCGACCGCTCCTAGGCAAAATACTAATAATTTGGAATCATTTTGTTTTGAGTTGGACTTTGAGTATTTGACTCCTGTTCCCAAAACTTCCATTGTTAACTCGACTTCCGTTTTCGTTTGTCTTTGACTTCCGTTCTGAGATCGATTCTGTTTTGGATTCGACGTCCATCGGAATTTAATTTTTCCTATCCTTCCTTCGTTCTACCTTTGTTGTTGGTAGAATTTATATTTTTAACTTGACTTGAGTTATTTGATCGCTACAAATTATTATTCCCGTTTAATATTTTGCGATTCACATTAATAATCTTATCGGGTTAAAATATATTTTGCGTGCCGATTCTCGCCGAAATATTTTCATTAATATTGTTGTATAGTAGCCCGCATAGCTCGCTGTCTGACCAAGGTCTGATTTGAAAAATTTTCTAAGTTCAGCGAAGTTGTCAATTTTTACTCTAACAATTAGCGGGTTCCAGACATCACCCTTCGACTGAGATTATAGACGTGATTTGCTCATATTTGGTCTAACTATTCCCGCACAATAGTAGCAGGATAATGATAACTCAATAGTACCGATTGATTGAGACTTGTGTGAAGCGTTTGTCCGATCAGAATTTTGATAACTTCTTTCATGTAAAGTATTGGTGAATATGATATTATCGCTCTTGTACTCAGTACATGTACTTGCTGTTCCTGAGTCATTGTACATGTACATGTATGGCCACGATAACAGATGATGAAGATGGAGGCAGTGGTAATGCTGACATCGATTTTCATCCCGAGCCCAAGGCGACATCTCCATGCCTATTCATCAGCTCAAAAGATTCGCAGATGATTATATTCAGGCCCACCTTTTAGGCCATGCGTATGCGAGGACACCGTAACAAAACGCGCGCCGATATCGAATCCATCCACGGACATTTTGCGTTTAGTTAGCAAATGAAAATGACCTCAGAAACAGAGGAACTCCCAACCTTGAATGGGCAAAGGGCTAATGCAGACGGCCCAGTTATTCAGGAATTACATGTATCAGGCTGCTGAAAATGTCAGGAAGGGGATTACCCATGATGTGTTTCCTACGAGTAACTTTGTGGTGACACCGTGGATGATGGGGAAAGTCCAAAAATCGAACTTCGAGAGGTCATGAAAATGATCAGCTTGTCTTGGGAGAGGATCAGTGCTTTTGGAGCTGGAGATAGCCATAGACAACAATGAAGGTCAACAAGTAGAACTTGGACAAATAGCTGAAATTGAGCAGAGTGACAAGCATGATGATTTACAGTTTTTAGAGGAAGAGACAGATTATCAAGAATTAACAAAATTGTTCTTTGCTTCATCAGATAATGTATCCATATCCCGGTGAAAAGAATGGCAAGTTGCCATTGAAATAATGCATCTGCCCTCCCTTCATTTACGCAGCAACATTTCATCCGTCGTAAGCACTCAACGTTTGCAACGCACCATTTCTAAGGGCAGCTTTGATTTTGCGTTTGTGAGTGCATGGAGGTATTATCTAAATAATACCTCCATGGTGAGTGCTGCAGGATTTTAGGCGAACATGCTCTCTTAAAAGTAAAGAGTGAGATTTTCACTCTGGACTTCGAGTGAAACGTCTTTAACTCTATAAGAGTCAGAAATTAGGCCCATCCACTCGCCCGGACGGAAGTTATTTTCACTCTTAAAAGAGTGCCCTGGCAACTCATTGTTTTCATGTGCGATATCACTCTTTACAGAGTGAGTCGGGGCGCCATAGTTAATCTCCGCGCAATTAGCAGATTAGAATTCCCGCGCCCGCCAAATCGCCTTTGTTCTAGGAGCATATAACAGCGTCTTGGGAGTTGCGCAATGCCATTTCCGTACCCGATCGGATGCTCGTGCGCGAAGTTCTTCTTGGATCTCTGCAGTTCTTTCAAAAAATCTCCGATTATGTCAAACCCGTCTCTAAAGGAGTGGCTCGATGAAAACGTTGGGGACCTGTCTGAAGTTGTTTTCGAACCGTTGGAAGGTAATTCACTCGATTTCATCTCGTATTTCGATATTTTTGATCAAAGTATAATACTCTGTGACGTCGTCACATGTGATGCTGGCACACTGCACAGCGTGTGTGCGTGTGTGTTTGCACTGTACTGCTGTACTTCGTACATGTATTATAATTGTATTGTAGGCGGTAGTTGATAAAGCTTGGAATCAGTGAAACCTTGGAACCAGTGATAAACCTTGGAATCAGTCCTAAAAATGCATAAAAACATGAAATAATGCCATTGGAACCTAAAGTGGTTACGAATCAATATTTGGAAATTATTTTTACATGATCAGATCGGAATTTGACGGTAGTTTAGAAATCAGTCGCATATCCGATTCAACAATCTATATTTTAGAACAACCCAGTCATACCTCGCCTCCCGTGTACATTACTGATCTCCCAAATATGGGCATTCACGTCACGACACGCCCACCACACACCCATAATATGGACCAATCAGCGCTCCGCTTACTACGCCACCACACGGGGCCTATTTGAGCTACGGAGCGGTGTGATCATACAGAGTGATACAGAGAAGATTGACTACATCATGCAGTACCGGCTGGCACTTATCCGTACATCATCTTATACATGACAAGAAACGTAGATGAAGGTTTATTACCGAAGGTTTTGGAAGGGTTTGGAGATGAAAAATGTGAACAAATTCCTTCGCCGTGAGCGATTTCTTACATCTTCCAGTACGCATCGTGGGATGCAGAGATCTTTGTGACGTCACCAGTTCTAAGCGGTTTTTTTTATTCACGTGTGTGTTTGTCCTATGATCTCGTGCATCTAGTACCGAGCATAATACTTTATCGTCTATGGAATACAAAACAATCATAAAAACTAATTTTTGCTTCCATTGAAGAGAAATAAAATATTTTAACGACCACAGCGCATTGCCAATTGATGACGTCATCCTCCACATTAAAAATGTTGGCTTCTGAACTAACTGGCAAATTGCTATCAATAAAGTCAGCTGGGACGAGACTGTCAGTTGGGAGGGTATAAATCGTGGAAGGAACGCATCCGATTTCCCGCGCTATTTGCACAGTGATTCCATGGTTTACATTGAATATTACAAGGTTTATCAGTGTTTCCAAGGTTTCACTAATTCCATACTTTATCAACTACCATTGTAGGCCTGTATGGCAACTTTTTGATAAATCTAAATGATGTTGCAGATGTCCGTGCAGATTCATGCTGGCCTTTTAATAGGTGAGCTTTAGGCCCCTTATGGATATAGTAGGCCTACTGTCAATGGCCTACTATGCTTGCTTGCAATATATCTTATTAATTATGTCTGGTGGTCTGATGCATGGTCGTTCATCTTAAATTTTGGATTCTGTTGTAACTTTTTTTCAGGAGTGCAGGCAGATCCTAACAGTAACGTGATGAAGGGTGGTGTGATCTAGTCAATCTGCCATTTAATACACAACTGAACTAATTTTCATTTCCACTTCCAGCCAGGTGACATATGATGATCAAGGCTTTTCCTTTCACTTTCAGTTTGTGACAAAATTATGATGATCCTTTTAGTTTTATCAAGTCAAATATTTGAAGGAATATGCTGACTGCATTCTTCTGTAATTCAAGTGCACATGACTTGTAAAAAAGCTGTCAAAAGAATTAATTAAGTACATCTGATTTTAAAAAATGGATTGAAAATTGAACAACTATTAGCCTACATGTCATGCAATTTCTGTCACATCTGACCAATGTCAGAAAGAACAGAAGGTTTTTTAGCCCACTCATGAAAAGGCCGCTGTTGATATTGTTGTTGCCATCCTTGCTGACCTTTAAGATATATCGCTTGGCCTATAATTGAGATAGATTTAGAATAGAATTGTGACAGACCTAACAAGTTACAGCCATCAAGTGATGACATGATTTGAATTTCAACAATTTAAGTGTTTTTATTTGGAACTTCAGACCTTTCAGTCAATTTATGTCTTGAGTATTATTGTCGCCATTCTTGTCGGCCTCTAAAGACTAAGATAGAGCTTGTCTTGGTCTATGAGGTAGATTTAGAATTGTGACAGGCCTATCAAGTATTGAGTAATGACAAATAATTGAATTAAAAAAATTGGTGTTTTTACTTTGGAACTGAAGACATTTAGTCAATTTATGTCTTGATATTATTGTCGCCATTCTTGTCGGCCTCTAAGATAGAGCTTGTCTTGGTCTATGAGGTAGATTTAGAATTGTGACAGGCTTATCAAGTAAGACAAATAATTGATTGAAAAAAATTGGTGTTTCTACTTTGGAACTAAAGACATTTAGTCAATTTATGTCTTGATATTATTGTCGCCATTCTTGTCGGCCTCTAAGATAGAGCTTGTCTTGGTCTATGAGGTAGATTTAGAATTGTGACAGGCTTATCAAGTAAGACAAATAATTGATTGAAAAAAATTGGTGTTTTTACCTTTGAACTGAAGACATTTAGTCAATTTATGTCTTGATATTATTGTCGCCATTCTTGTCGGCCTCTAAGATAGAGCTTGTCTTGGTCTATGAGGTAGATTTAGAATTGTGACAGGCCTATCAAGTATTGAGTAATGACAAATAATTGAATTAAATAAATTGGTGTTTTTACTTTGGAACTGAAGACATTTAGTCAATTTATGTCTTGATATTATTGTTGCCATTCTTGTCGGCCTCTAAGATAGAGCTTGTCTTGGTCTATGAGGTAGATTTAGAATTGTGACAGGCTTATCAAGCTGTGACGAGTGATGTGAATTTTAAAAAAATGCTGTTTAATTTGGGCGTCCTTAGTACAAGACCTTAATCAATTTATGTTTGATATTAATTATTGTTGCCATTCTTCTCGGCCTTTAAGATAGAGCGTGTTTTGGTCTGTGAGTTAGATTTAGAATTGTGGCTATCAAAATTAGTTTGGTATTTGACAAATAGTCAGCTTGTCTAGGTAATTCCACTGGGATCCTTTTTTTGAGTTCGTGTCTGGTTCGTCCTGGTATCAATTTTTTGATTTTAGTTTGGCAAAACTCAGTCTTCTTGTCATTTGTGTCAGAATGTCTTTGCGATTCCAATTTACTTGTTAGAGAAAGAACCTTTTCTCCTTGTGCTCTGTCAGTCAGTCATTGTCAGTGAGGTCAGTCAGTCATGAGTTCTGTGATGTCTGTATTTGTTGCAGGTTTTCACCTTTCTGTTTTGACTGTTGATCTGAAGTGAAATCCACAAAATGATTGGATCCTGAAATTGTTGTTTAATGTTATTTGTTATTTCATTTAAGAAAATGATGTCGACTTGATGGTGCTGGCAACGATGGAGGAGGCTGACCTCAAAGAAGTGGGCATCACCAGTTTTGGAGTGAGGCGTCGACTCTCCATGGCAGTTGTGAAACTAAAGGAGAGCATTGCAGGCTCCGATTGTAGTGATGAGCTGCACCTTGAGTTAGAGGTAGGTAATCGGCTTGTTTTGGTCTACCAGTAGGCCTAAAAAAGAGAGAACTGCCAGAAATGGAGGCCCTACAATGTGCAGTCACAACATGGGAACCAATAACGGCAATTTGCATGAAAAGATATGCGTCTTTCTGCCACTAGCAAGCTGTGACATGTACATCCTAGTTTTCTAAATCATGCATTTTTCTGAGGAGGCCCAATTGATCCTGACACAGTTTCTTGAAATACCTGCAGCTTGGTAGACCGAGTTTGATATCATATGTCGGAGGTCCTAAAGAGAGAAATTTTCAAGAAAATGTGGATAATAAGTAGATGCTTTATGGACATTGTCTGGGTTGTTTTATGCTCCCAAAAATATGGAAGATACATAATAAATAGGTATCACATTCTTTTTTTCAGCCGTCATTGAATGGTTCTGTGATGATTGCGTCCAGCCAAGTTCCACCATGGTCTTCTTCCACACCCAGGCAATCTTCTCAAACTACTGCATCAGGTTCCATGGCCAATAACACCAGCCGCAAAAACTGCACATCTTTAACATCCGTAACAGTAAGTTCATATGTTATTCGCCTTGTAAATATTTCGTTTCTTCACAAGATTTCTTCAGTAGGCCTATTGTACACTGACCATGATGACTGACAGAGGTAGCTCTGATGAGGTCAGTTGGCCTCAAGAGGGTTCTCAGACCTGATCAGAAGTGTTGGACAGTTGGAGAAAGAGATAGCATGTCAAGAAAATGTTTTGTTTAGAGGTGCCACTATGATTGCTCACCCATGGTATGATCCTATTTTCAGGATTATAACGTCAAGGCCATTCTTGAGGCACATATGAATGGAGGGCCGGTCCTAGCTCATCTGGAGGAGGGATTGCTTCCCGTTAACAGCAGGAGAGAACTAATTCGAATACTTGTGGATTATCTTGTTCAGAATGGAGGGAGGGGAAAGTAAGTGCATACTGTTAGTCATTACCTTCTCTGAACCAAAGCCTAGTCAGGCCTAAAGCCTTTGCCTGACTTGAGTTTTTCAGGGTGTGCTCTTTACTCATGTGCGTCTTTTCCTTGCCCGGGTGTAGTGAACCTAACAGGAAACTTCAGGTTTGCTAATCTCATTCAAAAGGTCTGCGAGTGTGAATAGCCAGAAGTGATGGTAACTACTGCAGGAATCAAGTAAAATTTCATTCATGCAAGAGGGTTTTGTTTTACTTTCAGGGGCAAGTCTGATCCACAAAATTACATGTAACCTAAACTGACCTACATGTACATGTATGTTGAGAGTTAAAGATTGTATATTTTTCTTGTTTCTAGGTATCCAACTGGGCCTCAGAAAGAAGCTTTGGCGATCGCAATGGTCGAACAGTTCCCCTGTCTCAAAGACGATTCGTTGGATGCTAGTGGTCATGTAATAAGTGTTTCAAATCATTGAATTTCGTACTTTAAGTTCAAGCAATTCACTGTGCTACGAAATGCAGAAGGATGTTGATCAACTCTTGGGAAGGATTACTTCTGTTTTATGTTATTAAGTTTCCTTCCCATAGCAGTGAAGAAGAATGCAGGAGGCATTCGCCTCTGCATGGATCCTATTGCCAGCTCTAATGTGATTAAGTGCAAGACCCTAGAATTAAGTATGGATGCTTGTCTCTTCTAGGAACACTACTATGACAATGGCCATGGCTATATTGAGTATAGACTGAAGACAATTAGAAGTGCTGACCGTCCAAAGGATAAGCAGAGATGTTCAACAGCAGTGAAAAGGAAACTCCCTCTTCCCACGCCAGGGAATTTATCAGGAACATCGTCAGCAATAGATGAACTCCCGGAAAATGTTACAGAGATCCGAAAAAAGGTAAGCACAAACGCACTATTTCCAGTTGGTTCATGTCAAATGAAAATTCATGTGAATGATAGTTGGTCTAGCAGAAGACCATTTCATGCCAGGATCCTTTTATTTCTCAAATGAGAATGTCATCAAACCTGAAAATCTCCAAATACTTTGATTTTAATGCATGTTGAATTATTGTTCTGCGTTCTCTTGCCGTGCACAAATTTGTTCCATTTTAGGCGAAGCTTTGTTTTTGTGCGTAAGTTTGTTTCATCAACTTATTTACAGATTGAGTGGCTTAAACACACACCTCCTACAAGAGAAAACATGCCAAAGATACGTGAATATCATGCCCAAACTTGTCGTCAACGATGGGATGATATTGTGAAACAAGACATGACCATGACAGCGGTACTCAATGCTAATCCGCGACTGCGGGATATGCCAGAATTGGTATGTATAATAGAAATATTACGCAATTCATGTTCCTATTTGGACTGGATTCCCTCTAATTGGCATTGGTCACAGGATATCAATGTTTAGTGGAACATCATGTACAATCCATCTTATTTTGGTTGCACTTGCAGCTCCCCACATCTTGGACCAGATGCATAATAAAATAGTGCAAAAGGAGTCTAGAGGTATCCAAAGCTCAATGATTTTAACCTGCATTTATTTTTAATCAGAATTGGGCTAGTTTTATACTCTTTGATGTGAGTGAAATGAAATCTCTGGATGATGAGCAACGTTCCTTTATTATTGAACCCTCAGATTTTGTCCTGTACTTTCAGTCTGTCTTCATAAGACAACTACATGTAACTGCCAGTTCAGTATCAAATATTCAAATACTCTTTATTCTTATTCCAGATCAACATTGATTTTGAGGAGCTTCATCCTGATAAAGGTGTGAATTTCTTCGCAAATTTTACGGCTGATTTCAAGGACAAGTTGATGAAAGTTGCAAAGGCCCAGGAGAGCAATGTCATTGACACACTGATCAGCCAGTTTGAAAAGACAGGACACGCCCAAGGTAACTACAGTAACTGCTGAAAGTATTGTGTCATAGCACATTGCTATAAGGAGTGGAAAAAATCTTACGTTGATACTACCGGTACTAACTCTTTTGCATTGAAAAGGAATATTTTTAGTTTAGAGCATAGCATAAGCTACATTGTATGTGTCAGTCATTTTTAACCATAATTAGTTTTGAGTGATTTGTCAAGCAATGTACTCAAGAAAAAACAGAAACCCAAGCATATTTCCCATTCTGTTCAAAAGAAAGCACTCTCTTTCACAAGAGTAGCCCCAACTAGTAGGATTTTTATCTCACCCTCAAAGAAATGTGGTATCAGTGTTCATTTTGAACAATGTTCTTGCCAATGACTGTGCCGCCCTGACAGCTGCACTCAAGACTCAGTGATGTTTGTATTCAAACTCTTTTTTTATTATATATTTTCAGGTGACCTCTGTGCACTTTTCGTCCTTGCGTTGTTGCTTCCATCTAGTAATTACAATAAAGCCATAGGCAAGAAGTCGAAGTCAGCAGGGTCGTCAGCTTGAAGCAGAGTGGAGAGTTTAAGCTTCATTGTTCAGGAAAAAACTGTAAGTCATCGAAATTTACTAGACATGTGAAGTATAGTCTGCAGAACTGCTAAGAAGCGTAAATTGCGATTTGGTTTCTGGACAAGAAATGGGGCAGATACTGTGCTTTAATATGTTTAAGACACCCTCTCTATTAAAAACACAGCATTTGATACCAAATTAGTATTTATTACATTGAATTAATGAGACTTCTGTAATGAGAACACCTATCAATTCATGACAGCACTTGTCAATCCCAAGAGTATGAATCTTGTAAGTATGCAATACACTATTTATTTTGCAGTCGTCCATCTGCATCCAGGAAGCTGCATTCATTCCTTTTCAGCTACTGAGTTTGTGTGCACTGAATCACCTTGTTCATTGTAACAATTATTTTACTTGTAACAATTATTATTATTTCAGATGTGTGCTGACATTGATGATTTTGCCTTGAAAAAAGGCGAACAGTTTTCGCAGCCCTTCATTCTTCGAGTAGGAAAAGCGGAGAGCCAGGCTGGAGAAAGCTTTTATATAATCTGTGAAAATGTCGTGATACCCGGGGGAAAGACAATCTTGGATGCCTTTGACAGGCTGTTCAAAATATTTTTCATATTCAATGTACATTATCCTCTCCAGGTAGAATGTTTCTACCAGTTCATTTCAGTTACTATGTATAAACTAGATGGAACGACACTACAGCCACAAGTTACATCTTTGCTGGCCAGCATTAAAGCCCAATAGAATCTCTGTACAACTTTAGGGTAGGCTACTTGCCAGAATGTGTATAAGCTCTTAAGTAGATTGTAGTGTATCATTCATTTAGTATTGGAATATAAAAGAATGTGCCTGTTGCTAAACGAAATTTTAAACAAGTATTATGAACTACATGTTGCCTGCAACATCCTCTTAGAAAAGCGTGTATTTTGTAATTACTCTCTTTACATAATGACATAGAGCGCAATAACCTCCCTGGCAGGTAGCCCCAACACTGTGAAACGTTTTTACCACTTGTATGTTTATTAGTTAAAAATATGTTTTTTACGATCTTACAGTATGTTATTTCTCAGGACACTGACAAAACTCTAGTCTTAGTACAGTTATACAACTTACTGTTTGGGTGGAAACTAGTCATAAAGTTCTTTTGGCAAACATTGTGAAGAGTTCGTGATAATTTTTTAATTGTGTATGTACTGAAATTTGAATGTCTGAAGCTTGTTTGGTAAGATGCCTGATGAAGGTCCTAATATTTTGTTCTTTTGGAACAGTATACATGTATTTGTGATACAAATATATATTGTTTAGGTACTTGATTGGATTATTATTTCACATATCGCTCATGCAATGTGCATGATATGCATTTCTTGCAAAAACTAGCTGTATTAATGAAGCCAATATTGTTTATTTTGATAAAATGTGTATTTTATGTATTTGTTGTACTTTGTTTGCATGGTCAGTAATGAGATATGGTGGTAAGTCAGATTTCAACCGCAGTATTTTCTTTGCATGAAGTGCACAGGGTAGATTCAAACTTCTGTGTGGGACTGAGCATGTAAATTATGATTCAAATTGTAAGTGGGATCTAGATTGGGTACTTTGAAAAATTGCCAATTATTGGTATGAGTTGCCCCTAAATTCAGCAGGGATTCTTCATCGTGAGTGGTGGGTTCTAAAGAACATAGAAGTCAGGCAGTATCAACTTTCGATTGCAATTATTGTTCCATTTGTGAAGCTCTACATGTGGGTAGTATGAGCCCTCATCCTGTACAGGGTGTGCTAAAGGTGCATTGATTGTTCAGCTTATGAGGATAGTCCTTTTGGGTCACTCTGTAAAGTAGACGCATTTTGTAGCATCTTTTTAATGAAATCGTGTGTATAATGTGATTTGCGATTCAATCTATGTCAGCTAACCCTTGGGTATGTTTTCATTTGAAATAAGTGTTGAAAGCTTAGGCATGTAGTTTGTGATGTCAGCAAAGTTAGGTAAAAATATAAAAAGGACTGTAATGTAGAGCAATGCTGTGCAGTGCCATTGGTGTGTAAAAGTTTACAAAGAGCAATTACATGTATTGATTTTATGAAAATGTAGAAATGCCATTAGTCTCCATTGAATAAAAAAGTGCTCTATTTCATACATAACTGCTCATCGTTTTTGTATTTTCTGACTTTGCTTCTGACTTGGACCCAGAGCAAGGAAACTGAGTGAAAACTCATCTGGAAGATTTAGTAGTAGACATCTTAAGGAGTGGAATCCCACTAGATGTAGAGTGAAAACTCACTCCAAGAGAGTGAAAGTAGTGGACATCTTAAGGAGTGGAATCCCACTACATATAGAGTGAAAACTCACTCCAAGAGAGTGAAAGTAGTGGACATCTTAAGGAGTGGAATCCCACTAGATACAGAGTGAAAACTCACTCCAAGAGAGTGAAAGTAGGGGACATCTTAAGGAGTGGAATCCCACTAGATACAGAGTGAAAACTCACTCCAAGAGAGTGAAAGTAGTGGACATCTTAAGGAGTGGAATCCCACTAGATACAGAGTGAAAACTCACTCCAAGAGAGTGAAAGGAAGCGACATCTTATGGAGTGGAAACTCACTAGAAATAGAGTGAAAACTCACTCCGAGAGAGTGAAAAATATTGTCGTCTTATGGAGTGCTCTTCACTCTGAAAAGAGTCATGTTCACTCTTGGAAAAGAGTGAGATTCTCACTCTTATTGAGTGAAAAAATCACTCTTGAAAGAGTGAATATTTTTCACTCTTTCTTAAGAGTGAAATTCACTCTTTTTCGAGTGGTCACTGGCCCACTCCAAAAAAGAGTGAATTTTCAATCAATTAGAGTGAAATTTCACTCTTTACTTTTTAGAGAGTGGACTTAATAGCTCAATGATCTCAAGCTTTGACAACACATGTAGCATGTTTCAACATTGCTCGCAAACGCCATGTAACCTCCAGGATTGACATTACTGAGTATCCCGTAACGCGCAGGTTGGTGCATAGGTCGGGTCATCAACGTCTATTGTTGCAGTAAAATGGAAATAATCGCTATTGTTGGAGTAAAAAATTGACAACGTCGCTGGACTTAGAATTTTTTCAAATCAGGCCTGGGTCAGACTGCGAGCTATGCGAGGAACTACTGTATATACTGTAGCTTGTTCGCGGTAAATTATTTCGTTGTAGCAAAAAATAATTTGAAAATGGTTTTCGACCAGCAAGTTTTATTTTCATATTTTATTTTCTGGCTCTGATAATTTGTTCTAGGATCCACCGTTAGAACTGAAACTTTCATGACTGTTTTGTTATCTATCTCTTTAACAAGCAGAATCTGATAGATGAGTGTAAAATATACATTATTTCTGTATTTCCTCCAAGCTAGAAGATTACAGAACAACAAGGTATAACAACCACAACAAAATTGCACAAAACAGAAAAGAAAAGAAAAAGTGTCTGTGAACTAATCTCCATACCATTCTTCCTCAAGGCCGCCAGGTGGCGGCAGTGACACCAAGAACTTGTGACATTACGTCAAAATCCAGGCCATCTTTTTGCTTCCCAAGCAATGTTTCCACAAGTTCATTGTCTGTCATGTTCCATAGTGTGCTACAAACATACACATCACATTTTTTGTTCTATGCTGTCCCAGAAACATATGTTACTGCTGAAGGCAGTGCATTCGCCGAAAAAGTGGATGTGTGGGTCCGTGTAGGATCTGTTGCATTGTTCGGCGGATTGTTCAGTTAGTTCGATACTCAGTGTGCACAGTTTTGCTGGAAAGGCATAATTTGATGCTAAGTTCGGATCGTTCTTTGTACAAATCCAAAGCATTGACGGAGAGTCCAGATCGTAAATTATTATATTAACCATGTTGTGGGTTGCAATTGTTTTGGGTCACGCTGTAGATCGAACTTTTCCAAAACAAAGGTAGAACAGCTCTATTTCCATCACATGTACTTACATAAAGGACAATATCAAATAAATCACCGGTAAGAGTAATCATTTTCAACTTTCAAAAACACTACAAGTCAAGCATTTGTAAGAAGTAGTATGCTGGGAGGAATGGCATTTCCCTCTCATGTCGTGACTAGAGAATTAGGTCAACTCCATATTATTAGTGCCGAATACATCCTCAATTGGATATCACCCGACATCCCGAGCCTAATCTTCCTTGCACACATATCTTGTTAAGTAACACTTCACACGAGTGTTGCTTTAATGGGTCTTTCAAATAAAGAGTCAGGCCACGGAAAGTTTCCTTTGATCCCACAGCTCTCTCGGGCAATTAACTGAAAACCATGATGAAGCCCTTTTTAATTCAGCTACAAACTGAGCTGAGGTGCAAAACAATGATGGAACGACCAAAATTCAAAATATTTACTCTACACATCAGGTACACACATGATTTATCTGGTTACAAATACATGTACATACAATAATATTTTATATTGATAAGAACGATCTAAGAATTTAGACAGATGTGTTGATTTGCTGCTAATTGCAAAGCATAACAATAATCAAACCGCAATAAGCTGCATGCACTCTCATCTGCTTGCAATTTGATATAAAAAAATCTATAATCAGGTTGTAATCAATGGCAATTTATACTGTAAATTGTTTTTTATAAGGTGACTCAAAAATTGATGAACACATCATAAATGTTTGTTAGGTTCAAGCCAAATTGCGTGTTCAACAATACTGGAGCGGTATACCTCACACGAATTTGCGCTTATATGTGTGCCAAAACAAACTCATTAATGGGAAAATGAACCGTTTTCTAATTTAAATAAACTAGAAACTGGGCTTCAAAATCACAACACTATCAAATATCCAATTAGATAACAGTTGCATTGAATTAGAAACATTTTAATAGACATAAAATGGGATTTCTAAACATGTGAACATCTTACCACAAAAAACGAGACGTTTTGCATTTTTTCATGTTCTTTTAGTTTTTTTACCGCGAACGCGAAATTAAACCTGCTATAAAACTAGTTGTAGTCGGTCAAAATTATTCATATAAATGTTATCTTTGACATTATATCCACATAGTTTTATAGGGATCAGCGACTTTGAAGAAGACGTTTGCTTTAAAACGGGATGTTTGTAACGGCAATGTTCAGCTGATCGAAGAAATGTTCAAAGTCCAGTTATGAGGAATTGGCTTGGGTGTACCACGTGACCCGAGAGAGCTCTGTCCCAACGCGTGTCTTTCGGAATAGTCAGTGTCTTTGATGTTGAAATGTTCCCTAGTTGCCTGACTCTTTATTTGAAAGACTCTTCTTTAATGTAGTTCAATATAGTCTCATGATTACCCGATCCCGGCGCCCAGTCGTTTGATAAAAAAAGTCACCACCTGCCCGTTTGTCATATCAAATTATTTCTGCAGATATCCGGGATTTACCGCTACCCTATATTGTTTATTTATCGCCAGCTTATTTCTCTATCGCATTACTAAACAGGTGAAGTCATTTTGCGCCAATTTCTGTTGCGCGTTGCCGTAGCAACCAATGCAATCATCATCGGGATGCGTTTGTCTATGTGTTCTTTGACTACTGCTTTGGGGATGTTTGTGGTAGAGTGATTGTGGTCGGCCATGGTTGTCTGGTGGATACAGTTATTTCGCATCAACTGTTACATATATGTAATCGACTTTTCATCATTTAGCAAAGGTTACATTTGTTAATACAACGTCAGACCGTTGCACAAATATGTGAACGTCGCAATACCAGCTGAGGAATACCCCAATGAACAAAAGTAATATCCATGTAATGTTCAGATTATATCAAAACCATGCGGTCTAATTGAAATTTATTACGAACAATTTCGTTACAACACACTACATGTACATGTAAAATCTCGGTCAGAAACTATTTACCACACGATACGTGATCACCCAATATTTTTTCACCTGTTTTTGATGCAGGTAGATAGATCATTTGTCCATCATTTTGCATTTTTTAGTGATTTTTCTGATCAATAGACTGACTCGGGTTTTACCGTTGTTCGAAGTTTACCGGTCAGACTGAGATTTTCTGAAACTCTGCAAATCCTAAAATGTTCACCTATAAAATCTTCCAGTGTTTGCATAGATGGATATCACTATCAACAGATTTCAAAACTTAAAAATGGCAACTTTGTTGGGATTTTTGCACTCTGCTTTCGTGTCTAGTGAACAGCACTCTGAGATGCCCCCTCAAGGTTTACTATGTTCCTATTGACAAAAGCCCAATCAGGCCTTTCCTGTAGTCAGGCCTTTTATGAGTCATGTGTCCGCGGCATATAAAAACATGTCTGGGCCAGTTTGCATAAAGCATCGTAAGTGTGAAAATGTCCTTACTTAAGTATTACCTTAAGATGCTCTTTATCCTAAGTGATATGCGTAAAACATCTTAACATCTCGTATTTTCAAATATTTTCCTCGTGGTCGACTGAGGTGGTAGGATGACACGAGTCTTTTGAAGACAACGAGTCTTTAGAGATATGTTGTTGGTGTAATTGACGGAACGTACATCCTGGTCCAAATGCCTCATTTTAACGAGGCGAATTATGTAAATCGCCTTCGATACCATTCAATAAATCTCTAATAGATTTCTAATATCTCTTTCTCCTGTTGGGTCCAATTCGGTTGCCTGGCGCAATTCTTTTTGAGAAAAGTCATGCTCCTAGCTGTATTGGCCTGTGCAGATTCAACTCACGGTAATGCATGATCCTAACAGAATACTACTAGGCGTATTTTTGTATTGATGACCTCTCCAGACATCATTATGCAAGCACCCTGCCTAAATTTAGCCAACATTGATTTGTGACAGCAATTTCTACTGGCTGGGAGCTATTGCAAAAAAGGTATCATCGTGAAACTGACAACGTTTGGAGATAAGGAAAAAACTTGGGCCTATGGATAAATTATTTCATTTAAGTATTACCTGAAATAGGCTATATGCGTTCCACTTAAGCAATTTACTTTTGCCAGGAAATCTTCGGCAACCTTTGGTGAAAACTAGGTTAAGGGCTAAGAAGTTTTATGCATAGGCAAGTTTTTACTGGCTATGAATGCGGGCTAAGAAAATCATACCCCTTGGTCCTCGCCTTGCACTATGAAACTATTGGTTGTCCCTGATGTAATGCCGATGGCAATTACTGCATGGCTGTCCCGGCTTAGGCTGGACCATGTTCACTGGACTAGTTTGTCACAACCTACACCTCACAGGACTAGATGTAAAGGTCCAAACTGTGACTTGTTGTCCCAAGATTGTACCATGTATCTGCTGGGCTGGTTTTTCTCAACCTACGCTTCAAATTAATTGATACAAAGATCCAGGCTGCATTTACTAGTTGTCCTAGGTTGTGACCATGCATCTAATGGACTGGTTTGTCTCATGCTGAACTTCAAAGTATTTGATGTCAAGGTCCAGACTGAAGCTACTGGTTGTCTACTAGGTTCTGACCATATACCTACTGGGTTGTGACAGTCCAAGGAACCCCATCCCAAAATATCCTGAGCACTGGAAGATTTTACAGATGAAAATTTTCAGGAATTTAGGAGTTTCAGAAAATCTCAATCGGATCGGCATACTTCGAACAACGGTAAAACCCGAGTCAGGCTATTGATCAGAAAAATCACTAAAAAATGCCATATGATGGACAAATGATCTATCTACCATGCATCGAAATTAGTGTAAAAATATTGGGGGATCACGGAGTAACTTACAAACATCCGGTGGTTAATAATTTCTGACAGAGGTGCATATGCTGTCGTGTTATCTTAGTCTGGATGGGTCTGACATCGCAATGCCTTTGGCCTAATTAATAAATGTGTGACCTGAGAAACAACATTAATTTCACTACAAGTTGGAAGCCACCTGCAATGATGACACAGCTATCGCTAGACGAGATCATGAATTCAACACTATCACGCCTGAACCCAACTAACAGAGTGTTTTAAAAGGACGTAAGGTAGAATGGGTAATTGAAGCCCCGGTTTAATTGTAGCCCCTGCCTGTGATATTGATTGATATTCCCCTGCATCAAACAATGCAGGGGCTACAAATAAACCGGGGCTACAAATATCCCATTCTACCTTACATTCTATTCCAAACTAAGATGATCAGCAGTTTATCAGGCTCCCAGCTAGATGAACAGTACGACGGTATTTTGTTGTACGACGTTTCACATTATTGTAAAACGTTCCCCTTTTCTTCAACAAGCTAGCTCGGCAAGTTGGAAGGCCTGCCTGATCCTATTTGGAAAGTCGGGAAAATTGATTGATTTTTTTTGCTCTCAGAGATGGGATTTCAAGCTATCACAATGCAATTTAGGCATTTAACAGATAGCGTTCATGTCGTTCTATGTCTAAAAGCGTACACACGTATTCCATGTCTTTGCCCCATATATATTTTATGTTCTAGTATGATGCGGTTTTTTGAGAAGCTCAAATAAATGTACCTGAAAATATTTGTATGGCTGGGTAACAACTGTGAAACATACTTAAATGTTATCAAATTAATATCCGCGCATCATCAACCATACTCCTCAATTCGTAACCAGCCAGTGCGCATGCCCAGAATAGCTTGACAACGTATGGTGTAAAGTTTGGTTCAAGATGTTCAGAAATGTTGCATCGCTCTCCACAATAGCTCACGGATAATCATCAAATCTACCAAAATTGATCGTTCCATCATATCCCAGTGTTTTGAACCTAAAATTCATTCCGACCACAAACGATCCAGAAAATGATTGACTTTTTGCAGGACATGAGCCCCTATGCTTCATCCATGTATCAAGCATGACGCTACATGCAATAGAGTGCCTGGAACTTGTGCTACGTCATTAATCAGGACACTTCTTCAATGGTGCGAAACACCGCCAAATTAGAGCTTGGTTATTTTCTGTTGCTAATATGGTTCGAAAAGTGCCAAAACAAGCTAAATTGATTATAATTAGTTAATTATCATACATGCATTCCACACCCGATATCGTGAGAATCAAAAACAATTGTTTGGTCAATTAGATGAGCGCGAGATAATGAGGTCATAGCCTGAAGTCGCTGGTCCAGTGCTCTACATCCGTGCGCATGCCCAAACGGAAACAAGAATAAATGTTAATTAGTTTATAGTATGGGATATAAGTACACATGTGGTAGTTACTCCTACGCACTGCTTATCTAAACACCTCGTGGCTTCGACATAACCTAACATACTGGATCCTCTCACCAATAAGATCCCAATATCAATTTGACAAAAAAAAGATCATCAAGTTTTCATATTAAGGTAGCTGAAAAAAAGAAAGTACTCCAGCAGCTGCATCGGTCGGATTCTCATCCGGCCGACTCTTTAATAAGGGGTAGCATAACTAAGAACAGTATTACTATGCTCTGCACTGTAAAGTCATGTTTAGAATCTACGACAGCACAGGAAGCTGTTCCATGATATCCTGGAGGATCGAGTTGGATATGATAACGATGTGGACCATTCGATAAACGACTGTTCTACTCACAAAAGCACCTCTGCCAATGCATCCCTGTCGCTGACAAAGGCGGGCTTCGGTCTGAACAAAATATTGGCAATCTAACTATTAGAACAAAAACCTTGGCGCACGGCTGTACTGGATGTTCACTATTCGTATTCCTCTCATGGCATAATGAAGCCATTATTGGACAGATATTACAATATCAATAAACATACCGGGTTCCTTGCCTACTAGATTATAGTCATCCCTGCTGCCGGCCGCACTTAGCGTCATTCGGTCGTCAAGATGAACAGCGCAACCCGCAAGATCAATTTATGGCATGTAACCTCGGAGCCTCTCGAGCCTGGTTATTCAGATAACACAATGTGTTTCGTCATTTAGCCGCGAACTTCTCGGCAAATCCTATTCACGGCTACATTAATCGCAAGGTATAGGTTATTGGGCAACGTTTAAATCGCAATGGCCGCAGTACACATGACAAAGTGTCCCACTTTTCCTATTTTTTTAATCAAGGGAGTAATTCTGTCTCAATTTACAGGCGTATATTTTGTACTGACATAATGTGTTAACAAGAAGAAACAGTAACGTACAAAGCTTCAGCTCACTTGAAAAAGGAAAAAATACGAGTTACGTTAAATACGCGTTTTTTCAAAATAGTTGCAAGGGAATCAGATTGCACCGGTCGGATTCTGATCCGGCCGACTCTTTAATAAGGGGTAGCATAACTAAGAACAGTATTACTATGCTCTGCACTGTGAAGTCATGTTTAGAATCTACGACAGCACAGGAAGCTAATTCGAAATTTACCACTGAAACCCCAATTTCAATATTGAACTGCTGACTTTAATATTGAAATCGGGACATTTTCAACTCATAAAAACCATCACATTTTCACCAACCAATGTACGAAATAATGAATTGACACAGGGTATAAACAGTGTCTCTTCCTCTTAAGTATCTCAACGACAACGATTTTGAATAAATTCAAAAATACACCTTTCACGGACATACCTTATTTCAATTTCTTATGAACACGACTTCAATATTGAACCACACTATTTCAATATCAAATCCGACTTCAATATTGAATCGCGACTTCAATATTGAAATCCAACTGCCGCAATGAAATCCAACTTTAACTGTGATTAGGCAGGAAATTATGATCACATAAAGATACATACCTTGATGTGTCTCCTAATTACAGCGTGTTGGATATCCGCAATCCTTTATCTGGAAAAGGAAAAGATACAACTAATTTCCACAAAAGCGTTGAAGAAAAAGGTTTCTCGCAAAATAGCCTTTCAACGACCGTATCATCGAATAAATCAGCCTTCTTTCTCGGACTTTGCATACCGAATACCACTGGTTGGTGAACCTGGTTTACCTTGAAGATGGAGTTTAGCGTATGGGAAAAGCCCATAATCATGAACATTTAGAAACCTACACTGTTCATGAGCAGGTGCTTTTAAACCATGCTTTAGGTCAAATATCTGACATAGGAATACCTAACTGTGAAAAAAATTGCTGGAGTATAGTTCCTACTTTGAAGAGCTGCAGACCGTCGGTGAAACAAACGGTTGGCATGATTCAAGACTATAATCGAGAGAAGACCGCCGGTCATGGCTGGGTTGTCGATTTGTTGAAGGAAAGGCAGGATGCAGTACATATGCTACAGTTTCTGTGCTTAGACAGATTTCTTAGAAAATTTTAGGACAGGCAAAGTTAGGCCTAATGTTTTTATTCCCATCGTGATAAATGTAGGCTAAATTTAGAAGGTGCTAGCAACAAAGAGAAACTACGCATCATGCATGTATGCGTTCAGATATTTCCCAAATATGCAGTCAAGCTCTTTGATTTCAATTTTGTCTGATTGGTCACTACAAATAACAAGATGTTTCACGTACAGCAATCCTTTAAAAGTAATAGTTGGCTTTTTATTGCGGTATGTTTGTTCTTCTTCTGGTTCATCAGTGAACTATTTTTCTGAATGTGTTTGATGCTTTTCCAATTTTTTTCAGCTCTTAGATAGTAGAAAATGCGTTTTTCGATATTGCAAGTCCTGGCGTGAAAGACCTTTCCCGCCTCGTGAGTGCAGGCCGAGATCCGAGTTCTCGTCAACCCGCTATTAAGATACAACGTCATTTCCATTGATCGTCGCAGTTGCGGGGTAATCAAGCGCCATCAGTATGACGTCGGGAAAATCAATATCAGCCCAATAACGTCAATGGGTAGATCCTAGCTCCAGGAAACGCCTTACTAGTGCATCGTTCCACGTCGAAAGAGTCGATGCGTGGAGAGCTAGATCGGGTCAAATCGGAGTGAACTTCGGAAAAGCGTTGAAATGCGCGACAACTCAGTCAGATTTTGAATTTTTCCTTTTTGTGCAATTTGTTGATGAGAACTACTAGAATAGGAGGTGAATGGGCATCCGACAGCTTGGTAATATTTCCCTTAATAATGCCAATGGTAATTTAACCCTTTATTTCGTCAACTCTGTGAAATCGCAATTCGATCATGCGCCACATTTGCGCGTCCTCAGGCGTCTATGTTTTTAAAAAAGAAGTTTTAACGGCGGATACAAGTATTTCTTAGATAGGTCTACGCGCTTGTTTTTGTTGTTGTTCTAGACAGATGCGGATGATAGATGCGGTGTCCCGGTAGCGTTGACATGCAGTATATGCTTTACAGTGTTTTCTGCAGGATTTTAAACAAATACGAGAACAGACAAAGTTAGGTCTAACGTTTTTATTCCTATCATGATAACTGCAGGCTAAATTTAGAAGGTGCTTCCAACATGTATATAAGTTCAGATATATCCTGAATTGATGCACATAACCGACATTTGTCTACCCCTCAGCATTCACATAGTCTTGTGACGGGATGATAAACGCCATTTAGCATTTTTCCACAAATTTGCCCGGGCCCAATGAACCAGCGACTGTTTGTCAAGTCGAAGAAAAGTATTCATCAAATAATAACCTTCTTCGAACACAGCTTCTCTATTTTCATTAATTGGTATGATCTGATCGGACTTCTTACTACTTATTTTTTTGGTAAAAAAGGTATATCACTCCAGATTGTTCCATCAATGCAAGCACGGGCCAAAACTGACAAAATGAGTTAGTCAATGATAATTTCAATTGACTTTTGATTTTTAAAACAGTTTCTTTTTGTAGCGAAATTTTTGTCATCGAAATATCACTAAGCCGAGAAAAGTTGTACTACAAGCATGCACACTGTAAGGTTCTCCATTGATTTATTCAAATGGTGATCAGAAAATACTTCTTGATCATGATTTGAAGTGAGGAGGCCGAATTCACATTGACTGAAGAATTTGCCCCCCCCCACACACGCACGCACACCAACATGTAAATCACCTACTTGGCTCTTAAATCGGATGACTTAATATAAATGTCGCGTACTATTACATAATGTTATCACAATAACGATCCAATAATGTGAGCGTCTGAAATCCTAAGAATACAATATATAAGTATAGATTATTAGAGAAGAAGGAATGACTCAAAATAACTTCATGTGTATTTTTCATCGCATTGTGCTCAGTTGTAATTGACCCCCCCCCGCACCTTGCAAAGGTTGCTATCGAAGGCAAGACCAATACGAACAAAATTATACCTCTCTCATCTGCAACTGACCTAATTTGATAAAGCGAAATACTATGCAAATCTAGTTTCTTTTTTCTTGGTCACGTATACTAGATGGGCACTCAGGCTTTTTGATTTTTCAAAAATTAATTTCTAGTAACATGAAGCATGATTATAGCATTTTGTTTGCGGGGAATATCTAGTATGGGGTTGTATTGAAATGATTCAGGCAGAAAAAATCCGATGACTTTAACAGTTAATAAGTTAGAACTAATTTAATTTAGAAATAGGACTATGCGCTACTTTATCTAACCAATAGCTTGTTAAATACCATATAGTGTATATTGATATAGTCCGGTGTTTTATTCCTTACCTAAATTATATAGGGCAAAACAGGATCTGGAACAAAAAGTGCCGCTGAAAGGGTGGATGTCGTCCTGGGTGCCGACAAATGGTACCCAGGTTCGAGATCGACTGGACAATAAGCACCCTGGGTGCCATTACACTAGACAAATAGCACCCAGCTTCTTTTTGCCTGGCTTACGGATCTTAGGGACGAGGACGTTTCTTGCAGTCTCGTTTTATCTCGCGCCGTGGTACTTGTGGCATTAGCAGTGCGCGAAATAAAAAGAACAGATAAACAGAAAAAAACGCGTTTAGGCCTAAAGGTCTTTGAAAGCACATTTCGGATGATTTATTCAGAAAAGGTATATAGGAGGGATATATCCGAAATGTGGTTTCAAAGACCTATAGGCCTAAACGCGTTTTTTTCTATTTTTCTGTTCTTTTTATTTCGAGCACTGCTAATGCCGCAAGTACCACGGCGCGAGATAAAACGAGATTGCAAGAAACGTCGTCCCTAAGATCCGTAGGACAGGCAAAAAGAAGCTGGGTGCTGTTTGTCTAGTGTAATGGCACCCAGGGTGCTTATTGCTCGATCTCGAACCTGGGTACCATTTGTCGGCACCCAAGACGACATCCACCCTTCCAGCAAAAGTGCCAATCATCCCGTTTTAAGTATTGCACGATAGTTCTTATATAGTTATTATGGTCCAAGAGTTTTTGTACCAGATCGACGTTTCTTGTAGTAAGAAGTACTCTTTACACGTATATCAAGATCATAATCAAACGAGCAAGGAGTCATTAGATTTGGGTATTTCTATCCCACAGAATTTCCCTTAGCAGTTTTCTCACATTTGTGTGGGATTAAGATAAAAGCACAAAAAATCGTATCCTTAATCAAGTAGTGTTAATGAAGCGTGAGACTCCTTGTTTAATTGTGATCTTGATAACGTTTTGTGATCGATGATATTGATAGATATATAAAGTGTAGGGACTACTACAAGAAACGTCGATCTAGTACACAACTCTTGGTGGATAATCATAAGAACTATCATTTAATATTGACAACTACTCCAAAGATGCCATTTACAGAAGATCCGTGTCTGTACTTTACTTGATAACATTAGAGGATTTATATAGCGCTCGATTATACACGGCAAAGCAAAGCACTCCCTAGAAAGATGACGCGTAAGGAGTGATTTGAACTGGCCGATATTTCCTGCCAACCTAATACTCCTTGGGAGATGTTCCACAGCTTGGGGGCAGCCGAGCAAAAAGCCCGGTCCCCAAAGGTTACACAGTGCGTAACCAAGGAATAGCTCAGAGTCACCACGCAATCTGTGATGAGACAGGAATAGCTCAGAGTCACCACGCAATCTGTGATGAGACAGGAATAGCTCAGAGTCACCACGCAATCTATGATGAGACAATTGTTGCCTAACCTTGACCATATCAACCAGGTACTGAGAAGCCTTACACACTAGAAGTGATACCTTGAAAATTATCCTGTACTTAACAGGAAGCCAGTGTAAATGCACAAGTACCGAGGTGATATAGTCAAAGCGAGGCACAAGACATACAACCCTCGCAGCAGCATTCAGAACCCTCTGCACCGACTACACTGCTTGTCAGTGATGCCATATAGAAAAGCATTACAGTAGTCGAGATGGGAAGTTGCGAAAGCGTGAACCAGAATCTTGGTGGTGTCCTCAGTAAGAAATTTCCGAATTTGTCTGAGGTTATAAAGTTCGCGAAAGACCTTTGAGCACACTTTGCCTACATGGGTTTCCATATACTCTAGACTCGGCTCTAAGACACCATGCCAGCAAAAACTAGTGAACCTGCCCACATAATATTTATTCATTACTCTTTTGTGTCATAGGACCAATAGCAATGGTCGGGTTATTGTGCCATGGTCTGGGAAGCCGCGTCTATTTCATTGACTAGTACCAAGGCCTTGTTCCATGAAGAACGACTGATAGCTAGGGTGGGCCCGTAATAATGCATTGTATGACAGATAAGGGATGAATATCACATAGGGCCTTTTAATCATTGGTCATTGAAATTGATGAGTCCAAATAGGACGAGACAAGACAAGAGTAACGTGTAGACAGGCTTTTATGATGTTTCGTGTTGGCACTTTTCGCAATGTTGATCTGGCAGAGAAATGAGGCAGTATGGAAGCCCCTGAGCCATTGAAAAAGAGAAAAAGAAGTTACAGTGTATCAGAAAAACTGCAGTATCTTAGAGATCTAGAAACGGCCCTAGCAAATGGGACAGTCACCAACCTCCGTCAGTTTGCTGACCACTACAGGATACCTGTGGAAACGTTTCGTAGATGGAATAGGGCCGAGCTGGAACTTGCCATGTAGGAAAATAACGGTGCTGCACGTAAAGTGAAAGCTAAACTGGTTGGGCTGTGGCCAAATGTAGAAGATGACCTTCATCGATGGTTGCTGCAACAAAAAGAAAAACGTCTGTCTGTAGCCGTTCATGACGTCCAAGAAAAGGCGATTGAGTTGTTTCAAATTGGATGGGACGCACTTACGCAAGTTCGGCGCGAGGAAATTGAACAATCTATGCCAATTCTTCATCACTTTCGTGCATCAAGCGGTTGGGTTCACGACTTCATGAAAAGAAAGGACGTTTCATTTCGGAAGGTGAACAAGAACACGACAGGTCTTCCTGCGGATGCTGCTGCAAGAGTAAGGGTGTTCAGAGACAATGTTGCTGAAATCATTCAACAATTCGAAATTGTCCTACAATTCGTGTTCAACATGGACCAAACCTTCGTACTTTTTGACTGTCGACCTTTACACCTGCAACACTAAAGGAACCAAATCTGTTGATGTTAGAACATCCAAATCAAACACCAAATTAGGATGTACCGTGTCATTGTGTGTCACAGCAGCTGGGGATAAGTTACCTGCCCATATTACATTCCCACGTCGGGGCTTTGTGAGACAGTTGGAAGCACTCGAACAGCAGGATATTCCGGCTAATGTACGTTTCACTTCTTCTGATACTGGATGGATGAAGCAGGAAACCATTCGCCACTGGATTGAACACGTGTTTCAACCCCATGTCGAGGCCGACCACTGCGAACAGTTTCTCCTGCTTGTAGACCGCTACAGAGTTCACAGGACCGAGGAATTTGGAGGTGACATCACCGAGATGGAAGGGATCCTTGACTTTATTCCTACGGGATGTACTTCACTTGCACAGCCACTGGATGTCAGTGTAATGATATCATTCAAAAATCACGCCAAGAAGGCTTGGAAAAATTGGAAAGTCGAGAATACAGATGAGGAGGGTCGGTGTCCGCCTGTCTCACTACTAGACGTTGCAAACATTATCAGCAATGCCTGGGATGCTGTGACTCCTGAAGTTATCGAGAATGGATTCGAGGCGGCGATGTTCAGGAATGATGACGACATTGAGGATGGACCACAAAACTTCGTTAACCTGGATGACGAAAACGCGGGACTGAATTTTATTGAAATTGTAGAAGACGAACTCTAGTTTCCAGTCGATGTCTGAATTCAGTGTAATTCTAAGTTAGAATACAGAGAGTGCATAAGTGAAAATGTGTATTTTTCTTTAATTCGCCCCAGGCTATTTATTGCCAAGGCATCTGGCCAAGAAATCATTATAAGAATTTTATTTCAAGGAAGCGATTCAGAAGACTCCGGAGAGGAGCATCCCCGAAAAAGAAAATGGTGACATTTATTTTGTGACATTCTGTATTGGTTCATTAGTCTTGAACCAAATAATCCATTCAGGCCCGGTCATTGTATCCTAATTCTATACCTTTACTAGGCCTAATTGAACCTTGAAGAATAACAGTGTGCGTAACAGTTTATGACAACCATCGACATGGCCTGTGATTTTATAATGACCAACAGCGTGGCTTGCCCGGTGACTTGTCATTCAGAGAATCCCCGCACCAATCAAGGCCTATAATGAATCCTAACAAAGGAATAACTATAAATGAGTCTATGAATAAATATAATGTGGACAGGTTCACTAGTTTTTGCTGGCATGGTGTCTTAGAGCCGAGTCTAGAGTATTTATATTGGAATCAAACAACACGCCGAGATTTCTCACACATTTGACGGAGCTCACAAAAGTCACACCAACTTTAATTGAGTCAATGTTAACTTTAAGCAATTGTTGGCGGGACCCAATGATGATAAATTCAGTATTCACACTGTTAATCAACAGTTGGTTGGTGATAAGCCAAGCCCTCACATCACGAACGCAGTTCTCAGTCTCCTTCACCGCATCGCATTCAACTGAATTCGAAAGTGGGCGAAAAGACAGATATAACTGGGTATCATCAGAATATCCATGAACGTCAGATAGATGTTGGGATATCACGTGATAGAGGCGCGAAACGTAGAACAAGAATAAAATTGGCCCTAGGCAACTGCCCTGAGGAACACCACATTTGAGGTCAAAGTTAGTTGAGACTGAGTCATTGATAACAATACGCAGTTTCCGACTGTTGAGATATGACTCCAGCCATTTGGGGCAAGATCCAGATATTCCGAAATCCATGTTCATGGTTTCAAGGAGAATAGTGGTATCAACAGTATCAAAAGCCGCACTAAGGTCAAGCATCACAAGCAAACACACTTCTTGCTTACCCATCCTCATCAGAATGTCACTCTGCACTTTAACTTACGCTGTCTCAGTTGAGTGGTACTGCCGATAGGCCGATTGTGATATAGGCAATGGAGAATGCAAGGCGCTATGTGACTTGAGTTACTTACTACTAGCAGCTGACTTTGTGAGGCCTGAGGGCGAAATCAACTAACTTTATATTCCTCACAGTGTTCAAGAAGCCCGGATAGTAATTTCGCGGCTAAATTTGTTATCAGTTGTTTTTCTCCCTTTGAAACGTTTAAAACATTCTGGCCAGACCATCGGGCGAAATTCCGCAAGGAAAGCTTGATTTACAATCTTCAGAACCATGATGAAAAAAATGTAGTTTTCGAATAAAGTGCATGGAACGTTAACCAGGTTCCCTTTTATTGGTTTTCTTTAAAATCCTGCGGGAAATTCTCCTGATGAGTAGGCTACATGTATCCATTCGTTCCAGTCAAACATCACTAGATACCATTACCAACGGTAGGAACTACAATCTAACCGATCGTACCAATATCGGATTCATTACTCGCGGTTTATTTACTGCACAGGTGGGAGCAATATTGGTTATGTTGCAAGTATGAATCAGGCAAGTTGATTCAACCAGCTTCAACTCTGCATACAATGAGATATTTCAGTTGTGAGAAAGAAAATAAAACTTCGAAATAAAACACGCTAGATTTCTTAGCTTACATGTTTATATTTAGCGCATCAAAGAATGTTATGAAGATTTTTCTTCCAGTCGTATTTTTGCCGATGTGCGCATAGCAGTAGCGTCGATGGTTTTCCCCCAAGTCAAATTAAAAATGTTTATGGCTTCACACGCACTGCACCCACTGACCCTCATTAACAAGGAGATGAACTTGATTGAGCTGAATCTCCCTCGACACCGACCATCTCCAATCTGTACATCCTAATGAGTTGGCAAGTAGTGTCTCTGATCGATTGAATCATGTTGTTTTGCAATATATTGATGAATAACTTATGCTGACTTCTCGTCGTCAGAGCTAAAGACTACAAGGTTTTTTTTGTTCGGAGCAATGTAATTGCAAAGCGGTGGGCATGTTCTGGTTCCCAGGAGACATGGCTTTATTTTTTAAAATAAGCTGTTACGCTTAGATGGGCAGTTGCCAAGTGTTTTTTCTGACACCAGTTTGTGGGATGTCTTACTTCTGCTGCATTGAATCAAGCCGATATTTTCCTCTAAATTTCTGCCACAGTCTTTTATGCCGGATGAGCCAATAAAAGTACACGATAGTTAAAAACAAAAATATTTGATATAATGAAGTCAGCAGAGAGACCAGGCCTTTAACGGATGTGCCCCTAAACTTATCTGGCAATTTCCACGGTTGTGAAACTCGATTGCCTTGATGCCATTGGCCGGCAAACCCGTCTGAATGTGCGCTCCTTCATGTCCTTACGCCCATAATGCTCGAATAGAAGTTTGCGTGCAACTGAGTAAATTACACTCGGTTGCAACCAATACTCGAAACACTCCTTTCGCTTTCCCCTCCAACAAACAATGACCGGAGATAGGAAAATATACCAATGAGTTCGATTGAAGAGTTCTCAACAAGGCCCATCAAACTGGTCTCAGAAACTTTGCCATTTGGTCATCGTTATTTTTCAGTCAATTACAAAATTTAGAAGAGCTATTTGCGTTTGACTCGATAAAAATAACTATTTTGAGAACGAGATTGATTGCAAATAAAGGTATCGCGGGTTATACATTTTTTTTGCAAACATTCAACGAAAAGTAAATTCAGCACATGAAGTATACCAGTGCATTCTCCGCAGGCAATAGTGGCATATCTACAATTGGTATTTATGGCTTAAAACGCACATATTCCAAGATCCAAATCAGGCTGCCCCGCCTGGCAGCTAAACGTGAAACTAGTATCCATTGCGCGCACAGTGGGATAATGAAGAACTACCCTGTGCGGTATTGACTGGTTATCTTCAACCGTAATTTCGTATTCAACCAGGGTTTCGGTTTGATGGCTAAGAGCAACGTTGAAAGCCTGTCTTCCTTTAGAGGCGACCGCGAAAGGGAGATTCACTTGAACATGCCCACGTTGTATAACAGTTCTTTGGATTGATATTGCATGCTATCAGTAATGAGAAATGCCTTTTTGGTGATTAAGGGACAAAACTTTTGGCCGTTCAAAAATGTCCAAAGACGGAACAAGCCTATCATGCATACTATGTCTTCAAGTAAACCAAATCCTTTTGAATTAGTGTACCAATTTTGGTTTTCGAATACGGTGTTTCCATAAAGGACAAGTTTGCGTGACGTGTTCGAAGATGACATATCCGATATATCCGTATTCTGGTTGGATGTGACATTTCTTCAAGTAAATCAAACCGTTTTGAATGACTTCTTCAAAAGGGGGATCCTGAACAGGGCAGCGCAAGTGTTTGTTCTAGGTGGTTGTGACAATGTCTTCAAGTATATCAACCACTTTCTATAAAGTCTTCAAAGACGGTTTTACAAAATAGATCAGGATTGTGGTTATGCTGGTTCGATGTGACAAGTCTTGAACCAAACTGTACGTACAGGGCAGGTGTATTCTGGCTGAATGTGATATTGTCCCAAGTAAATCAAACCGTTTTGAATGACATCGCCAAAAGGGGTATTCCAAACAGAGTAGATGTTTGTTGTTCTAGGTGGATGTGACATTGTCTTCAAGTATATCTAACAACAATCTATAAAGTATTCAAAGATGGTATTACAATTACACCAACCAGAATAGTTGGTATTCTGGTTGGATGTGACAAGTCTTGAGCAAACTGTACGACTTCGAAGACGGTATTTCCGTATGAGGCGGCAGGTGTTTTCTGGTTTGATGTGACAAGTCAAACCCTTCTGAATGACGTGTTCAACTAGGGTAACCGAAGGTGCCTGGCGTATACATTGTAGGGCGGGGAGGGAGGGTGGGGGTGAATCCGAGATTGTCTCCACAGGCATTATTAAAGAACCACTTCCAGGTAAAAGATTAATTCCAACTAATACTGGTCACGCAGTACTGTAGAACGGAAAAGTTTCGCGTCCAGGATATTTTCGCGAATTTCTAGAGCAGGTCATGCTCACGAAAATAATTTGCCGCAAAAATCACTTGCTTAGCAATTCTTGACGCGCGAAAATATTATGCCGCGAATATGTCCATCAGCCGGCATTCGCGAAATTTTTTGTTGAAATCACTCAGTCTCTCACGAACAAACCACTTCTTGGCGCGAGGCGGGGCTATGCGTACAAAGCGGGCAATCCGTTGGCTACATGGATCACGAGCTCCTAAAACGCAAAAATTTGTCGTCCAAAATAACTCTAAAATCCTTATTTTTGATCAGTTACAACATTTAGAAGAGCTACCGGTAAACTGCTAAAATTTATCAATGGAAGCTTAGGTTTTAGCCGGGCCGTTCAAAACTCCCCATTTTATAAGCGTTTGGTGATGGGTTTCCTTTAATCTAAAGGAGCAGAAGTGAAGAAAGGCAATCAAATCCAATGCCCTATTTAGCTGAAGGGCCCATCCAACAGACAGCGAAGGATTACTGGTGTATTATCGTTTTGGTCCAAATTAGAAACCTCATGCGTGTCAAGTACACGCTTCCTCATATCAGCTTTTCTTAGAAAGTTCCGCCACCATTCTGCAACGTAATCCCCTCTCACAGCCAATCCTCGGTACTTATATCAAAGGATAGTTGGCCTTTTAACGGTTTTAAACCCAATGTAATTCCCTTTGAGGCCAATTCCTATTCTTATGTACACTAACATTTCATTTCAGTCATTCATGGGTGAACATTGCCAAACAACATTTGCAAGAATACGCGACAGTTTTAGATCATGTTAAAATGAAATTGTGCGACAAAAGTATTGGCTTTCCGGAGGAAAATCGGATATGCCTCAGCCCCTCATCGGAGAACACCTGGCTCAGAAGAAGATGGTTCTATGTTTCTCAGATCCGGCATTACCAGACACTAAGACGATGACATACCTAATGCTGTCTTACAATTCCATTAAGCTGGAACTTCGTCGAAGGTAAGAAGTGTCTTGAATAAGGCAACACAGTGTCAGCAGTTGGAAACCGACATTGCGAGTAGCTATATTGAGAACACTAACAGAATACATGATTGGAGATCCGATTCGTGATGTGGTCAGAGATGATGGAAACGCCTGCCTGTGTATAAGTGTTACCAATTCGCCATTTGTCAATATCAACACAGTAATGTAATGTAGTGTAATGCAATGCAATGCAATGTAATGTAATGTCCGTTTTTATGAAGTGCTACTCAGTTAGACTATTCAAGCGCTGCCTTAGAATTAGATTTTGAAAAGCAAGGTCTTAAGTCCTTTTCTGAACGACGAGGTATCATCATTGTCTTTAAGGGCGGTATGGGGACTGTTCCATTAGATTAGCTGCAGCTGCTTCAAAGCTGCGATATCCGAATCTTGTCCTGGATCTGGGGACACGCAACATGTTTCCGTATTCATTTTTGGCTCACGGTAGGGGAGTCAATACAATACCGCTGTGTCCGTCGTCGTCTACTGACGCTGACTATCGAGCCGATCTGATTTTTGACATGGCAACTAGGGGACCACAAGTGGAAACCTAAAAAGTTCGACTCGTTTTCGATCAAATCTTCTTGGTTCTCCTCGCAAGGATACATCACATATAATACGGATTTTTTGACCAAATTTTCAAGGTCACATAGGTCAAATGGCGTAAGTTTTCCCCTAGATATTCTTTGAAATTTTTTGCCCATTTTTCTACAACTCCGGCCCCGTTTTTGTGGCATTTTTCAATATTGGTTTTAAATTTCATTGTTTGTTTAAGATGCTGAAAGTTTGGTAGGGTATTTCTAAAAGTTTTGAATATATACGTTCTTTTGTAATAAGTTTAATATGTTCTATATATTGCCCTGGATTTCCCAAAAAATGTATTTGATGTTAAAGTGTTGGATGTTCAATTGTTGACAGAGGGTTAGCCATAGAGTTTTGGTGATGTTACATTCCAACAATAAATGTTGTATAGTTTCATTTTGTATCAAACAAAAAAGACATGTGTTAGTGTTTGTGAGGCAACGTGTGTATAGCCAGGTATTTACAGGTAATATTCTATGTAAAATTTTGCAACATTCTAAGTTTCGTGTCCATTGTTGGCTGGTATGGGAGGCAGTATATGCCACTCCAAGTATTATCATTGAGGTTGTATTCAGACATAGTCAACCAATTGTTTTCTGATTTTTCTGCTTGTCTTTTGCTTGTGCTTTTTATATTTGGCTAATAAAAGCACTTTCCGGGTTTTTAAAAGATTTTTTATCTTTTTCATATTTATATTGACAACTTCTATCAAATTGGAACTCCCATTCTTTATTCTTTTCTTCTATATTTTGGTACTGCGTGTAGCACAGCTACTAGTTTGAAGGGTCCTGTTTGAATACCATATTTTCTTGAGAATTGCCCCCATGTATAGAAGTTCCCAGCTTTATCCACCAGATCATTTAAATACTTAACGTCATGTAAGAACAAATCATTATATAAGATTATTTTGTTGTTTATTTTATAACTATTATTATGAAAAATCTAATTTTTTTAAGAGGATGCTCTTCTTTTGAATTAGCCATAGTAAGCCAAGCATTTTTAAACCACCATTGTCATAATCATTACATTACGTCGGTCTTTTTATCTTTTCATCCTTGTTGTCCAAAATGAATTTTAAAACATACTTTTTCTAGCACTTTAAAACATTCTTTTGGTGGATTTGGCAGCGCTGTAAACAGATGTATTAATTTAGATAGTGCAAATGACTTAATAATGTAAATTTTCCCATACATAGTTAGATTTCTCTCTGTCCAGATATTTAGTAATTTTGAAACTTCCTTATTATTGTCTATATTGTTCTTTTCAGTAAACCTTTCCTTAGCTAAGTCCTAGTTTATACCCAACAAAGTAAACTTTCCTTCTAATTGCCATTTTATATCCTTGTCATGACCTAGATTGTAGTTCAGTTGTTCAGTAAGCCCAATCTTAATAGCTACTGTTTTGGTATAATTTATTGTTAATCCCGCACTTCTGAAAAACGGTCGAGGAGGTTCATAAAGAATCCATAGTTGTGTTCTGTATTGTCAAGAAATAGAGTTGTATCGTCCGCAAATTGGCTGATTAAATATTTTGAGTTGTCTATTTTCATGCCTTTAATATCTTGCTTAATGATTGAATTGGCAAGGATCTCCTTGCCCGACTCCTCTTGCTAATGTGAACCTATCTGAGCAGTGCCCGTTATTCATCATACAGCTTTTGATATTTTTATAAAAGACAGTAATCCATTTTCTCATATTTCCCCCCAAATTAAAGTACTTCAGTGTCCTATTGACAAAGTACCCGTCTAGTGAATCAAATGCCTTTTTAAAAAGTCAGTAAGCATTATAATCCCAGGCATCTTGTGTTTTTTCATCTTAAAGATTAAATCCCATGTTATGAGTGCACATTCCCCAACATACGCATCTATCTTTTAGACATCCTTTTTGATATTTTGAAATTAAATGGTTTGAATTTCTTTCAATTCTTTTAGATATAACCCCAGACATTTTTTTTATAATCCACATTTAAAAGGAATATTGGGCGCCACTTTTTCATGAATTTTTTATTTTCCCCGTGTTTAGGGAGGCATGTTATTAATCCTTGTTTGTGATTGTCTGATAATTCACCAGTTAGAAAAGCCTCTGAGGGATTTCATCATTGTATGTTTTATTTCACTCCAAAATTGATTGTAAAATTCCACAGTAAAACCATCTGAGCCAGGCGATTTATTTAGTTTCATTGTCTTCAACACCGCTTCACATTCTGCTTCACTTACATCATTTTCTAATTCGATTGCTTGTTCGTCAGTTAATTTCTGTATAGTGTCCTCTTCTGGTAAAAAGATATTTAAGTTTTCCTTAGTGGTATTTGTTTGTTTACGCTTGTAAAGATTTTCATCGAATGTCTGCTGTTGTTTTAAAATGACCTTTATTACATTTAGCTCATTTCCGTCTTTGTTAATCAGTGCAGTAACGGCTTTTTTTCGTAGTGTCTGTTTTTTAAATTTCAGAAATATTTGAGTTTTTCTCGCCCTCTAGATGCCATCTTGCTTTTGTTCTTGTTATAACTCCATCTACCTTTTTTTCTATTAGTAACTTTAGTTCGTTTTGTACTTTATTAAATTTTAAGTTTTCTGCATTAGGATTAGCATAATACTTCATATATAACATGTCCATTTTTTTGTCCAATAATTTCTCCTGTTTTTCCTGTTCTCTTTTTTGAGCCGTTCAGTATGCTCTAGTTTTTCCTCTTATTTTGGTCTTTAGAAATTCGAAGGCAATTGGATTGCTTCAGTGTTTTGTACTGCAACGTCGTCTATGACCTTATACACAGACTGCTTTGTTTAGAATTAGGCTTGTTTATACACATCTGGTTATGGAGGGAACTACACTCCTTAATTTTTCATCATATATTTCCAATACTTTCAATAGAAGATCTAATTCTAATTCATCATAGAAATAATGCAGGAGGGACTCCATCTTTCTAATCATAAATTCATCATATATTTTCTATGTATAAATCTGTTAAAACTGTAAACCGTCCCTTTGTATTGATCTTTGTAGTGCCATCGCATCAATAGTACTACTAGTATCTTACATGATTGTATATGCACAACTCCTCACACGCTTGTGATAAGGGTACATTTTCATAGACAGATCCATTAACACATACTGCTCCTCTTTTCTCTTCGTTCTATCTTCACTCGAGTTTATTGTTGTTAAGCTTATGTAAAATAATTTTATAAGGCACAATAAATTATTTTGAATTTTGTAATAATCACACAAAGCTACAGTGACCTATATCCTTAACCCTTAAGCCTCAAATTGACACCATTCATGTTTGAATAGCGTTGCGCATGGCTGGTCAGGTTATGTTTAAACAAAATTGCCCAAATCCCATTTGTTGCAGGGTGAGGATTACGTTGGTATTTGTCGCTCGGTGTCTTATTCATTCATTACGTTTCTCTGCCCTTGATGATTTGAATAGCTATGATAGCTCACACTCGGTCGGAAACAATGAACAATTGATCTTGAGGGATGATAGAATAAAATCCGAATCGAGATCAAGGTGTGCAAGGTGAGGAATATCGTCCCAGACCATTTCATTTATTTTCAACACCTTTTGATGCATAACTTTATACACAAACAAATTGTTGATTTCTCCATACAAGCAGTCATTCACACCACCAAAGACATGGCGGTATAGCTCCAGGCTGCATATCAACGGTGTTGTGAGTACCATTTGATAATTGCATTTCTTTTGTTGTAACCTACTCAGTGCAAAACTACTCCATGGGTGTGCCTAATTTGCTCTCATCTTTGAGAATATGAGGTACGGTTGCCGTAATATACTTTCACCATGCAGCCATAATCACTGAAGGCAATGGCTGTGGTTTAAGCTGTACGATTGGTATATGCGTCCGCTAAGCTGCGAAATTTAAAAAGCTTACTAACAAACCTGATCAGACAGCAACTTTCCATACGCAACCAAAATAGTACGCATAAAACGCCACAAAATCACTTGTTTTAGGAGGATTTTTGGCAGACAAAGACTTGAAATGCAATATGACAACCTTTTTTGAATGAAAACAGCAACAAAAAGTCTTGTAGTTTCGTAGATGAGGTAATTCACCACATTCAAATTGCAATGGCTGCCAATTCAAGCTGGGACATCTTCGACATCAATATAAATAGTTCCGGTCATGCGCAAGGAGGTTGCATTGGCCTGGTGTCCCAGCCAAGAATTGGTACATGTGCAAGGTTAGTTTTAAAAAGCAGTTATAATCACATGTTTATATTTAGTTTGAGGTGTTTGATAACAGAACTTGATGTATTATTTGTAATACATACACCATACCTCCAGTTTCGTATCAATTCCGTTATCAAACCAATGACCAATCTTCAGATTGTTGATTCGGACAGTGTCAGCAAATCACTGTCCGCTATGGTTACCGAAGTGGCTAGCAGACGACGGCAAATAAATTGAAAGCACAAGCAGATTCAACCGTTAATATTTCCTGTTCTATGGCACTCGACGTGGATTTGCTGGTTGATATTTCTAGATGAAAGCTCCAACACATCTGTTAAGAGATAAGCAGTGAAATTAGTGTTTTTGTAGCCCTACCCCAATTAAGGGGACAAATTGCGCTTATATCTGCCATACCTGCATAAGCTGTCATTGCACGTGCTGTGTTGTGTAGCATGAACACCAGAATAGGAAGGTGTGATAACAAGTACTCGGTTCTAAGTGTTTCATAATGTGATTTAAAATGCAAATATTAGCTCTCATCAGTATAAACCTATTAACAGGTGTGTTTAAGCTATCATCTATAAATACCGACTAGCAAATCCACGTCGAGTGCCATAGATCAGGAAATATTCGCGGTTGAATCTACCTGTGCTTTAAATTATTTTTCTGTCGTGTGCTAGCCGCTTTAGTAACCATAACGAACTGTGCTTTTCTGACACTGTCCGAATCTCCACACCAAATCTCCGAGCGATATGGCTTTGTTCGGATGAATTAGCCGGTGTAACGTTGTCGTCTTATATAGCATCTTATTTCAAGACGAGAAAAAGAGGGGTGTGACATACGTTTTGAGCACCTCAAACCGCTGCAGCCAACACAATGCGCAATATTATATAGTGATAAGTACTACATTGAAAATAATCTATTTTAGAATAATAATGATAATGAGTTCTTAGCGCTTTTCCGTGTTTCCCTGTTTAAAGCTTTGTGATATCATATCATTACCCCTGTCTCTACAGAACTCAATCAGGGGTTTCAAGGAGCAACCAGAAGACGCTCACTTGAACTCGATCAGTACGGTAACAAAGCAGTGACTCGGCCGGAATTCATCTCCAACACTTGCATCTCTTGGAACTCAATTTACCACTTTTTGACTAATATACGTTTCACTGTAACCCTAAATTACCGCGGATGAGCTTCACATGATGAGAGCAGAGACCTACTCGTATTATCAGGTATGCTGCAACAAACTACATAGAGCTTAGACCTAATCAATCAATGGTACATGTACGCCATGACGACACAAGTGCCACGGGTCAAACCTAAAACAGTTAAAGTCGATCGATAGTAAACATTATTTTGACATCAATAGTGTTAGATTATAATCATTTCTCACTAACGGGTGACTGGTAGTGAGGCTGGAAATAGGATATTGTTTATCTCCGAACGTACCGCGAATGTGTTATATTTGACATAATTCATATCATTTGGATTTAATCAATTTCCCAGGATAAACTTTCACTACAATGTGTATCGATTTTTGATAACCTCCATCACATTTAAGGGCGATGTTGACTTTAACTGCGGATACATGTAAGTTTAGGACTTGTAGCTATATGCAGATAATATTACACTTAAATCATTTCCAAAGAACGCCGTAGCTCCGCAAATAGTGGAATTTATCCCCATGCAGTCATGAGTTAAATTTCTTTCCATAGGTCATTTTGAGAGAAAGAAGAAGTCTTTATTATGTCAATATTTAGTGTAAAAAATAATCATATTTTTAGAGTCGATAGAATGATGCTGGGAGATACTATGATTCAAAGAACAATGCTGCAATACTTAACATAAACCTTATCTACCAGCATCATCGAAGATCACCAATTCATTTCAGTAATGGCCCAATATATGGTAACCATGGCAACTGCTCATCACCTGTCATCACGGAGCTTTGGGAACTCTGAGAACCCTTCTTTGAGCCCTGGGGCTAAATGCGAGCTGCTAACGATCAGACGAGAAAGAATGTCTTCGTCGTTCAAAGATACAAGGTCGGGCTATGGCTGCAGCGAGTCATGTCTACACTCGATGGTGGTTTTTAATGGGATAACGCATATTAAACATTATTTGAATGGCATCTTAACTTTAGATGCCAAGTGCCTTTTTATTGCAGATATCAATGGAATTCCATAGCTATTTGGCGCACTTCAATACAACGAAGCTCAACACAATAAATGGTAGGTTAAGATAGGTTTCCATTGGACAGGATACTGCTTGAATCACAGAACCAAATCCTTTGTTTTTGGTCTCTGGGAAGGCAGTGTTGCGTGAAATAGCAATGCCCAAACACGCGCGCTATCGCTATCGCATTCTACTATTAGGCATAGTCCGGGAGCTGAGCGACTTTTATTTAACTTGCAAGCTACAAATAATTTGAATGTTTTGAGGGATAGAGTACGCCTACCTGACCATAGACACCCAAATTCTAAAGTTTTTCCAATGATGGGTGAAGGAGATAGAGGGTTTAGAATTTTTGTTAATGGCTTTATAACTTAACCGCAAATTGGAGTTCTCAACAGGAGCAGAAGCATCAATGTACACGTACATCTTGAACGTTTGGATTTAGACCCCATATAAACGTATTACTAAAAGATAGACACATGGTGCCTCTTAGTGAGATAAGCATGTTTTATTTGTTTTTAAGTGGCCCGTGACTTTTTAAAGTATTATGCCTTAATTTGCCTTGAATTCCATAGAAACCAGTCTAAAATGTCATTTCCTCTACCATATCAAAAGGAGGCTTTTAGTAAGCTTGGGAAACCCACAATATTCTGACAAGGTGGCAAAAGATGGCGACTAGATGCCAGACGATGCAACATGCTAGGTGAGAAAACTAATATAATGATTTGAAATGGAAGAAATGGTAGTATGCCAGTGACAAGTGGGTTTGCTGTACTGATTTGAGTACACTATCACAACAGATGTTGTATACTGACCAACATTTTTTTCGTGAAACATGACGAACATTTATCATGTACATGTACACCCTTGTCGGAAAGTTTAAGGACACCAGTTTTTTACAATTTTCTCAAAAACTACTGGAACCAAAGTTTTATCATATGTGACCCACCACAGCAAAATGAGTCGCATGTCGCACAGAAGATGAGCCTAAAATGACACCAGGACATAATAGAAGACATTGATCCACTCAAATTTCACAAAAGGCAGACTCTAAAGAAATGAACAACCAGTCCGTCTCAACTTGTCAAGCTCGAAGCGACATGCGATTCACTTTGTTGTAGTGGGTCACATATCTGGATAAACTTCTTGGGTATCATTTACAATAGGTTTGGTTTTTATAGTCAATTAGGTAAAAACGTTATGGCCCTTTTTCCAGAGGGATTTTTCTGCCGTTTTTTGCAACATCATCTGGACACATTAACTTAAAGCAATTTCTAGCAAAAATTGGTAAGTTTGGTCAAAGGTTTTTAGGAAAAAATACAGTTTTTTGGCATTTTCTCAATGATATTTTGCTGGCCAAGATGACACCTTTTGACACTATCCCAATGATCATTACAGTGGTTATTGGTCACAATCATTGATGTGCACTCCAGCCAAATCCTCACCCCATGTCAGATGACCAGACCACATCAAACAATATGATGTGTACTTGGGCCAGGGCCTCAACCCAAGTCAGATTACCTGACCACAGAAAACAGGCCAAACCAATTGCAGTGCTGTTTCTTTCTACATTAAACATTCCTTTAAGCCATCCACCACAGGCAAGATATTGTTTTCTAAAACTAGGCACTTAAAATGACCAAGGCCTAGGAACAAATTATTACTCTTAACTGTAAAGGCATAGTCCGCAATGAACAGCAATAAGGGGGGCATCAGGGTTTAATGACCGAGCTTGTTGCTGAAATACACATGACATGCGATTGAATTGGGCGTAGCAACCAAAACGTCTTCAGTATGACAAGAACTCCATGATGCAAAACATTTTTTGAATCGTTCCAATTGCCTTGTCCTGACTTTTTCAGCCTACACACTGTGGTAGGACACTGTTCAGTTACAGTCTGATTCACTCAAGTGGAGAAAGTTCCTGACCTGAGTTTGTATACCATATCAATAGGAGTTACCATACTCCCAGGCAGACAATGCCAGTAAGCAAGTCGGTCTGAGGGGTCATTACGAGAGTTGCTGAAAAGTCATTTCAATTGGGAGTATTTTTTGGGCAAAAACTTCAAAAAGTGATGCTTTCCAACAATTTTTTTTACAACAAATCTGTGATTAAAGTTGCTTTGGTTATTGTGTCCAGATGATGTTGCAAAAAAGTTTAAAAAACATGCCCCTGGAAAAAGGGCCATAAAGTTGTTACCTAATTGACTATAAAAACCAAACCGCAAGAAGTTTATCAAGATATGATAAAAGTTTGATTCCAGTTGGCCCAGTAGTTTTGGAAAAAATTGTAAAAAACTTGCGGTCCTTAAGCTTTCCGACAAGGGTGTACGTGCTTCAACATATCACGTCACTGAGACGTCGCATCAAATTTGAAATATACTTTTAACGCATTTTGACCCCTTGTTTTTATCTGTGGGAACTCAAAAGTAATACATTCATAGGACCTAAAACCGACCGGTAAGTAGCACATTGAAATTTTCTTGGGTCGCCATCTTTAATCGCTGCTAATTAACCCTATTGGGGGGGGGGGGGGGTCTGATATTTTTATACATTTTGGATAGGATATCCCTGGCGTCAATACAAGCATATAAACACAAAAAATCATATTTTTCAATTTCTTCTGAGTCACCCTCAATACGGTCGTAGATTAACTAGATTAAAAATAGTCCTGTAATCAGTAGATTTATCATGTACATGTTCGTAGTGCCTTACGTGCTTGAATAAAATCCTTTAATTTGATAGAACAGATTTTTTTTAAATTTCCAATATTTCAAACTTGTTCTTGAAAGTGTGTTTACCTTTATCTTGATTATACACACGCACATTTTCCACGACTAGGAAGCTATATGCGCTACTGATAAAGGGCTAAGCGTTCGCTTAATTTCTCGTTTTACCAGCCCCAAGTCTGCTGCCAATTATGTGTCTAGTATCGAGCAAATTACCTTCAACATTTCCCTCGGTTATCGCAAGCTTATCTCCTCGGGGTATTAAACGGTACCATTAACATGCCAACTTCGATCGTTCAGAAATTTGAAAATTGTGTAAATATACACTGAATCTAATTTCAACAATGCCACGATACAGACAGATCTTCAGTATCTTCAGCTGCATGCATAATAACTGCACTATGCCATTGTACATTTCTATTTTCATAAGAGACCAGCAAGACAGTACAATAGCATTGCGCGAAGATGACGTCACCGCAGCTGCTGTCCTCTATTTTCCCATCGCTGAATTACAGGCAATGTCGGACAAACATGCGGTTTCCTATTGGATTCCGGCTTTCTAACTAGGGCAGTTAGATTCAATCTGGCACATGTCCGAGTGTTGGAAATACTACATAATTGTTCTGAATATTTCTCTCTCTGACTCTATGGTATCATTCATGCTAAAAACAATGCAGGGTCAAAGATAATTGACTTTGAAATAAGCTTGAATGTGTAGAAATAAGTGTCGATGTCCGACTGTCACGTGACTAAAACGTCATCAATATCTTATTCAAATGACCTTGTGAGCTATAAATAGTAACGTCGCGGAATGCTATTAACACGAACGGCGTGATAGTTCAATACGTTAGAATACGATGTAATGTTGTTGGATGTTCCCTTTATTTCAGTGTTTCCATTCAATGGACAGCTTGGGAGACTATTATTCTTTATAGAGGGTCACAAAGAAAAACTTACCTATTTGTTTGTTAAAGCGTTACCCGAACAATGAGGAATATACAAGCAGTTAGCAACAAAACTCTCAAAATCATTACAGCGGGTTATACTGTGCTAAGAATAACCCGATACTGACAATAGTCTTGCTTCCAAAGCTAACACAGTTACTTACAAATACAAGTTCACAGAGGTTAAACTCTAAAAACGTCATTGATAGTGCCACATTTTGTCATATCTAAAAGTCAATCCAACCTCCACTTTATGTGTTTTCAACTGCAACTAAATGATTTCCAGGTGAGCACAATGTCCATAGGACATTTCATTCTGAACGTGTTTGATGCTTTCCAATTTTGTTTCATCTGATTTTTCTCGCCACGTGAGAGCACGTCGAGATCCGAGTTCACGTCACTATGAAGACGCTACGTCATTCGTCGCAGTTGCGGGGTAATCAAGCCCCACCAGCGTGCCGTCGGAAAAATCGATATTAGCACTATATCGTCAAGAGGCAGATCCTAGCTCTAGGAAACGCCTTACTAGTGCATCGTTCCACGTGGAAAGAGTCGATGCGTGGAGAGCTAACTCGGGTCAAATCGGAGTCAACATCGGAAAAGCGCAATAATCCAGTCAGATTTTGATTTTTTGCTTTTTTGTGCAATTTGTTGACGGAAACTACTTATGTAGAATAGGAGATGACTAGGCAGCCGAAAGCTGGGTAGTAGTGCCCTTAATAATGCAAATGGTCCTTGTAAATAACTAAGGCAGATGAACTGACCATTACCAGGGCCCCTTTTCTCAGTGCCACGCAGCTGGTACATTTCACCTCATGCAGCTTATTCCATGATATACCCTCAATCCTGCAACTTCAAATATCACCACTTTGAACGTCTAATTACTTTGCAATCTAAGTAACAGATAACAGAACTTCTAAAATTGACAAGTAAATAGAATTCGAACACTTCCTTGGACAACAGTCCATGGATAAAATGCCATGATGTCAAGTTACATAAGCCCACATGTATATGATCGTGATGGCCTATTTTCTGACTGATGAGGAAATAGACAAATGTTGCAATTTCCTTATACCATATGCAGGGCGTCTGTTGTTAAATGAACATCAATAGGCTTATAAAGTGAAAATGTCAACTGTTAGAAATTGCTCAACAGCGGTTTTACACCATGGAGAATCCATTTCCCCAGACTGCCAGAATCGAGCAGCCTGCCTTTGATAGTGCAACTTGATGCCTGGGAGATTGGCTACTTCACATGAAAAACAGGCGAAGCGTGCTCTCTTTGGTAAATTTCCTAGAATAAACTGTGTGTCTATCTGGTAATATAGACAATGACATGATATGCACTAAATTTCAAAGTAAATTAACCAGCGCGTTACACTCACAAAATCGATCCATGCATATTTTCCAATCAATTTGTTTGCTATCCATAGGACAAACCAACGGTGCATTTCTATCTATATTTGATGCAAATCATGCTTGAAGAATCTTATTACCAGATGATCGCAACAATATTTTGTTGAAATACTCCACAGTTTTTCAAATTTATTGGACTTTTTCCTTTTCTAGGACAGGCAACCACGGCAAACTGGAGGGCCTGCCTAACTTACGGCAAACTGGGGAAATGATTCTCCAGGGTGATTAACCTACCTTATCATCATATAGGAATTTACCCCAATCATGGTTTTGGGTGAAGAGACAACTCCACCCGATCCTTGGAGAGACAAACAAGAATCGATAGCGAGGCACATACAGTGTATCTATTTCGATTCTAATACACACCTCAAACGAAGCAAATGTGATTTTAACTGCATACATAATTCAGAGCAACCCACGCAGTTATAGTTGCCTGAACATAACCGCTGTTGCTAAAACGAGGCACAGTGGATTATACACCATAAACAGTGGTACATTGTAAGACCACTGATAATCGACTTTCAGTTATTCATCATTCCTACTGACAGTATTCGCACTGTAGCAAATAGAAAGCGATTCGCCGGGGTGATTTCTTACCTTTCGTATTCTGTCTATGACTGTGCGAGGCGTACAGGCTCACTCCGTTTGTACCACGCAGTGCACATGTTCCAGAGGATAATTGAGATGCCGGCTACATGTTTTGTTCAGATGTTCCTTTCAGGAGAAACACGGCCAGCGCAATTAATGTTCTGCAGACGTACATTAGAATGCACTGTAGTTGTACGTTTCATATGAACATCGATCCAAGTTTATACCATTGGTTGAATTCTCGCCTTTGAATTTGGCTTAATATCAAAGTGATAAAAGTATCATATTCCCAATGTTCTAAATAAACATCGCCTTACATTAAAATATGTAAGACAACGGTCTGCTTTGACTATCGCACCTCTCCAGCGTATTCAAAACTGCGCTGTGAGACTTGTTAGCATAACGGGTAAGTACGATCAAAATACGCCAGTCCTCCGACAACTACATTGGCTGCCGGTTAAGTCCCGTGTTTATTTCAAAACCTTGCTGCATTGCTATAAGGTTGTTAATGGGTTGGCACCTAGTTACCTTCAGCTTCCACTTGCCGTATCTGATCACCGTACAAGGTCATCTGCTCCTAGCTTCAAGCTTCAACCAAAGCACACAAAGACCTCGTTTGGGGACAGAAGTTTATCGGCGAGTGGTCCCTTTCTTTGGACCAGCTTCCGGCTCATATCAGGCTGGCAGACAGTATCATTTCGTTCAAGCGGTCACTAAAGTCATGGCTGTTTGAGAGACATTTGGGGAGTAGGCGCTTTGATCACGTCTATGCGGTGGAAAGGCGCCCTATAAAAATCTCTCATTTTAAAACATTAACTACTATTTATGAAAGACAAATATACCTCATGTTGCATGTTTATGGTTTATTGTTAAAGTTTAGGAATTATAACTGCAACAAATCCTTGTCAGCGCGATTTGGTCACCAAAATTCGAGACAAAGAATTTATTTTCGTGTGTTCGTGTCAGGTTTCTTCGATTGCTTATACAAAAAGAATGGTGTTCAATTTAAAGAGTATTTGATATGAGCCACAAAAAATATTTTCAAAAGATGATTCCACATGTAATAAGGCCCCAATCATTATATTCCTCCTTTGTATAAATTGACAGGGAAGCCCTTGACAATTTTTGAAGAAATTCTGAGGGTGTGTGCAACGGAAGCCATAAGTTCCCAAATAGTAACACTTTCGTCCCCTCACTTGTAGGAGGCTTTTTCCGACTAACGGTTTCTCTTACTTTTTCCTGATTTGTCCGACATTGTCCGACATTTCTCCGACGTTGTCCAAAAGGTCGGATTTTTAGAACACCTGTGAAAAGTACCAAGACTTCCCAAAATAGACATTTAAAATCAAAGGCTTTTTGGGAAGTCCTTGTCGGAGAAAAGTCGGACAATGTCGGAGAAATGTTAGAGAAACCGGATATTAGTCGAAAAAGTAAGTCCTACTGGTGCCTGTAATACACCTTATAGCTTCTGATGCCAGATTGGGGGGGGGGGGGGGGGGGTATTTCTGTAAGTGGCAAAATGTCCTGACTTGTAACTCTGCAGTATATCGCAAACTACCAATGAAAATGTGCAATGCCGCTTTGCATACTAAACAAATATTTCGCTCTAATATACTATGCATAATAAACCAAGAAATGTTTTTCTAACCAGAACACTTAGTAATAATACAACAGCCGTTGGATGCTCATGTGCAGTAACTGAATATGCAAAACCCAATGTCATCATATATTTTATCCTACTGTTACCCGTTAAGGATGGCGGATGTTTACAGTATAGCGCTTCCTCATTATCAAATCTAGTTCAAGCTTGGCGATGTGTAATTAATTGTCTGGATGAAAAACTATGCGTGAGAGTAAAAATGTGTCATTTCATGCCCATAATTGCATAGTTAATTCATAATTTTTATTTAACCCCTTGGAGCTAAAGACTTAGACTACTATGAAAAAAGCGACTGAAAGAATCTTACTACAAAATTCCTGCAAAGATGTACATTCTAGCTCATATTGAAATTATCATTGATGCCCAGGATGTTCCTGTTGGCTGCTGCCAGTGAAACATATACATAATCATATGTTTCAATACGATTGACAATGTTTTTTCTCAGTATGCCAAGAACATTCTTTGCAGTGATTTCGGCACCAGCGGTACAATTGCGTACAATCATCACGATGAGGCCATATCTTTGACGAGACGATGACGCTGCGCCAGAAGCACTCCCCGTATGATGGTTGAAATTTGCGCACCGTTTCCCCTTCTCATGAAACATTTTGTTGGTTGCGCCATAAACATTATTATGGTATTCCCTTTGTGTCGAGAGAACACTCAATCTACAATGCACGTCTAAGCTGCCAATATGTTAAAAAACTGTTTGGCTTCAGCGACTTGAGAGCAAAGCTCCTTATTTACACCATCACTGAATATCAAAATATCATGGACATATGTTGGAATGTCATCAGGGAAAGATGTGGTTGACGGCCAAATGAACATTTACTTCCTTGTTTGCAAAAGTGCCGAAAATGTAAATGACTATTACAATGCTTTCTGCAGATATGGATAGAACGTACTTGGAGAGAAACCAAATGAACTCAGATTCAACTGATGGTGATGTGGTAGATAATATGCGATTTATATTTTTGATAATATTCAAATTTAAAATCACATTCTCGATATCATTTCCCATGATACGTATAAAAAAATTATACTAAGGTCACTGAAGATGCCTGAAGCGAACTTTTGTATATAATGGCTTCTACTGTAACCCGTTGAATCAAAAATCCTTAAAAAATCGAGAACGGACCATCAAGAACGGACCATGGTTACGCAGTGGGCCACTCACTATTCAAATGAGTATAAGTAAAGCACGTCAACGTTCATTAACCAGTCTCCTATGACAGAAGCCATTGGAATTCATCTTCCAGACAGAATTCAATTTTCAATTTAGCCGAGTCAGCCCTCTATGCGTCGATCCTCTCCATGTGGATCGATGCACTAGTAAGGCGCTGTCTGGAGCCATGGATCTGCACTGTGACATCATCTCTGACATCTTGCTGTGGAAAGTGATTTTTTTCTTGTTGCTTAACGAATCGGGGAGAACCCCAATCAATCTCGGTGGCGGATGACGTTACTTGTATCGTTAGAATACATAAAATACACTGTGTACATTCGTCATCTTTTAAGGGACACCCGAGGCTACAAAAGTCGGCATTTCAACCTACATGTATGATTACCAGGTTAATCCGAGTTGCGGCCGTAATATAAACGTAGTCAAGAGATGTCAAAACTAAGGAAAATGACACAATAATATGGCGACGACGAATGTTTTAGAGGGACTATGTTCTAAAGTTTCAGCCCCATTAGTCCCTCTAAGGTTAGATCGGTTTTTTTTTTAAATTGCAATAATATGGAGGATAAAACTTCCCTATGTCAGACCGTACTATCAAATCGGAGCACAGTTTCCTATGCCACCATGATGAACGCAATGGCACAAAACATGCTGTTTCTGCCATATTTATCTTTATCAATTCCGCAGAAAGTGTTGAAGTGGGCTGACTTCAAACTGAGACGAGTTCTTGTCCTTTCCCAGACCGATGGAAGATCTGGGACGAACAAACAATGCAGCAGGAGTTGTGTACGGCCTCTAGTTTATTGATCACCTGAACTGAGTTGGATTGATAATGAGTTGGACCATCCAGTGTCGAGTTTGGCATCCGTACCTTCCACTTAGACAGCTATTCCGGAACTCTCTTTAAAGTACACGTTGGCAATATTAAATCATCTAGCGATGGTCACAACATGTGTTAAATCCCAACTGATAACAAATGACATAATATGATATGGTTAGACCCAATAGAATAAACGCATGTCCCCGCTATACCAGGACTATAGACTATAGTTGGTTAGGGTAACCGTTGCCGGTGTGGCGGGGATAGTAGTCCTAGGGCTGATAGTCCGTGTAACAATAGCCCGCATTGCTAAATGTTTTGGTTAGGGTTAGCGGTACAATAGATCATGCTGCTTAATTGGTCAAATACAATGCTACCGGACTATGACTCCAGGGGGACTATATCCGCTGTCACACCGGCATGGTTGGATGGATGTGGCTTCAGCCCTATCTCAAGTTCAGCATGGTGTGCAGCGTTGAGCACGGTGTATTGGCTGGGGTCCACAATACATAATGATAATTATTATTATTATGGGGCCAGCAGACAATCAATGAATGTTTTTGTCGTGTAAAGGGCAGTTAAATTTAAGGCTATAGCCTATTTATTGCCCCTTCTCCGCCGTGTTTGTATTTGTGATCAAATTGTTTTATGTATAAATATTTTGTATGGCGTAGTGAATTTGAATAAATAAACAAAATAAGATAAAAAATCGGAGTCAACATCGGAATAGCATCAGTCAGAATTTGGATTTTTCCTTGTTTTGTGCAATTTGTTAATGGAAACTACTTATGTAGAAAGGGAGGTAACTGGGCAGCCGACAGCTGGGTAACATTGCCCTTAATAATACCACTAGTCCTTTAGCGGCGGTAATTTTTCTTCAGAGATAATATTTGTTTGATTTAATTGAGTATTTAGATATTTACCTTATTTAGATTATTATGTTAAAATCTTTTCAATATTTCCAATCCGATCATAAGTAGTTCCTTTAAATCGGCCGAGCCATGTCTACCAATCAAGTTTGCTTGTCATGCAGATCCGCTTTAGTGAAGTAAAGCAACATAAATTTGCCTGCTATCAACCAAAACGTGTAAGGCGCAATGATTTTGCTGTGAGACTGGGGCTTCGATCAAGCGACTTAAGTGCGTCGGCTCGTCAAAAATAACACGCGCGATTTGAGGTATTCCTGATCAACACCTTGCGCCGTGATGACCCCATTTGTTTTCGTTTAATCTTAAAATTACATCAAATTGCCTATCTCGTGGCTTATCTGCCAAAAACTATTTGCCTTTGAGAAAATGCGACATAAACTTGGCCAAATTATCAAAATGTTTTGCCTGTTATTTGACTGTTTGCAGGATCTGGATGGTATCACATGTGGCGTCACCTACTAGCATCAGAGCGGAGAAAATGCCTTGGAAGCGGCTTAGAAAGCTTTCTGGGGACCCTACCTCCATAGATCTGGTGCCAGTGTTTGGATTCAGTGTGCATCTGGCGTATGTCTGAAGTCACGTCTAATCTAGAGGATGTGGTGTGAGACCTAAGTACCTTTTGTGATGTGGTCCCAAGATACCAAATTTTATTGAAGTTTTTCGCAAGGATTGGCTTTTACAATAACCATAGATTTCCATCAAAATATCATCAGCCCGGACTGAATGTCGAATATTTCATCAGACCCTCGTGACAACAAGTAGTTATCACTTTGTTTATGATACTGCATGCAGTGCATCGCATTGTGACCACAGGGACAGTGAGATATCAGGTAGGCACGTGCATTTGTGAATTGGTATACATTTGCTATGCATGATTGATTAGCATAGATACATTCGATACTGGCTTTTATCAATGGCTGATTTCAGTTAAGGCCTCGGAATATCGTTGGCACATCTTGTGCGGGTCTCTGAATTTGCCAAACGAAACCGGCGACCCCTCATTCCATGTTTGACGCGTCAGAAAAAGGTGTTCGTATAAAGTTTGCGGTTACTCTAAATTGTCATGATAACCTGAGTAGTGAGGTACAGAGGAGGTTAATTCTTAACCCAGAAAAGTCTCATCCAACGTGTCACTTTCTGTAGGTTTATTGCATCACTTGAGAACGTACATGTCATACACGGTGAACCGCATTCCACACTTCGTCAACGCGGCCGACATGAGCATCGATCGATCAAGGCATAATCCCACGGGATTCGTCATTGGAATGCCTCGCCATGATTTTCTCGGCATTTCATCGAGCAAGCTGTATGCAAATTGAATCAAACCCTCGCCCCGAGGACTCAGTCTATGAGCTGATGTTTACTAACCTTGTTACGTCATGAACAATTCGTAGCAAAGATGATGGCATGGCGAAATAATGACTTTGATTCTTGTTTCATTGCTTCTCTTGGCTTTAGATTCGTAAGCGGTGTGTTGTGTAATCTGATAATGTTTGAGGATCAAATATCTAGCTGTGCGGGGACACCCTTAAATGCAGGATACTGGTCGTGACAGTGTTGAAACAGTATGATCGCATGTTGGACGTCGCCCAGTGACAATTTCATGAGGCGCTTGTTATCAGATTGATGCCAATTAGTGGACGAATGAGCGTATTTCTGCATGCAGGCTAGTCCACAATACGGCTGCCGAATGTCCATGAAAAATGTCCAGCCGACCTGGATGGAATCAGCCGGAAGACTCCAGATGCAGAGTGTAAAACTCTCGCGAAACGTGGGGTCTTTGTGACAGTTCTGGCTGGCGTGTTTTGCATTTTCTGTAATTTTGTTTTCAAAATACCAATATACGGAGAGAAAGAAACGTCCATGCTATTTCTTACTAGCCATGCTCACGAGTTTTTTAGTGTTTAAATTTAAAATCAGTTCTATTCATGAGAGATCACGACAATAGGCGTTGCGTGGTGTTTCGGCATTTTATGTATGATTGGCACCTTTGTCTGATGGGGATATTGAGTGTGGCCATCAAGTAAAATACCTTAGGTAACAGCTACCTTTTATCCCAGGGCTGTTGCAATGCTTCAGACCTGGGAAATTTAGCTTGTTATCCCTATTCGTTGGTCCTTTTTAAAGCACGTGACAAAAATCGGAGGCAATATGTCGTGGCCCGTGCGTCGGTGTCTGGTGACTTTCCACTTTCCGTCAATTATCAGAAAAACGCCTCTCTTGAGCGGTCCGGTTTTTGTTGCTACTTGGCCATTACTATAGGGGAAGGTTCCTTTTGAAAATCGGCGTCGTCATTTCTCAAACATGGTCGCCATGGCAGCCATCTTGAAATCCGTTTCCGCTCGATAACTGACACACGCCTTGGGCGATTGACCCCAATTTTTCGCGTTTCATTGAAAGTCATTCAAGGAAGGCTCCTTTTGAAAATCGGCGTCGTCATTTCTCAAACATGACCGCCATGGCAGCCATCTTGAATTTCGTTTCTGCTCTTTAACTGGTTAACGCCTTCGCCATTCGATTCAAACTTTCTGTGGTACATTGTTTGTCAATGGAAGACACTTCCTTTCCATTATCTGTACCGCCATTTTATCGAAGCGGCCGCAACGGCAGCAATATCTTCAATTTCGTTTCCGCTTGATAACTGCAAACGCCTTGACCGTTCCATTCAAACTTTTTGCGATACATTGGTATAGTCACTAGAGGACGACCGGAAATATCGCCACCACAACTACTCTTCCTTTCGTATTCTTTAACTTCCTGTACAGCAAACACAAACCCAGAATTCATCCTTGATCACACACACAGACACAAGCACACGCACAGAAAACACACATGTCGGGGGCATATGCCACATTTAACGGTGCTCTTTTCTACATAACGGCATGGTATCAATAGAGACTTTCAGCACCGTCGAATCTCCAGCCCGTATAACGTATCCCTATCGATTTTGCGAACGACGTCATCAGTTTGTGTAGTTTGGACGACTGGTGCTTCTGCATAAGTATACGAAAAAACGCAAGAACTGTATTCCATGCGGGAAGCACTAAATATGGTATTGAACAATTCAACCTGGATTTTTCAGCTAAATTGAGACTGCTATGAATCTTCCATCGCTTTATCATGATTTGAGAAGTATAGACGATTACGTTGATGTTTTTTTTCGGAGAAATGAGAGGCGTTATCATTGCCACGTTTCTCTTCAGCTGTTCACAAATTGCACACTGATGAATTATCGATCAATGCTGAAGCTCATTTTGTGTCCTGCTTATATATCACTTACCCGTAGTCGCCATACGTATTTTTCATACAGATAAGTGTTACGATTTGACGGTGCTGAAAGTCACTATTATTACTATTATTGGGCACGTTGCGACCGGTAAGTCCGGGTAGTCATACGATATGTAAGTGGTCCGACGAGATTGTCCACACGATACAATTCAACAGCCTGCTGAACCACGTGTATAGTGTCAAGGTGGGCACTATCAACACCATCTTTCTCTAATCTTTTGCACAGGCACAATAGGAAGAAGAAGTAGTCGCGTCGGGCCCAAGTCATATGCGGTAAGGCTAAACCACCGACTCAGGACTGTGCAACCAAACACCAAGGGACATCCGAAAGAAATAGCTCAAGTTAAGCACATGCAAAAACGGTCAGGCTGACACCATTTGACCACGGGTGTCCTCTTGCGATCCGTATTACTGAGACAGAATCAAACTTTGACATCCTAGGAATTCCTCACCACTATATAGCTGATTAGTGGCTTTTAAAATTAACTCCAGCCAATCCAAACTCAATGTATCGGTCATTCAGAAATCTAAATTTCATATACGAAGTGTCGTCATACTTTCAATTCAAATTGCGAAAATCCAAATTTAATTTAATTGACGAACCCTTTCTGCCAGTTAATTCTCAATAACGCCTTGGGTCTTTCAGGTTGATCGGTCGATCCTTGTTTAGTTCTCCTATCTTGTCGATTTCATCAAAGCTATCATCGAGATGACTGATTGTTTCGCGTGACTGAGATTTAGGAGTGAGACCCAATTAGCCTTTAACCTAACGCGGAGGCTTAGTAAATACAGATTGCTACAGTGCATTTAACTGGGATAACGAGTCAGTTGAAAGGTCACTCGGCTGGATTATTGGATAAGGTTGATATGTGTCATTGTGCTGCGTGGCAACCAATCGAATTTAAACGGTTTGCTATTACTATTGAATTATACTGTGCTGCTATTTATTTCTGTTTATCCGTAAAATTCGCCGTGATTCTATTTCGAGGTTAAAGTCAAATAATTTGTGTTGAAACCATAGCAATATACTAACTCCCTGGACAAATTGGTGTGCTATTCAAAACGCGATTTGTTACATTTTCAAACTCAACGCTTTTGTTCACATGACAAGAGAGCTTACTGACAACAATGCCTAAAAGTCATTTGATAATTTGGGCCACTTGCATTTTCCTGTGCATGAGAGTTGGTAGGTCTGTCGTAGGGGTTGGGCCCGAATGAACAAACGTATAGGCCGAGTTCGGGAGTGATCTAGAGTTGTACCTGAGCGGATCGTTACGGAATGTTCGTTTGAAGTCAAAACTTAAAATTCGATATTCAAACAACGACTTGGCACTTTTGCGAATGTATGTTTGATGTTCGCTTACTCGAAAATTACTTTAATATTGAAATTGACGGATTAAGTAATAAGAGGTTTGAACACAGAAATCTGAATTTTGGATAAATCTCACGTCTCGCGCCGTCATTTTTTCCCTAATAGATCCCTCTTACCAGTCCGTGGGCGCCAGCGCCAGCCCAAACAAACACGATTCATAAGGCTGGGTTCACATAGAACTACATGTATACGGTATTCGGTATACGCTATACGCTATACGGGCACGGCGAGTCACATAGGGTAGCATGCGTGCGGTATTCCGTCTTTTGGCGCCGATCAGATGGACAGTTCAGACGAAGAAGATTTGGCTCTTCTCCTCTTAGCCGAGGATGAAGCTGACCAGGCACAAAGACCAAAGAAAGAAACAAGTTCGCTATATGCTAATTAAAAGAATCATTTAGTTGATTAGTAATAAAACATGTAATGAAGGCCTGTACTTAGAAATTGCAATAAAATGAGTAAAAATGAGTACTATTGTTTCTAACTTATCCTATAGTATGCAATAAATCGTTTAATAATTGTGATAGATAACATTAAAATGCATGTTCTTACCAATTCCTTTGGTCACTTCTGAACAGGGTGGTATACGCTGCACGAAAATCGAACGCGCACGATTCCCACTATACTATACTATACGCAGGTATGCGACCTTTTCGAATAGTGCCCTCTTATGTGACCCGGTATTGTGAAATTTCCTTGTTCGATTTCAGGTACCCGCTTGCCCTGGCAAAACGTGCACCGAATACCCGAATAGTACAGTTCTATGTGAACCCAGCCTAAACACCACTAAAACCATCAAAATACGCCTACAATGCAAAAGCAAGCACGCCATTCGACCGCTTTCAGCACATTCTATGATATACACAGTACACTTACTGCACATGTTATAACTAGCCACACCATCAATTTCATAAAATTTGAGAAATAAGTGAAAAATTTCACACGTGTTTAGAAAGTTTGACATGCATAATGAGGAATTATTGAACGATGAACGAATAGTAGGAGAGACAGCTTATGTTGGAAGTTGGCACTATTCAGAAACCTTGCATCCAGTATTGAAATGCAGCAATGATTAAATGGCAGTTGTTAGGAACTAAGGAAATATGCAGACCAAAATGTACATTTATTTTAGACTAAAAATTCTTATTGACATCCCAGTTGGAATATTTCCATGACTGTGGTCTGCAAATTAGCGCATGGGAGGATACATATGGCTGGAACCGAGGTTTTTAAAATATATTTGGAGTTGATTCACTTGGTAATTTCGTGACCAAAGTTATAGCAAGTGAAGACAAAGAGAAACGTGATGTATCACTCAACTATTCTGTCATGTCACAGTTTATTGACCAATACGAATTATGTATGCTTATGTTGACAAGGACCGTCGTGTTGGTTTGCAGTGAATTATGATCTTTTCAAACAGACGAACTCTGCCATGAATGGGATTAGGGAATCTCCTGAAATGTTAGCCTTAGTAGTGTGGTCTTCCCATCTACCTCTGCATAATAATGCACTGCTTCATTGCTAAATTTTGCACTGACGGTTGATAGAATGTATGCGGCCAATTCGATTTTGAAAATCTGCACGCCACAAAAACTAAGGCAAACTATGGGAGTATAAACGATCCGCCGGGGTGAGGGCGTGAAAAATCTTCTCCAAGGAGTATGAAGACACATCACAACACATACTACTACTCGAGATGCTGGGGCGGATTTGTTACTCTCCTGAAAATAAGCAAGGCGAGGAACAAGAACAAGGAATTATTTAGAGACCCTCCTTCATTATTTCGAAAGATGACATTTGGGTTCGGTTCTTGTGATACATCATTGTTCACATTTGAGTAAAAACATATTTTTAAGTAAAAACATTATTGACGTTTGAGCATGTTTGGGCAGCCAAATTAAACCAAGTAGGTGATTGCTGTACCGTTTTAGTTAAAAGCGAAACGCGTTCACCATCCAACTCCGTGGTTCGTTTTGATCGGAGAAGTACCTGATTTAGACCAGGCTGTTGCTTATTTCTTTGCTGGTCACCTTGTGAACTGAATAAACGTTTATTTCACCTTGTGAACGAACGATTATTTTTTATTTCATGGATCTGTTCTGTGACGTCTAGCTGTGGATAGAGAATTATCCTTTGTTGCTCAGCGAATCGAGGGAGCCCCAATCAACCTTGGTGGCGAATGACGTTACTTGCTCGTTATTGTTTGAACTCTTAAAATACACTGCGTACATTCGTAATTTCTCCTAACATTGCCTAACGTGGCTTCGAAAAATGGGAAAGAAAATGCTTAATATACAAGGCTTCAGACATCTCTTGGCAAAACAACACTGCCTTCACTGATCTCAGTGACCCTGTTGACGAGGTGTTATCGAAATGACGTCACAGAATTCCGCCGGCTTCGGGGAGCGGGAAAGAAATTGGAGCGCTGGGAATTCATTGACCCCTTAAAGAAAATCATATTTTCTTATACCAAAGAGTAACAACAAAATTTAAAAAATCGTCAAAATTTTCAGAAGTATGTGCTCATGACACAGGAGAATGATAAACCTATTGAAATAAAAAGCCGGCCATTTCTTTAAGGTTCTATGTTAATGTCTAAGTATACATGAACATTGCATGTGTATGATCTTGGAATACAGGGGATGTGAAAAAGGCGCAAAGTTTGCAATTTCTGATTAAAATATCATAAAGAAAGTACAAAAATGATTATTGGCGGTACCTACTATTAGAAGATATCGGGTTATTCGGGAAGAAACTGCCTGTCTTTATATTCTTGTATATTTTGGAGATGGACGCACAGAAAGTATCTAAAATTGGTGCTCATCTATGACCAACTACCATGAATATCTCAAGTAAATTTCAGTCCGGTAACAACTGTATGTTTTACATGGTCATGAATCTTGAAAGACATGTCAAAAATGTCTATATCGAAATTTACGCTTTTATCCAATATTTCGTCATGAGAGGGCATGCAATGTCAACAATTTGATCACGACAGAGTGTTTACTTTGACTCATTTTTGATGGCAATTGTTAAATGAGACGTTATTGGCGACATACTCGGTGTTTATGACCCAATATTGTTGCTAAAAATAATCTGAAAGGTGATCGCTCTGATGACGTCATCATTCCCAAATACCTATGAATTATTGCATTTACTACTCAAAAACCGGTTCCAGTCAATGCTAAATTTTATTTTACAAAATATATAATGAACATCATTCGCGGCTGAGTGGTCTACTAGTATACATTAATCAAAAATGAACAACAAAGAAGGATATTAAACATAGAAAATACGGGCCATTTTCCAAGTTAGAGTATTTACGCGTGACTCATCTGTCCGGCCTAGCTGCTCAGATATGTTTCTGGTAGCCAATCAACATGTATCTGATCACATCACTAGCCAGATCTGTCATAAAACAATCAAACAGAAATGGGCTGATATTTTTTCGTTTAAATGTCGAATGTGTTTTTGGTTTTATGTGATTCCGAGGCTATTAATCCGAAAGTTAACGGAACCCCTTTTTTGAAAAAGGTAAATCACTATGATATCATATTAAAAAACCGCAAGTGTTGTGATATGCATGTTGACAAACTAGGTCACAATTGACCTAAATTGGGTCAACTTATACAGATCCCCAATAGGTGTCTCCATATAAAATTTGAAGAATCTCAGACAAATAGTAATGAAACGTATCAACTTCAGCGGAATTTTAGAGTTTGACCTTTTCTGACCTTGGAAACTAGGTCAAGGTCAAAATGTTATACGCCGATCATATCGATCACTGATGCACCTTTGATGATCACACAGTTTCTTGATATAACTGACATTGAGTTTTATGACCTGACCTACTTACACCGGAAAAATGGGTCACATTGACCTGAGTTTTTGTTAATATGTACAGATGCCCAATGGTTGCTACATGTCAAATTTGAAGAGTCTAGGACAATTAATGACAAAACGTGCTATCTTCGCTGAAATTTTCGAGTTTGACCTCTGCGACCTTCTAAAGTACGTCAAATCAAAACCCGTATATTATGTCATGTAGTCTCATCAGAGGTATTGACAGTAAAGAATGTCATTGTTCTAGCTGTCAGTGTTCATGAGATAATGACAAAATAAGGTTTTCAAAGATGGCCGCCTGGAGCCAAGAAACTAGGTCAAATGGCGATGATTTTTTGTGTCAAGTCATGTTGTCATAAGGCATCTTCAAGTTTCAACTTTCTAGACTCAATAGTGAGCAAACGTGCCCCTATTGTTGACGGACGACGGACGACGGACGACGGACGACGGACAAGGCGTGACGACATAAGCTCAACCATGTGAGATAAAAATATTTAACTGGTGAACCAGAAGAAAAACAAACATACTGCAATAAATAGTCGACTATTATACTTTAAGCTTGTTTTAAAAGGCATAAAGTTATTACCGACAGCTCGGAGTGTACAGTTTTACCAGAAAGTAAATGCCCACCGTTTTTGAAAAATATCATTATGAGAAAAAAAAGAGATATTTAAGTGCGGTTTTCAGCAGTTGGTCATAGTTGGTCATATATCTGTTGTATTTGGATGCACCTAATTCCATCCTTTCATTATGTAACAAGCAATTAAACAAAAGTCCAAAAATCACTTTTTTTATTTCATGTGAGATGTGCCTTTTCAAAAATTCTTATGAGCCCATGAAGTGTGCTTTTTATGTCCATCATTTTTTGGCACTTGCAATTCCATAGAGTGTGTTCGATAGTCATGACAAATGCACATTTTTGCTTTCGCTAATCTCTTACATAATCTTTGATAAAGACCTCCTAATCCTTCATGTATGAGGTGAGTTGGCCATGAATACCCTAAATGACCGCATTGCTGACTATAAGGGGTATTCTCAAAGGTCACCAGCTGTCTGAAAAACCAATCACCTGTAGCAAGCTAAAACTAATCTTCAAAATGAAAGCATTTAGCAGGAATTTTCTAGTAATGAAAGCAAATAACATTTGTTGCATCATAGTTAACCCATACATTGTAAAAAAGAACGAAAATAAAATTAGATACAAAAATGACTTTTTGCGCATTTTAAAAATTGTCTGTTACATAATGTTAAAATTGCCTGTTACTTAATGAAGAGAGAGGATTAGCTGTGTCCAAATACAACAGATATATGACCAACTAGATATACCATTCTCTGCTGAAAACCGCATTTTTAATTTTCTTATTTTATCTCTGTGATATTCAAAAAATCCTGTGGACATTTACTTTCTGGTAGGACTGTACCAAGTGTATGCACCTCAATTTATTGGCCAATAAAATATAATAAACATTAAAATTTATGGGGCACTTTCAGCGATTGGTACCATTGGCACTGGTGTATGTTTTTCCTTTTTAGCTCATCTCTTAGCAGAGGTGAGCTTATCCCATACCGTGGCGTCCGTCGTCCGTCGTCGTCGTCGTCGTCGTCGTCGTCGTCCGTCGTCCGTTAGCAGGGCACGTTTCATAACTGTTAGAGCTATTGAGTTGAAACTTGGTACACATGTACCCTTATGTAATGACACCTTGGAGACCAAGTTTTGGTCCGATTCGTTTTATGGTTTGGCCACCAGGGGGCCAAACGTTAAAAGTGAAAATATGCAATATCTCCCTTAATAGTAGTCGGGAAATTTAGAAAAAAATATGGTAGGTACTTCTAGCAATGGTGCATCATATATCCTCCGGGTTTTTGATTTGACCTCCTTTTCAAGGTCACAGAGGTCAAATAGTGTAAATTGGCCGTTAGGATGTAACGATGGCACGTTTCTAAACTGCAATGACTATTGATACCAAATTTGGTACACATTTACCCCTTAGTCAGATGATCTCAGGGACCGAAGTTTGGTCCGATATGATTCACCACTTGACCACCAGGGGGCAAAATCCAAAAACCTTAAAAATGTGATTATTCCTTAACTTCTTGCCCGATTGCCACCAATTTGATATCATGGGTACATCTAACCACCATACAGTAAATGTCACACAGGTTTTTAATTTGACCTTCTTGTCAAGGTCACAGAGGTCAAATGGCGTAAATTCGCCGTCAGGCCGTAACTATGGCACGTTTCTTAACTGCAATGACTATTGACCACAAATTAAGTACACATGTACCCCTTGGCCAGGTGATCTCAGGTACCGAAGTTTGGTGCGATCTGATTTGCCGTTTGGCCTCCAGGGAGGGGGCCAAATCCTAAATTCTTCAAAATGCCATTATTCCTAGTAATGACTTGCCCGATTGGCAATTTTATATCATAGGTACATCTAATTCTAACAACCATTTAATGCGTCACCCGGGTCGTCTTTGATTTGACCTACTTTTCAAGGTCACAGAGGTCGAATGTACTGTAAATTGGCCATTTTGGGGAAATTGTAATTGCTTGGACCTACATCAAACCTAACACTACATGACACAATACCATGCTCTTTATCCATCTTTCCTCCACATGAGGTGAGCACAATGGCCCTGGCCATTTCATTAGAATAAACGCAGATCTAAAAATCAGTTGATGTTGCACTATATTCTATTTTCTCTAGACGATGCAACCTATATTTGACTGAATGATATGATATAGATTTTCTCATCAATAAATGTAGATGATCGCGCACAACACATTCAATTACCTCTACTTCAACCACTACAGTAAAGACATGCTCACCTGCAAATGTATAGTAAACGGCTTACCAATATTCAATATTTCTCGAAAAATACGACAGTGCCAAACAGGGCGATGCAATGTGTCAACTATCAGTGATATCGATAAAATTGTTAAAGGCCTATACGCCGTTCGTTAAAACATTTGAAATTTGTAATGTGATTTAAAATTGCTTAAACCCGAAATAATTACACATTTCTGCATTGGCGTTGTGTAGGCAGATATAAAACAATAAACACTTAGTTACGAAAAATTCGTATGCATAATAACTGCACTACGACATTTTGCATCATGATAAATTTCTATTTTCCAGGTCGACTAGTACTTACGAAGGCATACCCCTCTTAACACTGCTTAGTTCAAAATCTATTGTAGGGAGCCACAACATCCATAAATCCGTGGCTCAGCTCTCTGCTTCAATGCTAGATCATCAGTAGCGTAGCCAGAAATTGTCGAATAAAGTGTGCGTGTGAGTGTGTGTGTGGAAGGGGGGGGGGGGGTCAATCGAACCTAGAGAACTCCGATGATGTGACCTTCGAAAATACTTGATCAGATGATGTGTATAATTGTGAGTGATGCGAAAACTTACTACTTTGACGTATCACAGCAAACATTCAACGTGTGAAGATTAGGGTTATATAATTATCAACAATGCACTCCGTTATAGCATGCATTATCACTAAGCGGACGCGTATATCTATTCCCCAGGTACCGCTTCCCGGGTCACATATTCCCCCAGGTGTTTTCGAATTGTTTTGCTGACCGAAAACACCTGGTCCTAGCTTTAACCCTAACTAAAATTCCTGCTTCTCAACGGTCCTAACTCTCGACCGGTCCTTAACCTAAACTCAATAGAATAGCTTCTGTCTGTTACCAAGGTCCAGCGTCATATCTGCCATTTTCCAGAGCAGATACCTCTTCACACACCATACATTTTGTATTTTGTATGGGGAACATGAAATCCAGGAGAAACATGGCGATTGTACATTGAACCCGGGAACATACAATATGGGGAATATACACGAACTGAATGCATTCGACATGTTCGAAAAGCAAGCTTTTTGAAGAACAAATCCAGATTTCGCATAATCCTTTGCATCGAGTCACAACACGGAGATTGTACGAAAAGGATTAGGAACCGGCACCTACCTCAGACATATCCTTTCTCAGGTGTGTAATCCTGTTATCACTAAGATGAGTCTATGCTTCGATTCAACGACTTGTCAAACGACACTTTGGATAAGACAATTTTGTACGAGTATACTTGTAACAGAATGAGCTGTTGTTGTGGTTTCGTCTAGATGAGAAACCACGTTCTACCTAAATTGTTTCGTTTGTGTGTTTCTGAACCAGTAAAAAATGTACACTTGAGAAAAGGTCCCGTGAATTTCAGAAATTTTGATTATTGACATGCGTTTTCCAAATAAATCAGCTAAGCGTCTTCTTGCACAAGAACAAATACAAATATGCATAAACAGAATTTTGTGGCTCAAAAGCTACCTGACGCAATGGCACATTGAGATCCGTGACGAAAGGCAATCCCTAGCAAGTAAACCACAAGCCACCGGCACTGAAACGATTCTTGCAATATCCTTACAGATGATAAGCATATATTGACCATCTATCGTGCATTTGGTTATCCCTTCGTCGCGAAGCCTCATGATATATTCACCGTCTCCTATCATTTAGAGCAAGAAACACAGCGTCTCAATGTATCATCCGCATGCTATATCATCGACGTAGATACTGTGGTAACGCACACGGTCGCTCTTCCTTTAATCCATCAGCGATCATTCCTACATGCTGACAGGCGACAAGGACGAGGCTTGTTAGTATGCAACCTGGCCAACACGCAGGTAAAAATCGATATGAGCATGATAGAGCGCCCGTTGGTGGTAATTGAAGGAACTTGCGTTTGAAAGGTTCCCAGTATATGCACGGACCATTTCAAACGACAACGAATGAACAGCCATACGATGAAATTTGAAAGTATATTTGCCCGAACAGTGTCACTTTCTCTGACAAGTCAGCTTATTTGTAGTGAGAGTGTGGAGCATTCAACTACTCTAAACCGTGACATTTTTATATTGCAAAAGTAAAGGAGTGCAAAATTCTGCGGTTTTCAGTTTTTTAAACCCCACGAAATATATGACGCTTCTCTTGATGCCAGTCGCATTTTTATGATATGACTAAAACAGGGTTTATCAAATTCATTTATATCACAGAGTGTTGACTTTAGAATGATGCCTCAGCAGGACATACGTGGAAAAAGCTCATATTATTTTCCGTAAAATGTTGGGTTCGTTATCATTTAATGTCTCAAAACGCTTGCATGATATTTCTTAAAATAATTAACATTAAAGGAATTGGCGGCATTTTACTTCAATAGGTTTATTCTTCTCCTGTTTCATTAGCACAATATACTTCTGAATGTTTTTAACGATTTTAAAATGCTGTTCTTACTCTTAGGTACAGTCCTTCCAGAGAGTAAATGTCCACAGGTTTTTTTTTAATATCACAGAGATAAAATAAGATAATTGAATGCAGTTTTCAGCAGAGAATATATCTAGTTGGTCATGTATCTGTTGTATTTGGACACAGCTAATCCTGTCTCTTCATTATGTAACAGGCAATTTTTGAAATACCCAAAGATAGACTTTTTTATTTTATTTCATTTTCGTTCTTTTTCACAATGTATGTGTGAACTATAATGCAACAAGGGTTTTTTTGCTTTCATTTCTAGAAAATACATGCTACTTTCTTTCATTTTGAAGATTAGTTATCTCTGTCATTACATTTCTAGAGCACTTGATCCCGATTCGGATTTTTTGCTATCTACCCTCAAGATCGTCCATTGTTCCCGACCGAGCGTGAGCCTAATTCCTCAACCCTAAACAATAGCAAGGAGGCTGTTCGATAGATCAGCCGCCAATTTTGTTAGAACTTTGACAAACTGGTTATGAGGTCTGTGACTACATGAATATATGAGCATTTTTGCAGTGATATGTGTCATCTTACAAAAAAATGAGGATTTGTAAGCACTCTCTTTCCATAAATCTACAAAATACATTGTATAGTGTAAAACAAGCCTCAAGTGTAAAACAATGCATTCTCTGTCACCCCAGGTAGAGATTAATTGCTAGTTTATATACTATACTTTAAAATATATTTATCATTGTTCAGTGAGCTGCGACTACTCTGACTGGAAGCATAGTTGATTTTTGGAGATAGTGACTTTGATGAACAGAAATTTTACAAAGATTATAAATGTTATTTTGTTCTTAGGACGCTTCATGTTTTGGCCAACTTTGCCAGACTGATTATTAGGCATGGGACAATATGAATATATATGAGCAGTTTTTGCAGTGAAATGTCTCATCTTACAAAAAAGAGGATTTGTAAGCATTCTCTCTGCATTAATCTACAAAATATAGTGTTTCTAAATTGGTCTTGCCTAAATTTTGTTGAAACCACTTCAATATTGACGACTTTGATTGCCTGAACAATAATATATAGGGGCCTATGCTATTTTGCCTAGAGATAATTTTATGAACCCCACTTTCACAAGAAATCTCAAAAACTAGTGAAATGTCACAAACTTTATTCTAACGACGCTGTTGGGCTAATTTTGTTCAAACTTTGACTGACTGATGACTGGGTTTCTGTGAACATGAATATATGAGCACATATAGTAGTGAAATGTCTCATTTTACGAAAAAAGAGGAATTGTGAACACTCTCTTTGCATAATCTACAAATGGAGAGCTAGAAAAGTAAAGATGACCCTCCTCTTTCACGGACATGACCATTTCATGGAGTCCTGACAAAACTTCTCAAACCTCTTATAAAATAAAGCACAACCAATGGACATTGTAATATAGTCAACATAGCAACACATTGTTGACATGTGACCCTTTTTTCAAAAATTGATGACATTTGATTTTGGATTAGATTAGGATAAGCCTTCTTAGTATAATCCACTATTCCAGAATACTTGAGATTCCATTTAAAGTATTCACAAATAATTTTAATTTCGTAGTTCCAAAATATTGTGCACTATATAATGTAGAACTGAATGATTTCGCGTGCAGAATATTTTTGGCGAATATTGCGAGAAGGTCAGTCTCGTGAAAATATTCTGCCGCCTTTAGCTTGAAATCCATGTCATTGTTGCCATCTTTCCACAGAGGCACTGCATACAGCTTGGACTAGCGAAGGCCTACGTGTATACCCCGCGCAATTAGCACTTGTCATAATTACCCTCCAAACTTTAAAAAAAATTACTTAATTATTGCTCATATTATGTTAAGTAGGGGACATTTTACACTACAGTCCCCATTCACTAAGAGCTTAGAGTCAAAATACCCAGTTTAAATTTTCTAGGAAAAAATTATTCACTCGCGAAAATATTCTGCCGCGAATAATATGTCCATCGTGAGGCATTCGCGAAAATTGTATGCCGCGGATATTTTCCGTTCTAAAGTAACAACTGCGCACGGCAACTGAACACGTTTGAGTGATCAGTCTGGATGCACAAAACACTGCGACTTGCTCGAGGCGGGGGTACGCGAACTGATCGGCAAAGCCGCGGCGTTTCATCAAACGATGACAACCAGGTGAGATCGACAAAAAACCCTTACTTTTATAGCTCTAAAATCGTTATTCTTCAGTCTATTTCAAAATTCAAAAGTGCTATTTGTGTCTCGTTCCCAAAAGCAACGCTGCACAATATTTCTTCTTTTATTTCTACCGTTGAGAGGAAATGTTCCCGAGGTAAACTACCTGAACGGCTAATCCCTAATAATCCCTAGGCAATCTTGATAAAATGGACCCACCAAAAGCGCTTAAACAGGGGGTCCTTACGGAAAAATCATCAAGGGCAGAGAAACGTAATGGTGATATCTTTATAAAAACGGTGGACATTTACGTTCGGGTAGGACTGTACATATAGCTCATGTTAATATCAACACCTATGACTTGTGATATCTCCTAAAATTCCTGACCAATTATAATGTGGTTTGCCAGGGTTGTCACAAATATTGTTGTCCATATGAACATTTTGATTAAAGTGAAATGCATTGTTGTCTTCATTATGTAATCCACCATTTAAAAAAGTCCAGAAAAACGTAATCACGTGATCGATGCTATATTTAGCTCTCGGACGATTCGCTTTTCAGTCAGTTTCGGATTTTTTCCTTTTTTGGGCAATTTGTTGATTGAAACGACTTATGTAGAATCGGACGCGATCATGACCGGGCAGCCAACAGCTGGGTAATATTGCCCTTGAAAATGCTAATGATCTTTTAAATGGGATATTCCGTTCGTAATTACTGGTTGTCCTTGAAAAAAGAAATGCAGTTGGGACTATACACATTGCCGAAGTGCGCATATTTTGCATACGAATTTCTAATACTTGGTATTTTCCGAATTTGTATTAAAATTTTATCTTCTGAAAATACCGTGCTGAAATTTTAAAGATAATCGCTACTCGGTTCACATGGTCCAGTCGGGATTGAGAAATTATTAAGTTGCAGATTTGAATGTGTTGTTAGAACCTGAATTTGCTATTCTAAGCATAAAAGTTGCATGACTTCTTTTAAAAATGCATGATAAAGACTAGAATTGATTGTTGGTAGTAGTACATGACATTTGTGCTGCCATTTTCATAGGCCTAGTCAGAGTCTTTCAAAATAATTTTAGTAAAGAGTCAGATAACTCAACATCAAAACCATTGCCCGTTTCGAAAGACGAGGAAGAGCACGATCGGGTCACGCGTTAACCCAAGCTGATTCTGCACAACTGGAACTTGATATGAACAAATTATTCGATCAGCTGAACATAGTTATTGCAAACGCTCTTTTCTAAAGCAAACGCTAGCTTCAAATTTACTGATTTCAATAAAACCTTTCAGATAATTTGTAAAAGAGAACATTGATTTGAAAAACGGCACGTTTCGTTTTTTTACTTTTCGACAGTTGTGCGAAGTAGTAAAGACATTGATTTGAGACTACATTTATTTTCGAAATGCGTTTTTCTTCTCCAAATTTTCACATATTTTTGTGGTTAGCAGTTTAGTATGGTGTTGGTGCTTAATAGACTGTCTAAGGGTATATCTCATATAGTTTCAATTGTTGTCATCTAATGGGATATTCATGTCTTATCAATTATAACCGACTACACTTAGTTTTATAGCAGGTTTAATTTCGCGGTCGTGGTAAAAAACTGGAAAACGTCTCCACTTTTGGAGCCAAGCATCAGCATGTGTAGAAATCAGATTTGACTAATTTCGACTTTTTTTCGATGTGACTCTTATTTAGTTGGATATTTTAACAGTCTTGTGATTTTGAAGCCCAGTTTCTTGGCTTTTAAGATAAGAAAATGATTCATTTTCCATAAAATGAGCTTGGTTTAGAAGGTGACTGGGCAGCCAACAGCTTGGTCATATTGGCCCTCTTATCATTTGTTCTTTGAACAATAAAGCGATAAATGGCTAAAAATTGTGTTTGATACTAGTCGCAATGTACAAAGCTGATTGTTGATTGATACGAGATTTTTTTATTCGTTTGTGTGAATTAGACGAATTAGAAATATTTAGAAAGCTTGCCGTTTTCAGCTTGGCGGTAATGGACTGTCTGGTAGGGTCGACAATGACCGTCCATCACAACGAAAGGGAGTGCCGCGCCCCTACACGGAGGGTGGCCTGATCCGGCGAATGCTTCATGCAAGAAAGAGAGAGACCACCTCCATTATCTTTCGTGACGATACCTTACCAACCTAAATCTGCAACGCCGTTCTTCTCCCACAAAGCACGGTTCGCATATATCTGGATCAATAAATGGCCGTAGAAACACAAACGCATTCACGCTATACGACAACACTCTTCATATTGCTTGCGATACCCGACGGGGAATCTTAAATCTTTTTACTATGCATTTAAATGTGTATTCAATATGTGACAGAACATGAATAATATGTTGCACTGAGCTAGTAGCCATGCTCGATGTGCCAGCAACTGGCCACAGGGAAATGTAATATCGGCGACATTTCACCCGCGAATTATTTCTAATCTATTTCCCTCTCGGCGCTGCTTCAGGCATACTTGGTTCGTAATTGGATGGCGCTCGTTGGTTTAGGATGATGTCTCCAGCGTTTACATCAGCGTGCGAGATTGAGAAAATAATGGAGAAGGATTGGTTGTTTCCTTGAACTCGTTGCGTTTTTATAATCAATATCTTGTTCCCCGGGTATAATGTTTGGTCTGAAAAGGGCATTTCATATTATGCAGCTACGCTGGTTGGTTTTTGGGACAGTGGGTGGTACATGACATCTGTACGCTTGAATAATTCTAGTTTTAATATGTTGCGACTCTTTTGCTGCCAAAGTCGCTCTTATGCATCTCCAATAAGTCCATAACCTTTAAAACAGGCAGTCCTGCCCTCACCCACCATGTAAACTGTTCTGTAGAATGGGCACGCCGAAGGACGAGGTGCATTCCACCTTGGTTAACTTCCAAAGTTACAATATTTTGTTTTGTACACACATAAAAAGTACCAACAAAGATGGAAAATTGGTGACAAATGGCATGCCTTTCAGATGAGGAGGGCGGGGCTGGTGTCACGAAATGTTTAATCAAGAACTCGTATTTTGCACCCACTTATGCATTTATGTCATATCTGAGTGTAAGAAATGTCAGAGGTCTATATTTCTCGTGGTGAGAAAAACAATTAAGAACGATCAAGGCGAAAACAGTGTATTTTTCAAAGGTTTCTGATGGTAGAACCATTTGTTGAACCTAAAATGTTCGGTTCGGTTCCCGATAACCATACAGGGCCTAATTTACTAGACCTGTGATTGATATAGATGGTTGAGAAGCTAGCGGTCCTCTATCAGTCATTTTAGCGGTAGAATCTCGTCCCGACAACCAGTGACACTCTCTGTAAGCCATTTCTCCAAAAACACCGCCACTATTCTGTGAACCGCAAATTTTCGCGACGTTTTCGCAATTCGCTTAAGCGTCCGTATCGGCGTATATCTGAATTGACGCAACAGAGTCGCCTACACTCATCACCACCACCATTTTCCCAACATAGCCCCAGGGGAAAAATTATAGATTTTAGTTCCGCTTAGTAGTCCGTTTCATTACAAAACACATAGTGTTACGTTAACAAATATAACTGCAAGACAATCTCACATTGGAAAAAACGCCGAGGTTCAGCCGGACCCACGACATAGGTGTTTTTTTCCTCTGTTAATATCTACACTTCTTGATTAAATTGCCATCGCTCTACTGACTGAGCTAAAGGTAAATTCCCTCGTGGAGTGGTGCCACAACCTAGACAATATGACTTCGAGCAGACTACTTCTTGAGCTGCGTTATGATGTAGATATCATGGCACTCGATCATCTTACATCAGGTTGAAGAGAACAGAGAATAACATGAGGGTTATGATAAATCACAAACGGAATACAAGACGAACAATGAGACCAACAAGAAAAATAGCATGCTCCCAATGTGAAGTGTACATATGTATTACCACTAGGATAGGAGGCAAAGCTGAATTATCCAAGAGTAGACGGCATCAACTTCAATGTCAAGCCGACTTACGACCAAAAGAAATACGATCGCAGAAACAAGCTCTGAATGACTTTGATACTGATACGAGCTAAGTACCCTGCCAGAGCAACAGGTCGCTCGAGGAGCATAACAATACTATTGAATGAACAAAGCATACCACATTTATGCGATATCTCCTAATGCAAGACTTGTAATACAGCACCTCGAGATGACAATGGTGTAGTGTTGGCATCGGTTCTAAGGGAGTACTTATGCTGTAGATTGTTGTTCTGTTGTCTGGTGACAAGAATAGAATATGTATCAATGACATAATGTAGATTGCATCCTCAATCTTATGTTCTAGTGTGAGCTTTTGCTCACATTAGAACGAGACTTAGTAAGTACACATCTAAAAATACCAGCAGTCGTAATTTTTAATTCATCCTGGAATAGTCATTCTGGTTCCTGCATGAGCGATATGAACACATCGTTGCTTATGTAGATTTCTCATTAGAGAACAACAAAGCCAAAGCAAAATTATTAACATCATAATACAAGTCTTAATGATTTGCAGAATCCACCCCATTACAAGTAACACTTCAAGTCTACCTGACATATTTTACCCTCGGCTGGTCGTCATAATCTTTAAATGTAGCGTCTCGGCATTGCAAGCCACGTCCATACCTAATCCAGAATAATGTCTTTAAAATGAACAATTGCAGTAAGGTTATTCATTAATTCACTTGTCAGTGATCTATTATTTCTGTCACGCTGTAGAGCTGATTTTTCGTCGATGGCATAACCAATGTTCGCGCAAAAAGTATCAATGTGTAAGCGTTGATGGTAAGTTGTGTGTAATTAAATCAGAAATGAACATACATGTCCACAAATATGTGTTTTCGCAGTTTTGGAAATCGAACCTGGAAGGAGGGTGCAGATGTGTACAATGCTTTTTTACATGCCTCATACAAATAGGCTACATTTGGTGAGAAGGAATTTTGTTGAGCAGCTAGATTCAGTGATTTAATGCCGTAAGTTATGCATATGGAACCTGGAATAATATGATCAGCAAGCATGTCTGTAGATATCATGTATAATGTAGTAGTATCCATTACACTCGTTGCAAAGGGCGTTATTTTCTCAACCTCTACATCCGGGGACTACTTGATTAGCATTCAAAATGGCTGCACCACTAGAACCTAGATACTCATGTATGTCATGTCGCTCGTCACCGCCAGAATCTGGGGTTGACGTAGCATGTTTGACCGATGACCCGTCTATTCAGGTACTTCGTGTCAGCACCTTTTCAACATGACCAAAAACCGTTTGTAGCCGACCAAATGATTGTAAAATTGACCAATTAGCTCTGGATGTATACAGATAAAGAAGCCTTATACTTAAATATGAAAATAAATTATCAAAAGGGACTTTGAAACAGTGCTCGCGCGATAAGGATTGGTAACACGTGCTTCTTCGGTTCTATTTTGCTGTGAGTGCCCGCATGGCCCGACTAAATGACGCAATTTTCTTGTAGAGAGTAGAGACAAGTAGTTTTTATATCAGCATTAGCTCATGAAGTTCCATTATGTCGGCAATTGATTTGTGATCGCATAATAGGGTAACTGGTTATGTAGACTGATAAGTCGCCCTTTTTGCCGATTCATGGTGTCATGAATATGCCAAGTACATCATGTCAAACGTTATTCGTTGACCAATTAAATATGTTTTAGCTCAACATGATACCAGGAGCAGTGTAAGTGACCTAGGAGCGGGCAATCCCCCCTTGGTAAATGAGGTTGACTACCCTGTTTTATTTACGTTGGATATGAATGTAAGTAGGTCAAAGCAAAGGCCTAAAGCACTTTTCAAATAAATTGATAACAGCACTGCTTAAGGCCGGACGGGCGGGACGCCTCTTCGAATAAATACAGGGTCCTAAGAAACAGGCTGAGAGATAAGTCTCGCGCAAGTTCCTTCTTCATTCAATATCTCCCAAACTAGTGCACCAATTCCAATGCGGTTTTCAGAATATTATCCGAAATCTTGTTATCTTTTTATACATTATAGCAGAAATACGAATGCATGGGTCTTATCTGGCAGTGAATGCGCTGTTGAAAAATAGCCCTATCTACATTATTACTCGTTCAATGTTGATGATCTTTTGTCAGTATTCTTAGAATTTTGTGTTTATCATTGTAGCGAAAAATATTTCAAGAGAAGTTTGAGCTAAAAAAGTTTTTTGTAAAGGTTTTTGTAAATGGCCGTTTACATAATGACACACTCATCCATTCACATTCTTACCATGATGTTTGATCAGAAAACAAAATTGTGGACAATATCCTGAAAACAGTATTGGAATTTTGTGCACTAGTTTGGGAGATATTGCAAGTATATGCATTTAGCGGTGACCCCCCCCCCCCCCCCCAATTGGCCTTTTTTGCCAAAAAAATGATAATTTACCATATTTTTTGGTCGCCGATCCTACTTTCAATTAACAAACAGCTAATTTCCTTAAAAAAACGTCTAAATCAATCATCAAAACCATTTTCTTCACCAAAAACGTTAATCGAAAAATCCGACGAATCCAAATCTCAAATATTCCTAACTTTTCCACGTCTGAAGGGAGTTAAATCTCGAAAAATCGAACATCACGAAAACAAACGTAACACACCTAGATTAGATATTTCAGCAAAAATCCTACTGCTGTCACGCCTCCAACAATAACTAGATATTTGATATTTTTCATTTCCCCACTTGGTTGATAAACATCTTTTAATTTTGTTTTTTTTCCCAAATTTGTACTCTTTTCTTTGGGTGAAGTTCGTTATAGAGAACAAGAGTGTTTTTTAGAGTGGTTTTTGGGGGTTTTTTTAAAGACGTTTGTAAGTTGAATTTTTAAGCGTTTTTAAAGACTTTTTAAGTTGAATTTTTAGAATGTTTTTTAAAGACCATCTAACATAATTTCGAATCCTTTCTTCTTCATTGGGGGAACTTAAAGGTTTTCAGAAAAAAAATCAGCCTTTGCAAGTTGAAGTTTGTGTACACTTGGAAATAATTTTGCACCCTTCCTACAATTTTCTCTTAGACTGATTGGATTGATATTTGACTAATGACAACATACTTTGGGGGTGTCTTTGAAACGAGCTATTGGCAAAACATGATGAAGTTCTTCTTTCTCAATGACTTTGCCGTCACCTTGCCAATCCAACCAATCAATAAGAAACTGGTTAGTGCAACCTATGTATTTTTCAAGTGGTTCCACTGTTCCACAAAGACTCACAGAATTACGCACTTTTTGAAGTTCATAAAAGTTTTGGTTTTGATATTTTTCTCTCATGTAATTCCTACTATAGTTCGTACTACACTCTGTACAATAATTTTGCAACCAATCTTTGGATTTATGTTTCTTAAAATAATACTCACAAGGTTTGTTGGTTTCACATGTTGAACATTGTTGTGTATTGATACATTGAAGTTGCCCAATTTCACTTAAGTTGGAACCTGGGGAAATATAAGGGATTCATGAAATAATCTCTCTCACTGCCATTCTCTTGCCAAGATGTAATGAGAACTATATCTGGTGTATACATGAATGATTCGACGCAGATAGTGACACATTGGATTGTATACAGCCGTTAGCATTACATTGTATTTCATAGTTAAATAATAATAAAAGAATAACTGATTCATTTTAAAATAAGTCTTTGAAATGTGAACATTACATGAATAATATTTGCTTTGGGGTTTTCCTCATGTACATAACGCACTGTTGCGGATACACGTCATATATACTATCCACCAGACTCTCCAGTCTCTTTCTTTACCGTCATTCAATCACACCTAGGAGATTGGCCCAATCTGTCAATTTACCACTTGATGAATATTTTAGTTATGGTTGATTCGTCAAGTCAATAGTCAATTATGTCCTACAGCAACATGTCGTCTGTCATCCAGCAAGCAAGGCGAGCAATTCATGTTGATTCGTCTTATCTCTAAATTGCCTCTTTCATGAATAGTAAACGAAGTTGACGAGAAGGATTTCGATTTGCAGTGTCTGTCACAAATGGCGCTCATTGAATTACATGTATATCGGTGCTTTACGGTACGAAACAAATTATTTCGTATCAGTTTATACACTATGTTTATAATAGAGGGACTGAGACCTTACCAACAGCCTATAAGCACTCACTCTAGTTGCAATTTTGAGCAACACTAATGACCAGTTGTACAGCCTAGGTAAAACACCCTCCATCATTGCCATTTTGAGAAACTTGCGATAAGTTGGATATGTTATTTCGTAACGTTTTGCAGATATTCAATTCCTAAGGCTTGGCTATAGCTTACTTCGAATTTTAGCAGACGAGGAGATGTGCTTCGATTGTATCACATATATAGAAGGGGAAATATTGGACACCCCCAGGCTTATTACTTAGGGAAGATGAAGAAGGGGCGTTAGTTTTATGCCTGAGGTCGACCTTATTGCAGGGGAGGAACACCTCAGGGACTTTCGTCAAGTTCAAAATTCATGCCCGTATTGCGTATCCGTATCGTTGTTACGTGTGGTGTTTTCAGATCTTGCACATTCCCAATGTGTGATATGCGATAGGGACACTGTTTTACATGTAAATGTTACTTGATTGAGAAGTTACTGGGAAGAATTACTTTCATTTCACCTTTCAAAAGTGTACAGGATGGGAAAATTTTAATGACATGGCAATGTACGTATACTTACCGCATTTCTTGCACCTTCGTGACCTATCAGGCACACATGGTTGCTTCATACCATCAGTGCACGGTGCCCAGTAGCCAAAATCCTTCATTTTGGTCCTCTCTTGTTGTCATGAGCAACAGAGCATGCAGGCTTAGGCTATGATGTCACTGATGACGTCATAAGGATGCCATGACGTCATCATGATGTCATGACGTCGGGTCAACAATCACAGCTGTCAGTCAGTCCCTGAATGATCTCTTCATTCAGTTGCGGTCATGCAGGGGCCGTGGACACCAAATTGCCACATCAACATCATTTGCTATTATTTCCTTGGTGTCCACTGTCTGGGAACACCCCAGGGCGCTCTGGTTTTGGCACTGCACATCTGTAGTGCCTGTGATGAGGAAGTCTCACACTCTCCCATCTTCGTAAGTGGTCGATTTTTGTCGCAACCATTTGGGCCTAGGGCCCCGCACTCACTTCAGAGTGCATTATTAATGGGCTTCAGCTCCATGAAGCTTTCATCAGTGCACCCAGCCCCTGTGGATTTCATGTTCCCAAGGTAAGTATACGTACATTGCCACGTCATTTAAATACTGTTTCCCTCCGTATACTTATTTCTTTTACTGTCCAGCTGTTTCAACCTCTCCGGTTTCACGTGTCTTCTTTTGGCACACATGTTAAACGTTTAACCATCTAGACCCACTTTTTGCCAACTGCTTGGCTCAGACCGCCCTTCAGCAGGCCATACTGCCTGGATGGACTGACCAAGATCTACTCTAGGTTAATCAAGTGGAGAACTTGACTCCTTGCGGTCCTGCTATCAGGATACCTCTGTATATCCAACCGTATTTCTTTGTCGCCACACGCATCTGATGAGTCTCTCTTGACGAAACCGCATTTCCTGCACCTTCATGACCTATCAGGCACACATGGTTGCTTCATACCATCAGTGAACGGTGCCCAGTAGCCAAAATCCTTCATTTTGGTCCTCTCTTGTTGCCATGAGCAACAGAGCATGCAGGCTCAGGCTATGATGTCACTGATGACGTCACAGGGATACCATGCCGCCATCATGACGTCATGACGTCGGATGAACAATCACAGCTGTCAGACAGTCCCTGCATCTGAATGATCTCTTCATTCAGTTGCAGTCATGCAGGCGCAGTGGACACCAAATTGCCACGTCAACATCAGGATGGGAAAATTTTATACGTAATTTCGATAGGGCTACGCAATACGGGCGTGAATTTTGAACTTGCCGAAAGTCCCTAAAGATGTCTCCGAGGTATAGTCACTGTTTTAACCGAGACTAAAATTTAGTAATTGTCATAATACATGTAGTTGCATCCTGCTAGTATCTAGTTGTATTGAGTCCACTTATTTGCAAGATCCCTACTTGCTTTAGAAATTCATGTAATGGATCGGAAATGACGTTGTGGGGTGACGTAAAGATCGAACTCGGCGAGCACTTCAGTGATGGTAAATGTTTTTCGTGTCATTAGTTGTGCGTGCTCATGATCAAAGTAACAAATAAAGTGTTTTTCTCCTACCTAAGAACTGAAACAAAATTGCAAAAACGCCAATCACTTTCAGAAACAAAGGTTAATAGTGAAACAGAAGAAGTACTAACATGCTGAAGTAAAATGTCGCTCACTCTTAAAGGGTAGAATACTCCTCAGTGAGGTATGGCTCATCACAGAAGAAAACCAACAGTCATTCTGTGACATGGATCAAACATAAAACTTTCGGCATACCGAACTTAATCAATGGTCACGTTGAACCAGTTGTTACATTAACATTAATTGCTCAATTCCGTAGACCCCGTATCGGCTGGCTCAGCCCACATGGTGTTGAAGGATGAGACAATATCACCAATGAATATTCATAGATTGGAGGATCCAGACATATCAATTAGACGCGAGTATGTTTTTAACTATCAAGTACATATTTGGAGAGATATTGAAAAAATATTTGCTGTGGCAAGTCTACAGATATAAAGAAATTATTTTATGAAAGAAATAATTTTGGATTTTGCTAATTTGGCAAAAGGGAGCGTGTTTTGAGATTTTTCTGCCAGTTGGCTGAAGAGTGGAAATATCAATGTCTGTCCAATTTGTCGATTATCAAAAAAATCCCGTGGTCAACTACCAGTTTACATTTCACCATTTTCTTGCTCGACTGTCCGAAATATCATATCAAAATTTCAGATTCACAACCCCACGCAGTATCGCGGTCAAACATTGATAATCTAACTGCTAAAAGGCTTAAAAATCAATGGTGGTCTTGTCTCGGATCGCTTTTGTCAATATCCAGTAACCTTTAGTTTCAGGCGATTCCTTGTATGCTGACGTCAAGAAAAAATGCGAGACATTAATCCCTTCGTTCAAAATGGATAAATTCATCGCTACTACAACAGCAAAACCAAAGTGTCGCCAATAATCACGGATTAAATTACCTCATCCGATGTCAGAGAACGTCACAAAGTGACACGTAATGAGAAGGTTATGAGGTAACTTTTTACCTCTTATTTATGCACTCCTAGAACATTGGGGGTCATCCCTATGTTCCCGTTACCTATGCCCCCCCCCCCCCATTATAATTTTAGAGAGGGTACAGTATACCAATTTAAGTCATGAAAGAATAAAACTATGCTCAGTAAAACGTACGTCTTTTGTCAAACAAAAAATACTAAATTACAGCACCAACCCCGAGCAAAATTCACGATTTACACTCAATTAAAGGATCGTTGATGCTCTGAGGTAGGTAACATAAACTGTCTTTGGTAAGTTTGAATGACTTGGTCATGAAGAAAGCAAACAAAGTGATATTGGAAAATGCTATGGTATGGTAATAAATGGTCCTTTAGAAAATGTCAACGAATGTCATGTTTGGTCTTAATATGTCCATGATTCCAAGTTACTGGTGTGCGGCTCTCATCGTCATGACATGGTGATATAGTTTGAGCTCTAATCGTATCCAGTACAATAAGACACAGCTGCCCAGTATGGAAAACATAAGGTAAAATGGGGTAATTGTAGCCCCGGTCTAATGGTAGCCCCTGAGAATGTTTTGGATTGATATCCCGGTAACCATGGAGTTATTCAGCCAACCAAAGCATGGGTATAAGAGAGGTAAATCTTGATCCATGACTTTAGCTTTTGATTATGCGACTTGGTATGTAAGAGCTATGGCTATAAGAAGTCAACAAGTCAGACACATGCACAAATAAAGTTGGAATCAAAAGTTATGCAGATACAAATTTTTCACACTTATAATGCATTCATTGACATAAGTAGTTGTAACTTGGTTCAGGTAATTAGTATAAAGTGCAGACAATGCTGTATGCGGCATTTGCTGTCACTATTACCAGTTCATTTTTCAGAGATACTTTTCCGAAAAAGGTACTCTCAGGGTATTTGTAGCCGCTACATCGGGATATTTGTAGAGCCTATAAATTGATCGATATAACCTGTCATAAATTGTTGAGATGCGAGATTTTTTCAATTCTTTTGCTTGAATTATATTGTTTGATCATGAATCTATCTTATATAAATGCAATTTTTACACTTCATGTACCAACAATTATATTACACTATTTAAACCTTTTGACATTTTAGATTACTACAGAGTTTATTCAACATGATCTGAAAACAAAATCAAAACAAAATAGCTTTAAAGTTTACGTTATATCCCCCTGCTTCAGTTCATATCAATTGTTACGTCATTGCTTCCTTTTGTTATGACATGACGTTGGAATTCCCCCACTGTTGGCTTTCCAAATCGGCGTGAAGTTGTGACATCGTTACCTCATTACTTACGTTTTTCATGACGCATTCACGTCATGAGAGATTTTTGACCCCAAAAGTTACCATTTTAATCAACATATTCTTTGTATTTGTCGGAATATGTGTGGTACATGTATATGATAAATTCAATACTGCCCTCGTGTGCGATCTTCGTCACCACATTGTGCTCATTAATTTTCTCCGGTCTCGACCGTCACGTAATTTGACCTTTCAGACCACAAGTCTTGTATTGTCTATAGACATTGCCCGTTGATAGCGGTCAAATCACATAATTCCTCTGAATTACTAGCAGTATTATTGGAAGAAGTTCCAGGCCGGTTTTTGTGGATCTGCCGGGAAATCTCTAGCGTAACCGAAGTTACAGGTGATAATAAAGGGGCTACAATTGCCCCATTTTACCTCATATACCGCACATTTCCCAATCTGAATATAGGGTTTTTTTCTGGTAATTAGGCTAGCTCTGTAATTAAACGATTATTGCCCATATATCCGAAGGTCTATAAGTCCGACGGTTCACAAGTCCGAAGGTCCACAAGTCCGAAGGTCCACAATTCCGAAGGTCCATAACTTCGGAAACAAAATTTGAAATTGATGATTTTTGGCCTTTTAAACCAAAAACACTTTCAGCGCCAAGGCTTTTTTCCTTGTTTTCCGGGGGAGCAGCGTTCCCCCGATTCTACCCCTTAATAAAAATAATCCAGCATCGCCAGTAGATCTTTTCCATGGCATTCTTGTTACGATGGTAGCGGAAGTCGTTGAAAATTAAAACTTTTGAGTCCTTCCTCAGCCCTCTTGTCATGTACTCCATGCTAAAAAATGACTACCTGCACAGAAAACCGCGTGATGCTGGGTCAGTGTGATTCGCAGAATCGGGTTTCCACGTATTCTCTATTTGATGATTTCGCGTATTATTGATGCTACATAGACGGGCAACTAAGAATAACATACACGCGCTTAAAAATGGGATTTCGGATTTATGTACCTTCGGACTTGTGGACCCTTTTACATTACTTTCGGACTTACGGACCTTCGGAACTGTGGACCCTTCGGAATTATGGGTCGTTTTCAAAATGGCATTTTTCCTTTGTGGTCTTATGGACCTTTGGATTTTTGGATCTTCGGACAAAATGTGTCATTCATGCAAATTTTATATTAATATTAAAATCATTTATTTTCTCGAAATATAAAGAGAAATGCCTCTTCTCACTCTGAATCATACATAATAATTTTACAGACGCTGGATGCATAGTATTATTTAATTGGGAAGGCGACGTTTCGATGCATAACCTCCTTCCTCCAATTGTGAATCCCGAGCTGGGTGTTGATAAATTAGGCGCACGCCTGAATAATCTGCACTGCAACATAAAGACGATTTTGAAAGGATAATATAGCGATACTTCTAATTCATGGCCGTGGAGAGAAAACCGTACGTCGACACTAGACACCTAGGATATAAAACCGTGCTAAATCCCTCTCAGAAACAACAATATATATATATTCTTGTTCGTCATTGAACAACTGGAGTTGGGCGAGTAAAGCAAATGAAGATGAAAAGATTTATCGCCTCGACAAGATCACCCGCAATCAGTGAATACATATGACTATTCTGTTCTGATTTACTTCCTGATCCACGTCAACCAAACTATGATATCCGCCAATGGTTCCTGGCCGCGGGGCTGCTGATTCCTCCAATCTGCTGCAATGCAATCAATGCCATCTCGTGAATACACTTTGCCAGTAATAGCTGCGCTAGATTGGATTTAGTATGAGTCAGTGTTGGTCTCTGGTAGGGATGTCATGTCCAGCCGTCACTCTCCTCTGGCCAGTCTTAGAAACGGACCCCATCGCGTGTATCCGATGTATCGATTAGTTTGGCCGTAGGTTAATATCTGGAACATCAAACAAGATACTAGCTAGTGTGGAGTTTCAGGTGGAATAAGCGAAAAGGGAGGGGTCAGCATATATCCTGCATTTTCTTTGTAAACATCGCTTTTAGGTCAACGAAGCTTTGTTCATATAACATACTTGGTTATCACCGCACCAGGGCCAACTTCACTGTCTTGAATTTAAAAAAAGGCCTACGTTTGCTCAAGTGAGACCCAAAGCTCATTCCCATCCATCTGTGTCACCAAAACAAATTTTGTGTAACTGCAAATTGACCCATTTCTCAAAGTGTTTTGTAAAACTTTTAAATAGCATAATATTGTCTAGCTTTACCAAAGCAATATTATGCTATTTAACAGTTTTACAAAACACTTTGATTATAAACTTTCAGCATAGATGAGTTTTCATATGACCCATTTCTGTTTAACCCCTTAATTGTTTTAGACGAGTTAATTCGTTACGGCTATTCTCTACACCAGTGTCGTATACGAATTTATACGTTGACACCATAATGACCTTGGCCCGGTTGCACAAAAGTAAAAAATAGTTAAAAATCACTGTTAGTTTATCTTGGCGTTAACTTAACTCCAAAAAGTTAATTTGGGTTGCAAGAAAGAAAATAATTTAAAAGTAGCGTTAAGTTAACGCTAACTTTAACTGACCTCCTATCCCCAAGATAAATCCCTATTTTGGAGTTAGCTGAAACAAAATGGCGGATAACCAGGCCCTGTTTGTGGCTTTCCAGTCATTTTTCAAGCTCCACGGCATTTTAGACAAAGAATCAACCACTTGGAGTTCTTCAATGACAATAAACTTTTTAAAAGATACCGTTTTTGCAGAGAAACCATTGTTTTGATAGTTGAAATGCTCAGGGAGGACATCAAATTTGTCTATGATACTCTGCAGTGTAGGGTCGGCCTGTGGCATCTTTCCCCCTCCTCCAGACCCTCTCTGGTGTTTTTGCTGCAGGGAATGGATCTCTTTCGCCTTTGAAAGCTGCTGGTTCCATTTTTCCCTGCAGTTATTCCCGGTCCTTGTGGCCACTCCCAAGGAACTAACCTTTAAGGTCAAATGCTGAGCTATTTAACCTGTATTTGTGGTGAATTTTCATAATATGCTATCTTAAAAAACATAATAAACCGGAAGGAATTCAAAAAATAGTGATTTTTTTTGTGAAATAAGTGCTATTTGTTCAGTCCTCTCCGAGCTCGTTTTTGAAGGCGCTTTTGAAAAGACCGCCAGATGTGTAGTTACGCTATTCGCCGCTAGGTTCACATTGGTGACGTCACTAGTGCTGTCAAATCCACGATCATTGACCACTGCGCAAGTAAAAATGGCGGCTGCAAGCATGGCGAGCGAAGATTGTGCGGGAGATTTGTTTGATGACGATTTGGTTGTTGATGAAGGCAATGGTGTGATTCAACCCTACATGTACGAGCCAGTAGTGGAGAGTGCGAGAGACGATTCAGATTCTTGTTCTGAATCAGGCGAAGCTGATGATGGGGAGATGGAGGATGAGCGACAATCAAGATGTACAGACCGGGGGAACTGGCGGTACGTACCCATAAGTCTTTGCGGTAGTCTCGCGCGTACCGGATATAACCTATCAAGCTTTTCTCCTTCAGAGAAATACTGCGTTGCGCTCAACTGCCAATTATGCATTAGTCTGGTGGACACGAGGTTGGCCTTAAACTTGCTTGAAATCGAAAATTTGGACAACACACGTGTACTACAGCGCAAACGGCAGCATTCTGACATATAGAAACATGTGGTCTGATTCTATTTTTACTTGTCACTAAGTGATCACGCGTCCAACCTCGTATGCAGGGTAATGTGGCTTTCTCATTGGTCGAACGTTAATTTTGTTCACAGCCTTTTAAGGCACTTGAGCGCAACGCAGTATTTCTCTGAAGGAGAAAAGCTTGATGGGTTATATCCGGTACGCGCGAGACTACCGCAAAGACTTATGGGTACGTACCGCCAGCTCCCCCGGTCTGTACATCTTGATTGTAGTATTGAATTGGTGAGTTCCAAGTGCAGTGGCAGTGCACTGTGCATGCCATGTGTATAGGCGCGGCATCAGCTGGACATTAGGGGGCCTATGCTGATATGAGCCATGTCATCATGTGCATGTATTCATGTACGTCTCTACATAGGGCTCCATCGTTCACGGATCGAGTGTTGTCAGTAAACAATTGGCGTTTTTCACCTCGAATATGTCGAAACCACAACGTATCTTGAGTTGAGTGAGTTCATTCCACATGGTTATTTTATAGTAAGTAGGATCTCGGATCGGAATACTAAGCCTCAGGGTTTGGTAGTAGGCCTACTCGAATGGAGTGAACTCTAGGCCTAATAATTTGGATTATTACTGTACTGAGACTCTTCCATTGCGGAGCATTACCACACCAAATAGTGAAATACTACACCCGCGCAAAGACAACAGTTTATTCTCACCGTAACAACTTAAGGCGAAAGCCTTCGACAATACTACATTAATTGATTGATTGAAACAATGCTAAATCTTACTGAGCTGAGCTCCAGGGGCCTGCCTCTCACTCAAATTTGTCCTACCCTTGGCCTAGGCCCTGATTCATTGATGGCAATGGCTATCGAAATATCATCACTGCTGTATGACAATAACATTTATATTATACTTGTATTTGTAGGTGTCATTGTGGTGTCTGCACTCCACAAGAGAAGGGGAGGGAATCCTTGTGCTGCTCAGACTATTCACCAGTCTAGGCCAAGAAGGATGAGCTGAAAGTAGAGTGCATCACGCAACACCCAGGTTTTTCCAGCACCTGTCTTGATAGATGGGTGCTGGAAATGTCGATGTATCACTACATCGAAGAGCAGGGACAAATAGGCGATGACCAGCCCATTCACAAGTAAGTAATGATGACCACCTCCATCGCTGTATAATTGAAGACAAGAAAAGGCAATATCAATTCAGAAATGAGATTTTTAGAAATATAGATGAAATGGCCAGGGCCATTGTGCTCACCTCATGTGGAGGAAAGATGGATAAAGAGCATGGTATTGTGTCATGTAGTGTTAGGTTTGATGTAGGTCCAAGCAATTACAATTTCCCCAAAATGGCCAATTTACAGTACATTCGACCTCTGTGACCTTGAAAAGTAGGTCAAATCAAAGAAGACCCGGGTGACACATTGAATGGTTGTTAGAATTAGATGTACCTATGATATAAAATTGGTGCCAATCGGGCAAGTCATTACTAGGAATAATGGCATTTTGATGAATTTAGGATTTGGCCCCCTCCCTGGAGGCCAAACGGCAAATCAGATCGCACCAAACTTCGGTACCTGAGATCACCTGACCAAGGGGTACATGTGTACTTAATTTGTGATCAATAGTCATTGTAGTTAAGAAACGTGCCATAGTTACGGCCTGACGGCGAATTTACGTCATTTGACCTCTGTGACTTTGACAAGAAGGTCAAATTGAAAACCTGTGTGACATATACTGTATGGTGGTTAGATGTACCCATGATATCAAATTGGTGGCAATCGGGCAAGAAGTTAAGGAATAATCACATTTTTAAGGTTTTTGGATTTTGCCCCCTGGTGGTCAAGTGGTGAATCATATTGGACCAAACTTTGGTCCCTAAGATCACCTGGCTAAGGGGTAAATGTGTACCAAATTTGGTATCAATAGTCATTGCAGTTTAGAAACGTGCCATCGTTACATCCTAACGGCCAATTTACACCATTTGACCTCTGTGACCTTGAAAAGGAGGTCAAATCAAAAACCCGGAGGATATATGATGCACCTTTGCTAGAAGTACCTACCATATTTTTTTCAAAATTTCCCGACTACTATTAAGGGAGATATTGCACATTTTCACTTTTAACGTTTGGCCCCCTGGTGGCCAAACCATAAAACGAATCGGACCGAAACTTAGTCTCCAAGGTGTCATTACATAAGGGTACATGTGTACCAAGTTTCAACTCAATAGCTCTAACAGTTACGAAACGTGCCCTGCTAACGGACGACGGACGACGACGACGACGACGACGACGACGGACGACGGACGCCACGGTATGGGATAAGCTCACCTCTGCTAAGAGGTGAGCTAAAAATAGATATAATAAAATGTATCTCCATGTATTTAGTAATAATATTACAAGTTTTCAATAAATTTAAAAAAAACTGTCAATTAAATGTACAAACATTGTTTTCTTCCCAACAATTTCAGGTTATATCGATACGTGGCCTATAGGAACCTTGTCCGTTGGGTTTGGAAGAGGTTGGGGAGAAGGAACCGTTTGCCGCTCCCTGTTTGTGCTCGGGACAAGATACGTGCTGCTTGGCCTGCTCCGGACAATGACGGGTACACAGGATTCAAGTATCCTACGTTCAATTGATTTGGTGTGACCGTTCAATTGATCTGTGATAGTGAACTCTGATATAGTGAACTCTGATGGTGCTATGAATGAACTCTACAGTTTGTTAAACCTCGTTTTTGTTTCTTCTACAACTTTCGTCTTGTCCTGCTTGTCGTAGTTTGAGCACACTGGACCTGGAATAGGATGAGTCACTTGGTACTTGTCCTTTGCATCTCTTGCCAATTTGTAAGATGGCAGGTCATCTCTCCGCTTCAGCAGGTCCTCCAGAATTAGCTGTACATAGTCTGAAAACATAAAGGGAAGTATTAATACAAGTAGTCTTGTTTCTTCTTGTTTCTTGCAGTGCTAGCACTAAAGTAACGATGCTGGCCGTTATACCTACCATATGTTGATTCAATTTTGACCTCTTTTGCTACTGCAGCTCCTCCTCTCCCCTTGGGGTATGAAATCGACCACTGCGGCTGTTCATCTTGTCCCATACGCTGAATTTTCATTAAAGTGGAGTGTGGCGAGCAGTAACCTGTAAAGAGAATTTGTAATACTGGCATGACTGGTCAATGCTTTCAATCAATGTTTTACTCGCCTCACGCCTTATAGTCCAAGTAGAGTGCAAGAACAAAGTTCAGTTGCATCACGAATAAGGAAAAGTGGGCTTTGATAGCACTCACTCAAAGCATTGCATGAAATTTTTTTCGTGATTTAGTAATGACCCCTGAGAATACATTGTAGTCTATCATACCTTGCTTTCATTGGCTCATAGAAGAAATGGCGGGATTTGGGAGCGAAATAACCAACAATTTTGTGATACGACTCAAGAGATGAAGTCTGTACTCCTGGTGAAACCTTTCTGATGTCCTTGAGCAATATCTTTTGAGTGAGAATCAGCGTAAGTTCCTTGTGGGCCTTGCTACCTGAAAGAGTAATACTGGTTTAAGTAATAAGGAACAAAGAATTAACAGGGCCAAATGACCAGCTGTTTTTCTTTTGATTGAGGGCACTCCTTACTTGTCAGTCATGCTGGTGCTGGTATGAAATAATTCAACAAAAATTCTCAAGACAAATTGCATTCATAGCATGGGCTTTATGGCATTTGCAAGTTCCTTTTAAAACGTAACTTTAAACGAACCTTTCTTGATCCATTCTCTGTCTTCTAGAGGACCATGAAGACATTTTGGGTACAAATCCCCATGCCCATCGTGTACGTCGGCAACATGGTTTAGAATGGAGAGCCACTTTGCTTCAACCAAGTCACCATTCCCATTACTTGAGGCAGCACACCAGAAGATATGGTTTGACACTGATTGGGACCATTTTGCGAGTATCCTGCAAAGTTTGTACTTCTTGGCAATATTGTCCATTTTCTTTTTTACACCTGAAATACATGTACATGTATATATCATGTGTAATGAATTTAGAATAAAACATTATGTTTCAATTTATGAGAAACCCACTTGACTTTTGACCAGTGCCTACAATGTCTTTCATTGGCTAAATTGAAAAAGGCAAAGATACTTGACGGACGAGTTGTTTTTTTGCCTTGTTTATGTTAAAATGAGCAATAACACACCTTTCGCGATATGCCAGCAATCAAACCAGTGTTGTACTCCAGGCCATTTGTCTCTCAGATACTTTTTGATTTGTGAATGCCGATCTGTGACCATCTCTGCAATTGCCAATTTCTTCTCGGTAACAAGTAGCGCCATGCTACGTTTCAAACCCTCGAGTTCCATCCAGTAAGAATTTTTCACTTCATTTGACTGAAAAATAAGTAATCAATAAACCATGTTATTCATGTTTTTAAACCTATTGCTGGTAATAACTATTGGGATAAAGAGAAGGATCTCATCAATGTGGGGAAGCTATCTGCATGAGGATGAATGGCACTATAAAATTGTAAGTGAAGTGTAAAGTTAACACTGACAGTGAACAATCAATTTCATTAGGGAAGTCAGCAATCCATTTTGATGGAATATTGACTTCTGATTTGTTCCAGAACTTCGTTAAACTTGACACAAGGGCAAGGTTTGTCATGTTGACATTGCAATGCACTATTACTAACGTACCTGTGCAAGGCTTACATCCAGCACCTTACCGGCTGACTCATCCATCAAACTGTAGCTCCCATATTTGGCAGTGTGGCCTGGCGAGCAACACCTCGCATCTCCAGACAAGGACAGTTGTTTCCTCTTTCGCTCCTTAAACATACTGTCTTGCTTCCTTTGCCAGACTGCGAACACTGATGGTATGAGGTAGAGGCCTTGTATAGTGTAGAATGTCCTTCGGCTTATCACTGCAACACCAATGTTTTTCAGGATATTGAGTCCTCTTACTGGACTTGAACCAGAATATAGAATTCCTGAAACAATTTAATGAGAAATCATAATACTGGTTTGGCTTTCTTTCAGGATTTATGAATTTACCCTTTTTTTGGTATTTCCGGTGGTCCTATTTTTGATTTTTTTTTATTCTCCATATCTCAATAGCATAGAAAACATCGAAAAAATCATTTGTTGCAATTTGTTCCATGTTTTTTCGTATATTGACCCGACTAATGTTTTAAGAATCATGCAGCATACGTATGTAGCCTACCTGCAGCCAAAAGCAAATTTCCAATGGGAAGCTGTCCTTTAAATGGTTGTGATGTCCATTCCTGTTGATGTTGATTTTCACAAATCGCCATCACCATCACAGCTGTGCCAAGTGTACGGAGTGCGACTCGACATGGTGCCCTGCTAACTTGACAAAACATGAACAGAAGCCTCAAGCTTGATTCAAAGACAATGAATTTTCTCTCATATTGAGGGGAGGGCTGTTCATACTCATTGTCGAAATCATAATGTTTGCCGGATCTGAAATAGTAAATAATTATGGTTAAAGATTTGACAATGATTGTTTTTTATCAGTTTATAAACTCACTGTAGAGCATCATTAGTGAGTCCTGCATGAAAAAAGTAAAGTTTTATTAGTGTTAACACTAATAACAGGTCCCAGAAACTGCCATACCGGTACTTTTATGACTATCATTCTATTCATTCACTCTATTACAATTCAATTGTTTTAAAGAATCAATTTCTCAAGAAAGCTACAACAAACACTTACACATTTTCATCATCAAGGAGCGAGTCATCAAATTCTTGACAATAATCATCTTCACATGGCTCCCAGGCTTCATCGTCACTGTCATCAGTCTTCATCGTTTCCTGACTTGGAAAGTGCACCTCTTCATCCTCCATGTCTTCATCACTTGGTTTCAAGCCTGAAAATATTGGGGTGGTCAAAGACATTGTCTGGCACCAAACTGTGACTTATCTGTCGTATTGCCAGGCACAAACCAAAATTGTGTTAGATAGTAAAACCCAAACTGTCTGACACCTTGTCGGGTTGCTACTAGTATCAACATAATTTTCAGGTTTGGGGTTACCTTGGAAAACTGGCACATCAATGTCAAACAGATCTGTCTGAATGGCAATTTCTCGGACTTCTGGTTCTGCCTGACAGCCAATATCCCCGGTGCAGGAGGTTGTCTGTGAACCTTTGTTCCGAGACCCAGTGACAATATTGACCTGTACAGCCTTGGCAAACCGCATGGAGACTGAGGAGCCAACTTGTGTCCCAATGGCAAAGGTTTCAGGGTGTTCCTGCAAAGATAAGAAATAGAATTGAGGCTATTATTCCGGGGATGTTGTTTACATTAACTTTCACTACATAATTAATGCAGCTAATTTTTATTACAAGATTGTTGGATTAATCCATCCTCTGATTTATTAGTCTACACTGTTCGGGACATTTATCTATGTAAATATGATAATTATTATTATTAAAAACATTTTTATAGCGCTTAACGTTGTTAAAACTTCTAAGCGCTTTACAATTTATAATAAAACATAACATTAATACATGATAGAATAAAAGTCATTACTAAAAAAAAAAAACGTGCAAAGGATTCAAAAGAATTTCTTAAAAATATGAGTTTTTAGTGCAGTTTTAAAACGACCCAGGGTACTCTGGCCACGAACACTATTTGGAAGCTCATTCCATAGCTTTGGTCCCGCCACTGCGAATGCAGAGGAGCCTATCACCCGGTTTGTGCGGATTTCCTTACACAGACCCATTGTACTTGACCGCAGGGAGCGTGAGGGTTTGTAAACTTCCAAGCAGTCTGCGAGATATTTTGGTGCGTAATCATGTAGACATTTGTAGACCATTAGATTAACCTTGTACTCGAGCCTTGCTTTCAAAGGAAGCCAGTGGAGTGCGCACAGAACCGGAGTGATATGATCCCCTCTGGACACCCTAGTGACGAGACGAGCTGCCGAGTTTTGAACCAGTTGAAGCTTACGCACATTGGCCTCAGAGATGTTATATAGCAGACTATTTGCGTAGTCCAACCGCGAGACAACTAAGGTCCGCACTGCACTTGTTGCTGCTGATTTACTGAGCAAAGATCTTATCTTGCTTATACGATAGAGATGGAAATTTGCCGCACGGCATACATTGTTAACATGCGTTTTCATAGACATTTCTCTGTCAATATAACCCAATATAACCAGTTTTTGTAGAGCCACACCCTGAAGTCAGTTAATAGTAAGCTTATGACACATGGGGCTGGGTTATGATTGAACATACTTTTGGCAAAACCTCCAAATCGTCTAAACTCTGGCAGTACTGCATCCTCTATCAGGTGATTGCCAACCTCCTCAAATCGGCCTTCATCAGCCATCAAAAAACCATCATCCTGCTCAGCTGCCTCCTCCGCCTCCTCTCCATACAACACGTTGTATCCCGCTACCGCCTCTGCTACAGCCTACGAATTGAGAAACAAATATTTTAAATAGAAGGCCTATCATAATTGACTAATAGGAGTAGGACTTTTGTATTAGACTTGCTCCAACAGCTGAAGGTAGCCTAGTAGGTGCAGTCGTGCAGTATCAATTATGAAAATTATCAAGTTGTAGTCTTAAAAGGTCCTCAGGCCCCAGCAACACCACATCCTACACTTCACCATGCCTACCCCATGGTCATGCACTCGAGATGGAGGTATTCCTAGCCTAGGCCTATGGCCATGGGGTATAATTTCATACCTACTATACTGATTTCATAATAAATAATAATCACCTGCTGATGTGCCCTCTTCTGCACAGCTGACCGCGGCGCACTGGTCGTAGGCGTACCATCCATGGCATCGCCTTCACCATGACTGAAGAGTGTAGGGAAGTCACCTGGCTTCAACAGGCGTTTTTTAGGGTAAAATCCTATCGCACGGCATATGGCTGGGTCCAGCAGGTAATCTCCGGCAACGAAGTGCTTCGAACATACCCTCGCACCGAGAGACGGGACCCAAGAAGACGGACGATGCATGCGTCTTACCCATACTTTTCGGGCCTTCTTGTCGCGAGGAAAATTGTAATAACCGACCCTATCTACTTTCAACACCTTCGTTGAATCACTGCTGCAGTTTGGTGCGACGCAGTAAACCATTTTTGCTTTTTAGAACATGTAAAATAATTGGTTTTACATGGTAGGAACGGCGTGAACGCAACCAGAAAGTAGAATCAGCTGTCAGATGAATGAAAACAAAACTGGTCTCCTGTCTTGCGCAGGCATCTACAGCATGGCGTTTGTGTATGCAGGCAGTGGGATCAGTCTAACAATGACAGCACTAGTGACGTCACTCCTCATTTGGAATTCCCCAAAACCGCGAGAGTTTCCGAACGAAATACGAACTTTGCCGAAGCAAATTCACGCTGAGACAGGGCGGTTTATTTGAATTTCTTTATTCCATGCGATATCTATGCAAATAAATTTACTACATTTGACATCTAAAGGTAACAAAAGGTTATCCTGATGTACTTTGATTAAGATTAGGCCTAACTTTGGCATTTAACCTTTAAAGAGGTTGAATAGCGCCTCCAGAAGCAAGCAACAGCGCCACCCGTAGCAGAAATAAGCACTGCTTAGTGACGTCATGGTTTCCATATACGGCATCTCATTTGCCTATTTTTACAACCTTATTTACTACGAGTTATAAATATGCCAGTAGCACGTGTATCATGCCGGGCGGCGCTGTCAGGTGTTTCCACTATGGGTTACATAATCGGCTACAAAGAGGCCAGTGTTCTAGTAAATGAAGTTAGCAATGATAGCGAAAGAATGTTAGTGTATGTTACGCAGTCAATAGCGATAGTAGTGAGTTGGAGAGAGGAGAAAATGGAAAATGGAGAGAATAGTAGTATGGATTTCGAGTCGCCGGTGGATTCTGGGCCGGTGGAGAGCTAGGCCCCTGATCCGAACAGTACAGAAGAAATGGAGCAGCATATTATCCAAGACTTGTTTGACAACCATGACGACTCAAGATATTTGCCAGAATTGCCGGCAATGAACATAAATAAAGAGGAGATGGGGACATTCCAGCCAAGTGACCTAGCTGTCACTGCTCATGGCGAATGTCGGAGCCTCTAGAGACGCTGGTCTCGTCAGTACGCCAACGGCATTGAGGTGTTCCCCAAGGGTGGTGCAGACGCCAAGACGTGAGACTAACACCGGCGCGGTGACAGCTGTAGCAGATGGAGCCACGCCACTAACATTTTTCAAGCATCCGAATGGTACCTTACAGATCCGCAAGGGGCGCGTTACCGAAAATGTTGCAAAAATCAATAACGTGATCGTAAATATTGTCATATTTTTCAAGATGAGAGTATGTAAATGATACGCAAACGGTAAACCAATGAAAGGCCAGTATCTATTGAACCTTACAAGTAATTTGGGGGCCTTGAAACTCCTTATATTTATCAATGAAACCTTATTCCCGCCTAAGGTTTTGACCGGGCCGTCCAAAACTCCCCATTTTTTGGCGGGCCCTTTCCTTTAAGGACACTCTATCTAAAAGGTTTTGGTGCCATTTTGGGGTATTTCAATTCAAGTCGACATCTCTATTCAAGACTACTTTCTATTAAGGACAGCATTTATCAGTCATTGGGGTGTCCTTAATCGAGTGGTTCTACTGTACCTGTATGACATCAACACTGATGCGAAACAACTCAACTAAAACAATGCAGCCATATGTTTAAACGTAAGTAATGTCACTGTCATAAACACTCCTTTTTTTCTAATAAAAGACGCTGACAATATTATACTCGTACTGAAATTAACATAACGAAAGTCTATTTAACATGAAAGCTACAAGTGATTCTAACGTGTTGTGGGATAGAATAGGCCTAGCTGACTATACAGGGTGTCCACAAGAAAACCTAATCCTGCGCAAAAGGGTTAGTTTGACCAAGCCTTGTGATGTATGACTATAATAATGCATTTTCCATAAAGGAGGAGCAATACGCTTTCCAATGATACCTTGATGGCATTCATTCAATCACACATCACTGAGTACCACTGTTTTGAAAATGGTATGCGAAAACCCATTTGCGACAGTTGGGATAAATGTCACTGTCATGCTTGCCCAGGAAAACGATGTCCAGGTGGTGTGATGTCGGCGGATTAACTTATGTCATTTTTAAGTTATGTAATAGGTTACTGCGGTATGCCGAAGCATTGGTAAACGGTATTCATTGTTTATGTAAACTTCAAGACAGCAACATGGTGCAACTTACCACTGGGCAAAGAGTGTTTGTTGTTAAAAAGTTCTACCGAAACAGGAGCCTCCAAGCTACGCAGGATGCATTTAGGGAAGTGATCACCGAGCGGGATCCGCCAGCTAAGACGACCATCTGGGCAAATGTGAAGGAGTACCAAGAACATGGTACAAGCCTCAATCAGAACAAGGGTCACTCGGGGAGGAGACGTACAGTCGGAACTGAAGAAAACATTGAAGCAGTTCGACAGCAATTACTCCAGAATCCAAGGGGAACAAGTGCAAGGAGAAATGGACTGGGGCTCTGCAAATCCATTTTTAACCGCATAACAAATTTGGACCTGCATTGTCATCCATACCGAATGCACATTCGCCATCAACTTTTGCCTGCCGACCTCAGGAGAAGACAAGTTTTTGCTGAATGGCTGCTGGACCGATGTCAGAGGGATGCAAGGTTTCTTGAAAGCTTGGTGATTGGTGATGAAGCAGGATTTTCAATGAACGGAACGGTTAACACCCACAATGTAATTGAATATGCACCGAAAAGAAATGCTCCAAATTTCAACTTTGAGAAAAACATGAGTCGAGACAAGGTTACCGTCTGGATAGGGCTTTGTGGTAATGGTGTCATAATCGGACCAATCTTTTTTGAACGAAATGTCAATGGCCAAATCTACCTACTGATGATCAACGAAGATGTTGTGATCCAGGTCGAGTTGCATTTCGAAAGGCAACAAAATGGTGTCTTTCGACATCTGTGGTGGGCACAGGACGGTGCACCAGCCCACAGACTCATCGCTGTCAGGACTCGCCTACAGGAACTTTTTCATGACAGAATAATTGCTCTCAATCATCCTGTGGAATGGCCACCCAGGTCACCGGATTTGGCACCATGTGACTTTTTCCTGTGGGGCTATTTGAAGGACAAAGTTTTTACCAGTGCCCCACACAACCTTCAGGATTTACGAGCACGCATCCAACATGAGGTCGACGTCCTCCGTGATGATCCTGCGATGGTGAGACGAGCTGTGGCTGACATGCGCCGCCGTTGTGGACTTTGCATCGAAAGGGGAGGTGGGCACGTGGAAGGTGTTGGTGCATAATTATTGTAGGTACGGCACTGAATAAATTTCATCAACTGATAAAAATCTTGTTTTTCATGTTTTTCATGTTTTAATACCATTACAAAAATGCCCTCAGGCCATTCGGATGTGCTCCTCATGTCTTGCCATGAACTGTCACAAATGGTTTTTCGCATACCATTTTCAAAACAATGGTACTCAGTGATGTGTGACTGGAGGAATGCCATCAAGGTATCATTGGAAAGCGTGTTGCTCCTACTTTATGGAAAATGCAATATTACAGTCATACATCACCCGGCCTGGTCATATTAACCCTTTTTCACAGGATTAGGTTTTCTTGTGGACACCCTGTAGAAACCCAATTCTTAAGTTTTTCGAGTGGTGCATGGGTGTGGGAGATAGAGGGGTAAGAAGTTTTGGTAAAGGCTTCGTCATTGGGCCACGGACGGCGCGTTTGTACAGGAGCTCAAGCATCAATGTACAAGGAAATTTTGAACGGTTCGATATAGACCCTATAAATGTATTGCTAACAGATAGAAACATGTTGCTTCTTAGTGAGATAAGCATGTTTTCTTTGCTTTCAGGAAACAGTGTGGCTGAAAATGACATTTTAGTGCATTTTGGGCTATTTTGCCTTGACGCAAGGGCCCAACGCGCCGCGTAGCGGCAAAAAAGCGAAGCTGGCGAAACATTTATAACGGGTCACCGTCACTTATTATTGGACTTATAGCGCATTTACGGGGTTGCAACTATTTTGCTTTATAGTGTCACCAGGAAAGAAAAGCATGCGACCTAACGCCGATCTATTTGTATAAAGTGATAATTGGAAGGTATATAGTAGGAAATATCAATAAAATAATCATTCCATGTCGTCTTTTGAGGGCATTTTTGATTGTAAAAAATATATGTGTACGTCACCGTAGTCTCTGCAATGATAATTTTATCAGAGCAGTCTCGCGCAAGTAGAAGTTCTTTACCTATTAGTTCTTCACTTATTAGTCTCAACGTCTGGCGCAAAGCCAGACGTTTTCCATTACGATTTCACTACGATGTTTGACAAGAAGGAGCAGTGCGCGAGATATGCTAATGAGCAGACTTCCCTCGATTGAGTTTCTGAAGAATGTTCCATATCGCGCTAAGCTCATCACTACTGATTATGACAGGCGTGCAACGGTAGGTATCTGCTCCCCAACTTCCACCCTAATACGGTACAATAAGTTACCATTTGATGGGAATGGGACAATGCCCTCACTGTGTATGGAGTCATAGGGATAAGAAGACATTATTCATTAGTGTTGGTACAAGTGATTTTGCCCAAAAAGCATGCGCATTCAAAAAACAAAATATGCAAGGTTACGGTATCACGTACATGACCATGACGACGTGCAGAAAGTGCACTGGCCAGTGCATACCCTATGGCTATGTACTAGTAAACATGGTAAACATGAACAACATCATTATTCATCGGCAGTTCATTTTAATCCGAGCTTTTCCTGAAACATATAGCCATGATGATTAGGCCTACCATGTACCATGACCAATAACAGCACTAGATCATGTAGATGTCAACAAGTTCACACGAACCGTATAATCTCGCATGGCGCATGTGGGGCATGCGTCTAAACCAAAGCCCCAAAATCACTTGTTTTGGTCTATTTCACTTGTGTTTCCCCCGTCTCCCAGTCCATAATACATTTACAGTTTACAATCCCCGATCATGGCCCAACAAAAGGTCATCGGTTGACTAAAGGAACACAACTGTTCAATGGATTTATAGTTGAATGCGATCAAACTACGTCTTTTCAATCGTGGATTGTAAATTTAACCCCATGGGCCTAGGGAAGGCCCTATAACAATACTTTCGACACAGTTATTATCTCCGCTGCCTCCACCATGTTACACACAGTGCTCACTGCTGATTCTAAAATGCGCCACCTAGTCAAAACAGGACATATGTTCTTCTAGGAATAGATCTCTTTCCAATATTTCGTCATTCCACTATCGTCATCACCTCATCATACTTTCATTGACATTACAGGCACATATCCACAGAGCACTCTTCAAATCATCTACACAGTGGTTATCCAACTAGGATTATAAAGGTAATTTCTTAGCCCCACACAGTGGGTTTCAGTCTTGATAAAGGGGCACTATTGCTAGCAGCTAGGTAGGCAAGATAAAGTTAGACGAAGTAGCCGATAGGGGTCTCTCACCCCTCAAAGTCCGTCACAATTATTCAAGCTTGTACAAGGAATACATGCAGCGCTGACTCTAACAAGACCCAATGGGAATGTCGCACAGTCATCTGTCAAAAACAAGACCTATGTTGCAGTATGATCTCTTGCCAATATTTAATAATTGCACTATCGTCATCACCTCATCATACTTCATTGACATTACAGGTACACATTGACATAGACCACTGTTGCAGTCAACGACACAGTCGCTATCCAAGTAGCATTATAGAGGTAATTATCATTATCATACCTCATTAGCATGTGAACCAATCACGTCGCGTCCTTTGCGATCACGGCAAAGCCTCATGGAATAATGTCTTTCACCGTTGAATAATTTTTCATATTCCATGCCTACAACTTCAATTTCTTCATATTCCATGGCTAGAAGTTCAATACTAATATAATATCCAAGATAAAGTTACAAGAAGTAGTCAATAGGGGTCTCTCACCTCTCACTGTATGTCCACACTATTCACGCTTGTACGAGGAATACATTCAATGCTGAATCTAACAACACCCAGGGCCCTTACTCTGTATATTAGTCACTGGAAGATGGCCCATTTCATTCCTTGCTTCTACTTCACCTATAGTCTCATTGCAAACGCCTCAGTTCTATGATATCACATTCACTTTCAGCTGTCATGCAACGCAACAACTGTGCTATCTGCCATCGCACATCAACGAAGAAGTGCAGCCGCCCACATTCCACCTCACGTCTGTCCGACCAGCTGCAATCCTCGAGGACGCCCCACTGTACCACGATTTCACTACGATGTTTGACAAGAAGGAGCAGTGCACGAGATAGGCAAATGAGCAGACTTCCCTCGCTTGAGTTTCGGAAGAATGTTCCATATCGCGCTAAGCTGACCACTGCTGACCATGACAGGCGTGCATTGGACTGGTACAGGTTGGAACTGAACATTGAATATGCTGGTGGTGACGCTTTCTGATGAGAAGTTGGTCGTGACTGATGCAGTATCCTTGGACTTGTCCACAGCATCGTTCAATCATTGCTCTCTGTGCTGTCTTGATTCTGTACTTACCCAAATACTAAGACCAAATGCCTGTTGACTGTGCTTTAAGAGAGACTGGCGCCATGCCTAGAGATATGACTGACCCCTATTGGCAAATTTGTATGACTTTATCTTGCCTACCTAGCTGCTGCCTATAGTCTCCCTTTAACTGCGGAGCACTTCAAAGTCGATAAAATGCCATGTTCCACCTTTTAATGTGTTCAGACCGCCATTTTCAAAATAATCAAGTCAGGACACTGCCTTCTAGTCTCATAATAAATTTAGCTTTCCTCAATAATAACATTTCTTCTTCTTCAATGCTTTCATCATTCCAAACTTCTCCTCCTCTGACTTTTACAGGGGTACAGTCATGGCAATCAAAACCCAAATACTGAGACCAAATGCCTGTTGACTGTGCTTTAAGAGAGACTGGCGCCATGCCTAGTCTCTCTTAAAGCACAGTCAACAGACACCAACCCCCTCAGACTCAGAAACCACAAACGCCCAACCCTTCCTGCTACCTTAATACTTCTGGATTTCCATAAAAAACGCACTTAAACGTCATTTCCTTTAACAAATCAAAAGAAGGCTTCTGAAAACATGCTTATGTCACTCAGAGGCACAAAGTTTCTATCTGTTGGCCATACATTTAAGGTCTGAATCCAACCGTTAGAAATTTACTTGTACATTGATGCTTGAGCTCCTGTACATACGCGCCATCCGTGGCCCAATGACGAAGCCTTTACCAAAACTTCTTACCCCTCTAACTCCCACACCCATGCACCACTCGAAAAACTTAAGAATTGGGTTTCTATAGTCAGCTTGGCCTATTCTATCCCACACACGTTAGAATCACTTGTAGCTTTAATGTTAAATAAACGTTGCTCAGCTCCCGGACTACCATATGCAATAACTCAACACCGTTGGTGCTTGAAATCAGTGTTTTAGACACATTATGCAGGGACTTTGAAATTCACTTGGTTAAAAATGAATTTCTTGTGACCAGGGGTTAGCCTTTAAATGACTCGCCTGTCAGCCCGGACCAAACCCTTCCAGAAGTAAGGATGACGGGGGAGGATGCAATCGCTGTCGATGCAGTAATATGCATTTCATTCCATGCTTTTTGTCGGTACCCAATTGCCGGATTCACTGTCCGGATACAGGTAACGTTCCTTGTGTGTGATGCGGACATCGTACGGCTTGCAGAATAATTTCCTTGGAAAAGCCTGGTTACAGCCAATGCACTTTTTCGCATACGGGATGTCCAAAATAATTATTTCAAACCTGTTGTCGTTATGATAATGTTCAGTGAAATTGACTGCTTTCGGTTGGTCAAGTCCGGAGTGGTTTTCTTCGACGGTTGCAATTGGATATTGTCTACAGTTGTTGGCCCCTTGACGTGGTTTGCCACCCTTTCGACCAGCCCCCTTAGATTCTTATATATACTTCCGGTTACCCTGTCATCTTTCCTGGCGTTGTGATAGTCTATGAAGTTCTTGAGCCGCCCGAGGTGATCTGCTCCAACTATGGTGTGTTCGCAAACACCAGAGAACGCCAGATAGTTTGGACAATTCACTGAACATTTTGCATTACCAGACTAAGGTACGTCCACCATGATCCCCTCCTTCTCTGTGACTATGCAGACTCTGTTATCCGCAGCCTGAACAAACCACAGGCATGACAGGAAGACTCACCAATTTTTAGATGGCAGCACTTTTGAGGGAACCTGAAATCACATGGAACCATTCTGCATTCCAATTGATTGATCTTTTTCAACAATGTAAAGAATGAATATGCATTTTCTTTGGTCAACACGATTCAACAAGTTGATCAGTGGTTGTTCTTGCAGTCCAAACTGGTCATACTTCCACATCAACAACAACAACAAATATTGACAAAATGTACAATAAACTTTGACTTTTATTGAGGACTCTAAAAGAGATACAAATGTAGCATAGTTTGTCTATACAATTATGTACAGTACAACTCTTCCCCAATTTTGCAGGTTGAAGATTGATACAAAATGAGTTATGCTGAAGGGATTATGCTTTTACCAGTAAGCATATCATGAATAGGAAGAGAAATAGAGGAACCGTTGCGTTGATTGCATTGTTTGCGCAATGATTGCGAAAATTTCCAGTAAGCCAAGCAGCTGAACCTGCTGAGCTTGAGTTACTCTGAAAATTGAAAATTAAAGACACAATTAAAGCAACATACTGGCAACTCTTTTCTCTTCGTATCACACAAAGACTTAGAACTCTTAAGATTAAACAGGCCACTACACCATGCTAAAATGGCAACTATAGAAATAAAAAGATCACGCTCAACTTTGAAAATACATACATATAAGCCTTTAAAATACATGTACCCAACACTTAGCTGAAATATAAGTGTCCAAAAAGAGGCAAGGAGCTTTGAGCTCACCTTCTGCTGATGACAGGAAAAAGTTTCCCGTTATGATTTAAAGTGACTTGACCGTAAAGGTTTACAAATTGTCTAAATGCCTCCATATGGATATCTGGATCATAAGCACTGCATTCTTCCAACAGCTCAATTGTCAATGTAAGCTAAAAAGTGGAAAGGGGAAACATTTAAGCAGGTCAGGGATTTCTGAGACAGTGAACAATATCAATTATATTAAAGATATGGAGATCAAACTTGATCATAAAAGGCTTAAATTAATGATTATTTTCATGAGACTGAGTATGTAGTATACTCACGGTCTCCAATCAAAGACAACATTATTTTATTCGTACGCGATTTCGCTCATGCATAACTGATTGTGGTGAATATTTTTTTGCAGTTGTTCAGGCAGGCAGCAGGGGCAACAGCGAATTATTTAATCACCCGTCACCCCTTCCATTTGCCATTTTGACGGCGAATACGACAACTAAAATAATTTATGCATGAGCGATATCGCAAACGAATAAACTAATTTTGTCTTTGATCGGACACCGTAGTACTGCTGGGAATAAATAAATGACCAAGCATTTGAAATTTCACAAAGGCCGAAAACTAGTCACCAGTACCCATATTCAACTTATTTTTTGATTTTACACAATTCTCTACTATAAACATGATCAATAGGCCTACTGTATTTCAAATTCTGCTCTAATATCCTGGCTTTTACTGGTTTCCGACCTTGAGCATTGTATAAATGAACAGAGATATTTGTTTAGATATGGCCCCCGATAGTTATGATTCATAGAAAAATATGTACTTTTCTTCCTTGCATGGTAAACATTTTTGGATAAATTCAAAAATTTAAACTTTAATCAAGCGAAATGAAAATAGGTCTTTATTTTGAATAACATTTGTGTTGATGTTAGCAAAACAATCGAATTCGTTGGGTGGAAGGGAGCAAAATCAAACAACAATGTCTCCAAAATAACCCATGCGTGAATTCAAAATTTGAAATTACTTGTTGATTTGGTTATTATCCGCTTATCGAATAATGACATGTTGACAGGGTATATATTTCAAAATTTGAGAAAAAGATTTAGCCAAGCATGAAAAAAGAGAGGGGCGTAAATCGAACCGTTTTATTGTAGAAATAGGTATAAAATTATCTGAAAGGTCAACAAAAGCGAAATATGCGAAGGGTGTCACTTAAATAATTCATGATTGGTGACAACGATGTTGTTTTTAAAGCAGTATATATGCTTTCAAATATCATCCAAAGTTCAACTGAAATTTGCTCGCATCATCCTTGTTCTTGTGGTACCCAAGGAACCATACTCAGGCTTTCAAACAAATGTTGGATCTAAGGCTTCAGCGTTGGAACGAAAACCATTGCGGGAACAGCAGAAATCAAACAATAATTCTTAACTGGTTTATCTTCATACGTTGGCGCCCGAGATGCTAAATCACTGGCAGTTGGAAAGCCTAATCGAACATTGTTCCTTTGGTGTCCAGACATAGCCTCGCCACAGGAAGTTGGCTATACGTCAATGAAATGCCTCGAGGCTTGATTAGCTCGGAGAGGAGGTTGGCATTGACTCGGAGAGGTGGGAGACACTCGGATATTGATTGTACCTTTTCCACACTTTTGAAATGAGGTTTCTCTTGTTGTTGCGGCCATGCTGGATGAGAGAACCGTCAGTATGTGGACATACGAATTCGTCACATACTACTACGTCAATGTTGGGGCTTTCGTGATAATTTCAGTGGTCGATGAGTGGTGAACATCTTGCCGATTGGTGCTGAAACACGGAAAATGATTTGAATAGGTTCAAGAAAAGTCGGACTGTCGAATCAGAGTTTCTGGTGTGAAGTGACCTCGAAAAGAAGTCCTGTCCCTAGGAAAAATTCCTCCTAACAGAGGCCGCTTTTTTCATGTACGCTCTTAATGTAAAACGTTGGTCTATATAGCTAACTTAAGTGTGTGTATAGATATATAGGCCTTGACTTCTATTCGATCTGTTTCCAGAAGGACACCATGGGTATTTTGAACAATATACCGACCTATTTTCACGAAAATGATACGATAGGAAAACTGACGCGTATTCCGGTGTGGGCAACTCTTGGCTTGTAATTGCTTACACCGATACTTTCGCGGAATCTCAAAGTCACTTCTGAGACAATTTAAAATCCGATAACTGCTGAAATGAAGTGGCTGAGCGCCGTTGGATGAGTACTGCGCCAAGTCATATCCAGCGGTGTTTGAAGGAACTAAATCGAGATGTCTACTTCCGGTCAAAATCATCCCGAGATCACCAAAAAAGGAATTGAAACATAAAAGGTAAGGTACCCCATTCCATTGAAGGCGGGGAACATACATGGGTAACTCGTGTCAAATTTCACCATATAATGTTTTAGCTGTTTTTGACAAATGACTACGTCACTTTCTCATAAATCGGTAAGGTTTTCGAATCGAAATGCACATTTTCGAGAAATTGATGGTTTTAATCCCGCCCGGACAGCTCGCTTCGATGCCGTTGAAATCGCGCTACGCCGACGACGTTTTCGTTGATGACGTCGCAACATGAACATTTTCGCGTTTGCGGCAACACCAGCAAAACTGAATGTGTTGGGGTTTTCCGCTGGCCTGACCCTATCAAAGAACCGGGCTGTCACCATGAAGTTCGAGTCAAGAGGTCACTAGCCGGTGGTTCATCTTCTCCTCCTGATGCTCCGCCGGAACACAACTACGAGAACCAACTCCAAATTCGTCTGCCATTGGGGGTCTTCCAGCACATTTGGAAAAAAATCTCGAAGTAACGAAGTAAGGGAAGGGACGGCCCCTCCCCCCCCCCCCCCCTCCCAAGTCCACAGTCCTAGTTATTTCATCAAGTCCAACCAGGAAATTCCATCGCTGACGTCATAATAAGAAAATAGAAAAATATTCGACGGTCTGACTTGTTCATGTTGTGACGTCATGAGGTCACGTGACTTAGTACGAGTTTTTCAAAACGTCTTCGGCAGTTGGCCAGTCTGACACGATTAAAACAGCGATTTTATAATAAATCTAATCAAAAATGGAAAATTTGAGCTTTACATTTGTGATCAACAATTAAAAACGGACGTTAGTTCTAAATCACATCATAGTATCACTTTAAACAAATCTGAAATCTCACGCGAGAACGGTTTTTTTCAAATACTGGAAAACAAGGAAATTTTCACACCGTAATATTCCAGTATTTCGAGGCAGTCATGACCGGGCTTTGGTATACTATAAATTTATTGAAAATTATATGAAGTGTCAGTTCTAAATTCACTGACAAGGATGCCAACTTTGAAAAATAATTTCTAACATAGCTAGGATTACGGGTGATGGGGACGTTTCGAGGAAAACAAAAGCAGGGTCAACTTTGGAAAATGAGTTCTGCTCAAGGACTTTTCCGGTCAATTTCAAATATATTTCGATAGCGTTCGGGTGACATTGAGATGTTCGCCGCAACCTCGGCGGACAACATTCTTAGCTCTATCCTCGTGGTTTTGGTGAGACAACCAATACATATAGTTTGGTATAACTTCATTTAACATATTGATGGCCGGATTGCGATTTTTTGTAACCAAAAACGCCCACCAGCAAACGCCAAAGACTGGAAGGGAACCAAACAGGTCTACAGCTGGCAAATATTATTGTAGATCATCAAAGTGGCAAGCAGTCAATCATGAAATTATTGTCTTCCTGGATGTGATGGCGGCGATATTTGAACGTCTCGCCTCAAGGGATTCAACAGTATTGGACATGGTGACACTACGCTTTTCCATGCTTCCACTCTCGTACTATGTGTTTTTGAACGAGATTTCAGTCGTGGCGGAATCGGTCAAAATACCCGATATGACCTTCTTGCAAGCAGAGAGCTCTTTAGACCAGGTTTACCCCCAGAAGAATGATACGTTGATTTCCGAGTGCAAGGCAAGATCGAAACTCCACTGCGCCGCCCTCTGTCGGAATCTGAGGAGTTGTAACCAGTGGAATTGTCTTAAGTCTACGGGGCGCTGCAGTCACTTCAGACGCGAGATGCTACCTTCCTTTACATTTCCGTGTGGAAGCGACAGCTTTTGGCAGGTACCTATGTTAAATCGTTTGACATGTTCTACAGAAACAGTAAAACAATGTCCTTTGGTCTTTACTTGTTCGGCAGGTATCAAATTTACCCTCCGTCAACCATATACCTCCGTTGATTAAAAAAGTCAGGCCAGCGGTCTACACATTATCACCGCGCCAGCTGATCGCGTGCATGAGAGGGCAGGATAGTTAATTCTTTGTCAGTGGCTACACTGTGCTGCGAGTGCAAAATACGCGTTTTATTTATGCCACAATGTGTACTTTAAAGTGTTTGAACTGATAAATCCCTGTTTGGCCCTTATAGCACAGTGCGAAGTTAAAGTAAAATGACCTTTTTTTAAAGATTATCATTTTATACCACATTAAATGCACGAAATCGATGTTGAATTCTAATTTCCAAAACAGGGCAAATCTTACACGGAAAAAACAATTGCCTTTCCAGGTATGTAGGGTACGAAACCCCATGAGGGATTTGGTTATCACTTTCTGTAAGTGTTCCAGTTCAAGCAAACTTGAGATTTTGCGTGGCCCTGCATTATCAGCCAGTAACGTATGTGAATTCCTCCACAGCCTCACTGGAAGTGTCTTTACATGCTAAGTCAATTTTCCATCGTAAAATCTCCCTTATTACTCATTTGATAAAAAAAGTTTCGTGAAGTTTGAGATAATGATCCTCCCTCGAATATGTGGCAATGAAAAGGAAATAGGGCACAGTGTTTTGCATATGAGGCAAATGTTCGACTTCGACACTTCTAGACTGAAAGACACCATGCATCATTCCCATATCGTTTGGCCAAATTCTGTTACTCTATATCTATGGCAATTCTTCTTTGAATTCTAAAATTGTATTTTCCAGGTAAACCAGGCAGGAAAACTAATTTCGTTCGTCAATCCAATTTACGTTTAAACCCGAGAGGTTGGAGATTAGCGAATAGTGACATGGGAGTTCTTTCGGAACAGAATATGATGTGGGTAAATTACTTGGAACCAAGAACAAATAGAGGCTTCTATTTCTTCAATTATTATTTTTTTGATTTAGAAGAAAAAAATGCAATTTCCAAGATTTACAAACATTTCCGCTTTAAACGCAAATCGACAGCGGACACGTATTTAATTCATTATCATGGCTTCTACATCGTACGAATGGGTGTTGCATTACTTGATGCATTCGACGCCAAAACCCATGACTGGATCGGGAATATCCAAATTAAAGCACGGAAATACGGGCAACGTCTGTATAGTTTAGACAGTTTTCGAAACTCGCTTGTTATCGTTACGTTTGAGGTCATTTACAAACCTCGGCTTGACTACCGGTACACTTTCTACTTATACGACGAATACAAAAGTAGTATCGCATTGAGGGTAAATTGATTTTTATATGATTTGAAAACTATTATTGCCGTAAAAAGCAACATACCGTGTATACTTTATTCCAGAATTAAGCGGTTACCAGCAATTTTAGCCACGTATCTGCGGTAGAATGTTCCAAGTTCTCCCCACGGTCAGATTCTGTGTCATACATGTGTAGTTTTCGCAAATCCCCGAAACGCCAACGTGAATGCCTATACATCTCATTGTTTGACCTCCTGATAACGAAGCCGAACAATCGGATAGGCGTTCATGTGGTTTCCCCGAACGACGCATTGCGCCAAACGTAATTATATGTTCTTCTTAAACGACCATTTGTATTATTAAGGGCAATATTACCCGGCAGCCCGGTCACCTCCTATTCTTTATAAGTAGTTTCCATCAAGAAAATTGCACAAAAAAGCAACACTTTGAAATCTGACTGAATTATCACGCTTTTCCGATGTTGACTCTGTTGTTGACCCGAGTTAGCTCTCCATGCATCGATACTTTCCATGTGGAACGATGCACTGGTAAGGTGCTTCCTGGAGCCATCGATCTGCCGTCCCAAGACAAGGCCTGTCAATAGTTTGAGTCGCATGGAAGGGGGGTTTTACACTTTAGCATCATTTCATATTAACATTGTCGTTTTACATCCGTGATTTGATATACAGAAAAGGGAGACTGACCTAGATCTAGTCTCGATCTAATTCCAACCGGCACCGTGTAGAAAGGCCTTATGTACGTTAGAAATGTCTCAAGAGCTACAGGTGCTGGAAGTGTAGCTGAAACACGTGATAATGACACGCATGCGCTGACCGCATAAAAATTACACTGGCAGTGTTTGTGCGTATACATGAAAATAGCAAGTGTAACATCTTTCGTCCTCAGCGCTCTTGTATCATGCGATTAGATTTTAAAAAGAAGTACAAGCTATTTTGGCTTTATCGCAGAGAGTTTTTCCGAAAGAAGTACAAGCCATTTTGGGTTTATCGCAGAGAATAATTCGCGCTCTTGCGCTGGTGTTAGCAATTTTGCTTGTTTTACAGAACAGTGGACGGGCGTCAAGGTCACCACCTCGATTCAAATACGTCACTACATTCCCGGAGAGGCCTTTTAAAAAGTCGGTTCGTTCTATCTGCAAGATTGGTGGCTGCTTCAGCCCAAGGATCTCCATCAGTAAATACGGGGATGTGGCCATCGTTATGAACGTAAGTGATCAACAACAATAAAAAAACACATCAAGATTCCTCTATTGATCATTCTGAGAAAAACACCCAGAAGTATTAAGGTAGCAGGAAGGGTTGGGCGTTTGTGGTTTCTGAGTCTGAGGGGGTTGGTGTCTGTTGACTGTGCTTTAAGAGCGACTAGGCATGGCGCCAGTCTCTCTTAAAGCACAGTCAACAGGCATTTGGTCTCAGTATTTGGGTTTTGATTGCCATGACTGTACCCCTGTAAAAGTCAGAGGAGGAGAAGTTTGGAATGATGAAAGCATTGAAGAAGAAGAAATGTTATTATTGAGGAAAGCTAAATTTATTATGAGACTAGAAGGCAGTGTCCTGACTTGATTATTTTGAAAATGGCGGTCTGAACACATTAAAAGGTGGAACATGGCATTTTATCGACTTTGAAGTGTTCCGCAGTTAAAGGGAGACTATAGGCAGCAGCTAGGTAGGCAAGATAAAGTCATACAAATTTGCCAATAGGTGTCAGTCATATCTCTAGGCATGGCGCCAGTCTCTCTTAAAGCACAGTCAACAGGCGTTTGGTCTTAGTATTTGGGTAAGTACAGAATCAAGGCAGCTCAGAGAGCAATGATTGAACGATGCTGTGGACAAGTCCAAGGATACTGCATCAGTCACGACCAACTTCTCATCAGAAAGCGTCACCACCAGCATATTCAATGTTCAATTCCAACCAGTACCAGTCCAATGCACGCCTGTCATGGTCAGCAGTGGTCAGCTTAGCGCGATATGGAACATTCTTTCGAAACTCAAGCGAGGGAAGTCTGCTCATTAGCCTATCTCGCGCACTGCTCCTTCTTGTCAAACATCGTAGTGAAATCGTGGTACAGTGGGGCGTCCTCGAGGATTGCAGCTGGTCGGACAGACGTGAGGTGGAATGTGGGCGGCTGCACTTCTTCGTTGATGTGCGATGGCAGATAGCACAGTTGTTGCGTTGCATGACAGCTGAAAGTGAATGTGATATCATAGAACTGAGGCGTTTGCCATGAGACTATAGGTGAAGTAGAAGGAAGGAGTGAAATGGGCCATCTTCCAGTGACTAATATACAGAGTAAGGGCACTGGGTGTTGTTAGATTCAGCATTGAATGTATTCCTCGTACAAGCGTGAATAGTGTGGACATACAGTGAGAGGTGAGAGACCCCTATTGACTACTTCTTGTAACTTTATCTTGGAGAGTGCCCCTTTATCAAGACTGAAACCCACTGTGCGGGGCTAAGAAATTACCTTTATAATCCTAGTTGGATAACCACTGTGTAGATGATTTGAAGAGTGCTCTGTGGATGTGTGCCTGTAATGTCAATGAAAGTATGATGAGGTGATGACGATAGTGGAATGACGAAATATTGGAAAGAGATCTATTCCTAGAAGAACATATGTCCTGTTTTGACTAGGTGGCGCATTTTAGAATCAGCAGTGAGCACTGTGTGTAACATGGTGGAGGCAGCGGAGATAATAACTGTGTCGAAAGTATTGTTATAGGGCCTTCCCTAGGCCCATGGGGTTAAATTTACAATCCACGATTGAAAAGACGTAGTTTGATCGCATTCAACTATAAATACATTGAACAGTTGTGTTCCTTTAGTCAACCGATGACCTTTTGTTGGGCCATGATCGGGGATTGTAAACTGTAAATGTATTATGGACTGGGAGACGGGGGAAACACAAGTGAAACTGAAATAGACCAAAACAAGTGATTTTGGGGCTTTGGTTTAGACGCATGCCCCACATGTGCCATGCAGGATTATACGGTTCATGTGAACTTGTTGACATCTACATGATCTAGCGCTGTTATTGGTCATGGTACATGGTAGGCCTAATCATCATGGCTGTATGTTTCAGGAAAAGCTCGGAGTAAAATGAACTGCCGATGAATAATGATGTTGTTCATGTTTACCATGTTTGCTAGTACATAGCCATAGGGTATGCACTGGCCAGTGCACTTTCTGCACGTCGTCATGGTCATGTACGTGATACCTTGCATATTTTGTTTTTTGAATGCGCATGCTTTTTGGGCAAAATCACTTGTACCAACACTAATGAATAATGTCTTCTTATCCCTATGACTCCATACACAGTGAGGGCATTGTCCCATTCCCATCAAATGGTAACTTATTGTACCGTATTAGGGTGGAAGTTGGGGAGCAGATACCTACCGTTGCACGCCTGTCATAATCAGTAGTGATGAGCTTCGCGCGATATGGAACATTCTTCAGAAACTCAAGCGAGGGAAGTCTGCTCATTAGCATATCTCGCGCACTGCTCCTTCTTGTCAAACATCGTAGTGAAATCGTAATGGAAAACGTCTGGCTTTGCGCCAGACGTTGAGACTAATAAGTGAAGAACTAACAGGTAAAGAACTTCTACTTGCGCGAGACTGCTCTGATAAAATTATCATTGCAGAGACTACGGTGACGTACACATATATTTTTTACAATCAAAAATGCCCTCAAAAGACGAAATGGAATGATTATTTTATTGATATTTCCTACTATATACCTTCCAATTATCACTTTATACAAATAGATCGGCGTTAGGTCGCATGCTTTTCTTTCCTGGTGACACTATAAAGCAAAATAGTTGCAACCCCGTAAATGCGCTATAAGTCCAATAATAAGTGACGGTGACCCGTTATAAATGTTTCGCCAGCTTCGCTTTTTTGCCGCTACGCGGCGCGTTGGGCCCTTGCGTCTAGCTCCAGGACAGACAGCTAGCAGCGACACCCCTATACTTTCCCCTAGGATCTACCTTCAGTTGAAATAGAGGAAATTGTGGCATTCGGTGCCATTGTTGCGTCTGCAAGGCCATCAACACGGCGTCATGTTCGGTTAACATTTTTTCAGTGAGTAGATGGAAATCATGCAGAGAGGTAGCAAATTGTGACAAGCCAATTTATAAACCCTCCAAGCCATGGCATCTTCAACAGGACTGCAAACAATGCTCGACCATGCCAGTAATTGTCAGCAAATTTCACACATCAAATTAGCTCTCCGATCATTCTGAGAATCACTGGAGAAGGGGCCATTTCTACAGTCAGATGATAATGTTTTTTTCCTATATAGTGCATTCAAAAAAGTCCTTTCGATACCTTATTTAAGTTATCAAGTTGAATCTATTAAAAATTGACAGACTGTGAAGCTCGGGGATTAGTCTAATCGTTCTACACATATATACCATTCTTTTAGAGGTTTGTTTACTTCTCAAGAATCAACGATCCCTGGAATCATGTTCTCGTGGAAAGAGACGGGTTTTTCACGTCCCCAACGAAAGCGTCATCTCTAGCTTGGTCGGCAGATGGCGACAGCTTTTACTTCTTCACGGCAGGGCCCAAGAAAGAGTGCCGCGCATTTTTCCAGATCGATGTTATGAGGGATGAATATAGCGCTTTTTCAAATATGACGATTTTTCAATACAAATCTTTGAGTTTAATATTAACTGATATTAATAGGACATCTGTTCCTTTTTTGATGTTGATGGATTTACGCGGGCACATGATGGCCATCTTCGAAGATGAACCCGGTGCTTTATACGTGTACAGTAGCAGTGGAGGCAAGTAAAATAGGGCACAGCAATAGCTCAAAGAACCGTAGCATTTTGGCTTTCAGCAGAGCCGCATATGCACCAATTGTCATCCTAGTCGAATTGGCATTCAAAACATATAAACAAGATTCATACTCTCAAATATGGTTAAAAGATCTATACCAGGGGTTGGGTGTATTAGACAGAACATCCCACGAACATGAGGCATTTTCAGTCAAAGCGAGGCATTTTTGTCGTCGATCTGCTAACGGAAACAAAAGAAAAGTGTGAAATGTTATCCCGTTAGAACAGCAAAGAGCTCAGGAATGGGATCGAACATCCCGGAATGGGACCAAACATCCCGGAATGGGACCAAACATCCAAGCAATGGCGGACGAAAATAATTTCGACAAGTTTCTTTTTTGCTTGCATTTATCATTCATACTCGTCTTAGAGAACGTTATTCGCAAAACTGGCTATTGTATACCTATGTAAGTGTACTTTCTCAAGTGAGATGTGCTATGTGGTCCAGTGTATTAAATCTTCAATGGCAGACATGTGAGGTAAGACACTGGAGGAGTTATTGTCTCCCATTTTAGAGGTTAGGAGTATATTCGCTTAGTTAGGCTTATAGACAGTAGACCATCCGGTGTGCCTTGAACTGTAGTATAAGCGGTCGACTGTTGATGATGTATTCTGCTTCTTCAAAGGCTGTTTGCAAACCCTCATCTGTCGTGACCTGATCCCTGAGAATTCCATAGGGAGATTTCCGAACCGACCTTATCGATCGTTCCCACAATCCACCTTGGTGACTTGCCGTGGGAGTATTGAATATCGAGTCGATACCTAATTTTTCCATCTCCGCATTCAGTTCCTTGATTCTGTTTCTAATGTTTTCCTCTTCACGAAAAATTATGGCACGCCGAAGCGGAATAAATGCAAGACTTGAAAATATAAAGCAACATTTTGAAATATATTGCAACCCTTGAAAAAACATGCCAATATTAAAAAAAAAATATGTCAAGATTTTAAAATATGTATCAAGAAATTTGAAAATATAATGCAACATCTCCTGAAAATGTAGGCTAACTTGTTTCCAAAAATATGTGGCGTATAATAATAATAATAATAATAATATTAATACCACGTGACCTTCCTTTTCCACTGAGGAACGAGCTTGAATGTGGGATACCTGTTGTCCATATCTGCACAGAGATACATGAACATGCCTGACATGTAGTTTCCGCATTTTCAGAGTTTGGAAATGAATCGAAGCTCTTTCAAAAACGGCCGGACAGGCAAGCACACACGGCGCTATCTCAATGAAATACCGCTGCAAGCTCGCCTCCAGGTCATAAAGGAAAGTCACGTGGTAGTGTTTGGTCACGTGAATGCTGCGAGTATTGTTTTCAAAATGTTGCCATGTTTTTTGCAAGGGTTGCCACATATTTTTGAAAAAAAGTTGACCTACATTTTTAGGAAATGTTGCATAATCTTTTCAATTTTCTTGATACATATTTTAAAATCTTGACATAAGTTTTTGAAATGTTGGCATGTTTGTTCAAGGGTTGCAATATATTTCAAAATGTTGCATTATGTTTTCAAGTCTTGCATTTATTCTACTTTGGCGTGCCATAAACAATGTTACTGCCATCGTCTGAAATCATCCTTTTTACATGTCCTCGCCTGGCTACAAATCTCCGAATGGCCATCACTCAAGCATCGGTTGCGAGATTGTGTGCTGTCTTGAGGTGCACGGCCCTACTAGTTGGACAACTGAAAATAAAACCATAACGTTTCTCCTCGACGGACTTGTTTCTTCTCTTGATCTTTACCCAAGGAGGTCCAAAGTAATCCATTCCTGCCCTATTCAACGGCGATGGCTCGGTCTCAACTCTATCCGCTGGCAGCTCTGCCATCTCCTATTCGATTGTTTGAGCCCGATATCTCCTGCATACGGTACGATTACTGTTAACCCTCCTAACTGCTCGTGAAGCTCTGATTATCCAGTAGTCATGCTGTAGCTCAGCTAACACCTGCATGTCTGCACGTCCCAAGATGTTGTGAGTGTCCCTAATAACAGTCTGTACAATAGTGGATTGCCCTGGAAGTACTATAGGTTCCTTGGTGCTCTGAGATAGCGAAGATGGTCCAAGTCGACCTCGAACTCTGAGCAGCCCATCATCTGACATGACAAGCTTCAAATCCCTAAAGTCCGCAGCACACTAGCCGCCAACTTTGGCGACAAGAAGCGTTCGGCTGACGCCTCTCGACGCCAAAGTTCGCGGCCAGTGGATCCCGGTCAGAGCACACCTGCCCAGAATTGGCGTCCAGTAGCGTCTTTTCCACCACTTTAACCCATCCTGGGCCATGCAGCGCGAAATCATGTGACATCAAGACGCAAGCTGATTGGCCATAGCCTCGCCGCCGACGCCAATTCAGGCGGCAATCCGTAGCACACCTGGCTTCTTCTTGCGTTCAAACGCGGCGACACGCGTCAAAAATCAAACATGTTAGATATTTTGCGTTTAGTTGCGGCAAGTGGCGGCAAGTCGCGTTCGCCGACGCCGTACGTAGCAGACTAGGGATTTTTCAGGCGTTCAGGACTCTTGCGGCAAAAAACGCCTGTGAACGCCGAAGTTTGCGGCTAGTGTGCTGCGGGCTTAGCAATGACAGCATGTTGCCTTCATTTTAACAACCTCCATTGTTGCGCAGCAATGATAAAGTCATGAGAAATATACATAGTTAAGCAGTTATTGCCAAATTTTGACATGTGCACACCATTTATGGATGACTGAAGTAAACACTCTACAGTATTCTACTAATATTGCAAAGTTGTCTGTTTTCTATTGCGCCAGATTTTTAATTGGTTTTAACATAGGAAACATAGCCTTTTTCAAGGAATTGTATTTTTTTTTAAATGAATGTAAATTTCTTAAAAATGACCGGAAAATGAAATGTCTCGTTTCTCGTTACACACAATTAAGTGTACTTTCATTGAGTATATGATTCTTTGTAACCACGGCAAAAACCGCGCCTCTACTGTGTCACGCACCTGTATGTAAAGTCGAGGTTGTATAGGAAAATAGGCCATTTGAAAAATTTGTATTCCCTTAGTGTGCAGTGGATAAGGATCTTATCATTTTTAGATAAAAACTAAATAATATAAGAATTTAGTATGATATGTGGGGCAAATCTTTTGACATTTTTAGATTACCACGCATGTACACACATGTTCATGTGAGTGTTTTTGAACCATACACTCCAAAAAGTACGTCAATAATGAAAATTATTGAAAAAGCGTCCCCTATGTTCTAACCCCCAAACTTTGAAGTTATCACACACAACGTACAACGAAAATTTCACAGTTTGACAGGCTTGGATATATCTATCCGGCTGTGAAAGCGTTCCTCGCTGATTAAGTCCTGAAAAACAAGCAGTCTTTAAAAAAAACTGAAGGGGTGGTTCGAATTGTGGGCAGGGCAGGGACTGAAGTTTTTGCGCATATAATGGGGGCAATCTGGGGTAGGTGATAAAGCTTGGAACCAGTGAAACCTTGAAACCAGTGATAAACCTTGGAATCAGTCCTAAAAATGCATAAAAACATGGAATAATGCCATTTGAACCTAAGGCGGTTACGAATCAATATTTGGAGCTTATTTTTACATGATCAGATTGGAATTTGACGGTAGTTTAGAAATCAGTTGCATATCCGATTCAATAATCTATATTTTAGAACAACCCAGTCATACCTCGCCTCCAGTGTACATTACTGATATCCCAAATATAGGCATGCACGTCACGACCCGCCCACCACACACCCATAATATGGACCAATCAGCGATCCGCTTACTACGCCACCACACGGGGCCTATTTGAACTACGGAGCGGTGTGATCATACAGGGTGATACAGAGAAGATTGACTACATCATGCAGTACCGGCTGGCACTTTTCCGTAGAAACGTAGATGAAGGTTTATTCCCGAAGGTTTTAGCCGCGTCTGTAGATGAAAAATGTGAATAAATTCCTTCGCTGTGAGCGATTTCGTACATATTCATGTACACATCGAGGGATGTAGAGATATTTTCGTGATGTAACCAGTTCTAACCGGACACATTTTTTTAGTGATTCCCGTGTGCATGTTTGTCATATCTACTGAGCTTTATCAGAGCATTATATAGACAAATGATTCTTCTAACAAAAACGTTTTATTTTAGTATATGGAATACAAAACAATCACAAAAGCTTACTTTTGCTTTCATCGAAGAGCAATAATTAGATATTTGCAAATGGCGGCCCGTCATGAATATAAGTTTATTTTTTAACGACAACAACACATTCCCAATGCATTCAATGATGACGTCATCCTCCACAAAAAGGTTGATTCTGGAACTACTGGCAAATTGCTATCAATAAAGTCAGCTGGGACGAGATTGGCAGTTGGGAGGGTATAAATCGTGGAAGGAACGCGCCCGATTTCACGCGGTACTTGCACAGTGATTCCACGACAACAACACATTCCCAATGCATTCAATGATGACGTCATCCTCCACAAAAAGGTTGATTCTGGAACTACCAATAAAGTCAGCTGGGACGAGATTGGCAGTTGGGAGGGTATAAATCGTGGAAGGAACGCGCCCGATTTCACTCGGTACTTGCACAGTGATTCCACGGTTTAGAACTGACTATTCCAAGGTTTATTACTGGTTACATGGTTTCACTGATTCCAAGCTTTATCAACTACCGCAATCTGGGCAGGAGTTGTTGAAATGTGATGTGATATCATCAGAGGAACCTGTCATAGATGTTTTCATTGTAAATCTACTGTATACGTTGCATTTGCTGACCACCACAAGAAGACCACAATAGGCCTATATTACTCCTGATACATTTTTTAGGCCTTCATAAATCAACTGCATTGTTCAGGGAATTAGGCCTAGGCATGTGAGAAAAACTGACATCATAACACATTGATTTGAACACACGGGGATTTATTGGAGAGCATTAACCCTATCAATCTCAAGATCATCTTCAGGATTATCGGCATCAACTTCAAAGTGTACCTCATCATTTTGATGAGGCGGATTTTCTTGATTGCCTTCAAGCCCACTCACTCTCCATGCTGTATTGATTGCTTCGGGGGCACTTCTCTCCCAGGCAGTTGATACATCTGAATTACAGCATCCCTGGTGATCTGCGGGGAACGACCATGAATGCCATTGTTCTCAATTTTCCACTCCTTCCATAGGCGTCTAATTGTACATTTGAAGCTGCGGATGATGGTCAGATCCAAAGGTTGTACCAGTGAGGTACATGTCCCTGGTATCAGCCCTATGAACCCGGGAGCGTCCTCTACATCGTCACGCACTTGTTGATGCCGGTGCGCTGGGAACATGTCCCAAATTAGGAGGAATGGAAAGTTGTCTCCCACAAACGGTATGAGGCAATCATTTACCCAAGCAATAAGTGTCTGCCAACTTGCCCAGCCTGTTTGCGAGCCCGTTACCCGCACACCATTGGGGGCAGTTGCCCGAAGTCGAGCGATTTCTGGACCATCATCGCGCAGACCCTTGAAAATTATACTTGCAGGGAGTTTTCTCCCACACGCAGTCATCGCTAAAGTCACCGTACACCCTAATTTTGCATTTCCTCGCGAAGTTCGTATGTCCACTTGTTTCAAACCTTGCAAAGAGTACGTGTACGTGGGTGCCATGTCCCAAAGAACAAAAGTTTCATCCATGTTGACGATAATCTGTATTCCATTATCATTGATAATGTTTCGGACCTTATTTTGAGATGCCGTTACCAACTCTGCAGCATTGAGCGGTATTGATGTGGAGTCTTTGCAAGTCTTCCTGTAGCTAATACCATGACGAGTCAAGAAACCTTGTAACCATCCACTTGATGCTGAAAATGGTATTAGATGAGGGCGCAGTTCCATCCAATGTTCCCTCTGTTCCTCAGGAAGATCGTGCCACCAAATGTTGAAGAACCGTTCACCCTGGAACATCAGGTCACTCCCAGCTATTGGAAGACCATGTTCTCGACGCTGTAGGAACCAATCATTTAAGAGTCTCTCTTCCTCTGGCCATCTACCTGAAATGAGAGAGAAAAATCGTAAGGGCCACATCACCTGCCTGCCTACCAGCCCCCACCTACATTTCACCTCATTCACCTGATTCATTTCCCCGATGCACCAAGGTCACCAGGATAACTAACCTGTGCCATCAATTCCATGTTGCCTTAGCCTTTGCATCTGTCGCAATCTGTATGTGGATTCTCGGTGTCTGTCGCGCAATTCATCCTCCTCCTGTATCCATCGCGCAATGGTCCTTCGGGGAATGCCACGTAGCTGTCCATATTCTGAAGGAGTAATCCCATTTGGCCTTGCAATGTTCAGCTCATGGTACTCATCAAGTCGCCTGATACGAACATCTAATGAGTAGGCGTTCAGTCTGGGAGGAATTACGACGTTTTCATTATCACCAACAGCATCATTTTCATTACGGTCCTCCTCAGCTCCATTCCCATTGTCCATGCACCAAAGGCGGTGCAAAATCAGGAGAAAAAAAATTGTCCTTACAAGCATGCTGACAACATCAACTGCCTTGGCCTCAACATCTTGCTTATCAATATTGCATAAGATTGTTTTCAAAGGCCTAACTTTCATTAACAGTTAATGTCAGTGTGCCAACAGACTGCTGACAGGGCAATCCGTAGCTTCCAAAATTATTATACAACATTTCAGTGAATGGTGACAAATGGAACTCTACTCGTGGCCTTAAACATTGTATAAGGAGTAATATAGGCCTATTCTGGTCTTCTTGTGGTGGCCAGCAAATGCAACGTATACAGTATAGGTAGCAGCGTTCATGAGAAATTACGGACACACATACTGTATGCATTGAATTAGCTGGCCAACACCAGGATATCAAAATAGGCCTATACTCATCATTATACATGTTCTAGGCTGACTTTGGAAATAGACGCATGATCAGTCCCATAGGAATTTGTCCGCATTCAGTAGGCCTATGAAGCTTAGGAATGCAATTGCGAATTGATCTATGATGGCTTATTGCAAGAACATGTATAATGATAAATATAGCCCTATTGTAATCTCCTGGTGATGGCCAGCTAAATGCATACAGTACTGTATTTACCATAATTCAACTGTGTGGCGCTCCAAATCAGGTGATTCGAAATTCCCGCCACGCTTACTCGCGAACTCAACTAGCTATTGATAGGCGGCAGCATCAACAATTTAGACGGCGCGGATGTTGAATATCTGCAAAAATCAAGTCGCTAATCCACCAAATCAGGGTGAAAGGCGAATATCACTGTTAATGCGATGCTGCTGTGAAAAAGTGTAGCATTTGATGACGCCAGCAAGCTAAAATGTGTACATTCACATCGCGTATTGACAGCTTGACCTCCACAAGCAGACAGCCGACTCAATATAAAATTACTACGCTATACATCGGCGATGTGTGGAACAATATGGGTATTGAATAAATCATATATTCAGCAGGTTATAGCGGCTATTAGTAAATTCAAGCGGGGCGAATCAAGCTGAGATTATTCTGAGAGATCTTGGCAGAATAGTATTGTCTTTTTGGACGTTACAAACATGAGAACTAATTTGTTCACGCAGATGCATACATGGGACTATAGAGGAGTAAAAACGAATAACCAAGCACAGATGGTGGTTCGCAATCGAACCACCAAAAAAGTCATAGGCCAATATGTATATTGCCTATTTAACTGCAAAATGGCTGAAATCTTTATAACAGGTACGTGGCCTGCATTTTGTACTACCACTAACACAAATGCTTAAGGCACTCCCCGTCGTTGTTTTTTGTTGTCTTTTTCCTGTGTTGCCTTGAGCAGTATTTCTTCTGTTTACGTGGCTGCCCGTCGAACATGGTCAGGTCTCCTCCGCTGTCGATTAACATCATCAATGAAAACTCCAGCTACAACTTCTTGGAAGGGCGCAAATATCATCTTTTTTTACTTGAATCTAACACCAACTTTAAAATGTGTTATAGTGGTAGTACAAAATGTACTACTTTCTCGGAGACTGTAACACCAAGCTGGGATTAAGAACCACACTCCTGGTTGTGAGTGTAACACTAAGATTTATTTTTAAGTGAGATGAATATGAATATAGGTGTTAAAAAGTAACACATAACCAGATTTCAAATCCAGTGTTTAAGAGAGATTATAGTGTAAGTGTTACACTTGGAGAAGATAAAACCAGGCAGGTTTTAGTTTAAGCTAACACAAAGTAGGCATATTCCATCTCATCTCAACCAGTCGTGCCACCTGTCCGACTCAGATTTTAAGCGTACTTATGCTGTAGGTAGGCTTCCATGTGAAACTCAAAAAGCCCAAATATTTCTCGCCAACTCCTACTACGAAGGGAGTTATGGCCCCTTGTTGCCAATGGCAACGAAAGTGCCACGCCCACCTTGAAAAACACAAAAATCGTTATTACTCCGCAACTAGAAACGCTACAACATCCCAAATTGGTGTCCTGGAGTATTTTTTCATGCAGATTCTAAATCTGCAAACAGAATTTTTCTGTCATTAATATTTTCGGAATTATCTGTCAGTAACCCTTTATTTTAGGCCCTTTTTAAGACCCTTTGAAGTCAATGAGGGTCAAAATATTTTTTTTTTATTTTTGGGGTGTAGATGTCTTTTTGCATAGACTTAATCACATCAAAAAATAGGCTAGGTGTTTTTCTTTATTTCTGAGATATTACGTCATTTGTAGAGTCTTGTATATCGTAGTGCATATACATGTACTAATCACCTACATATACATACCGGTATGTATAAGTTCGATTACACATTCTGCCTGACAGAGAATATAAAGAGCGAGCCACAGAAACCTCAACCTGTACTCCAGATGCTAACAATTCAAGTTAGAAGCCCTAATTTACAGGTGTCTACAGTATTTCTAGATGTGAAATGCATGGAAAATAACTAGGCATAAGAGGTTTGCATTTTGCCTGTTCAGTTCAGATTCCTCTCGACGAACTCATTAAAACACTGACCAATCTTTGAAAGTGTTTCATCACTCAGTCTGTACCACCGTTTAGCCGCTGTGGTTGGGGTTGGATCAGGAACAACACAAAGTATATTCACAACTGGAACGTCAACTTCATACAAGGCACGTGGCCAATACAGAATACTATTGGAACCTTTCCGTTTATGCATGAAATTAACTCTTACATCACAGTATTCATCTGACCTAGCCAAAATGCACCCAACAAACCACTTGTCATCAAACACAGATGCAACATATTGCCCTGGTGTCAAATCATTCGGATCTGGATTGCTACTGCGTTCAGTACTTGACCCAACTTTCACACGGGTGCTAAGACTAGAACTATCCAGAGATAATCGTGACATCTTTAATTCGTAGTGTGACACAGGGACAAATCTGTGATGGCTCCTAGTGCCGGCCACAGTTTTAGCTGATGTCATCCTTGTCTCCAGCAACAGTCCATGTGCTGCAATATCCTTCTTTGAAACATACAACATTTTTATCCCTGCTATGTTTTCATCAGCCCACTTAAAAAGGGTCAACGGATCAAGGAGAGCATGGCCACATCCTTGATCCGTTGACCCTTTTTAAGTGGGCTGATGAAAACATAGCAGGGATAAAAATGTTGTATGTTTCAAAGAAGGATATTGCAGCACATGGACTGTTGCTGGAGACAAGGATGACATCAGCTAAAACTGTGGCCGGCACTAGGAGCCATCACAGATTTGTCCCTGTGTCACACTACGAATTAAAGATGTCACGATTATCTCTGGATAGTTCTAGTCTTAGCACCCGTGTGAAAGTTGGGTCAAGTACTGAACGCAGTAGCAATCCAGATCCGAATGATTTGACACCAGGGCAATATGTTGCATCTGTGTTTGATGACAAGTGGTTTGTTGGGTGCATTTTGGCTAGGTCAGATGAATACTGTGATGTAAGAGTTAATTTCATGCATAAACGGAAAGGTTCCAATAGTATTCTGTATTGGCCACGTGCCTTGTATGAAGTTGACGTTCCAGTTGTGAATATACTTTGTGTTGTTCCTGATCCAACCCCAACCACAGCGGCTAAACTGTGGTACAGACTGAGTGATGAAACACTTTCAAAGATTGGTCAGTGTTTTAATGAGTTCGTCGAGAGGAATCTGAACTGAACAGGCAAAATGCAAACCTCTTCTGCCTAGTTATTTTCCATGCATTTCACATCTAGAAATACTGTAGACACCTGTAAATTAGGGCTTCTAACTTGAATTGTTAGCATCTGGAGTACAGGTTGAGGTTTCTGTGGCTCGCTCTTTATATTCTCTGTCAGGCAGAATGTGTAATCGAACTTATACATACCGGTATGTATATGTAGGTGATTAGTACATGTATATGCACTACGATATACAAGACTCTACAAATGACGTAATATCTCAGAAATAAAGAAAAACACCAGCCTATTTTTTGATGTGATTAAGTCTATGCAAAAAGACATCTACACCCCAAAAATAAAATAAAAATATTTTGACCCTCATTGACTTCAAAGGGTCTTAAAAAGGGCCTAAAATAAAGGGTTACTGACAGATAATTCCGAAAATATTAATGACAGAAAAATTCTGTTTGCAGATTTAGAATCTGCATGAAAAAATACTCCAGGACACCAATTTGGGATGTTGTAGCGTTTCTAGTTGCGGAGTAATAACGATTTTTGTGTTTTTCAAGGTGCGCTTAAAATCTGAGTCGGACAGGTGGCACGACTGGTTGAGATGAGATGGAATATGCCAGTAATAAGTTTGCCCTTATGAGTGCCGCGGACGTTTCGTAACATCTAATACATACCGCATCTACAGGCCACCGGCGTTTCGGTACGTCTTTGACATCGTCTGTGCAATACTGCCCCTAACGATCTTTGATGAAACTAATCCTGGAATTTTCCTGGTATTGATTCAGTGAACCTTTGGCTAGATGTAACAGCAGTTTTGATTGGATGATGGACGAAACTGGCGCGTTTTTGAGCCAATGGAAAGTTGCAAAACAAATTGTAGTAGCCACGATCTTTCTAGTCATTCTGGAAAGAAAAGCTAAAATCCAGTACTAGTCTAGATAAAAGTGTAACTTTGACATGTTAAAGGTCAGAAGGAGAGCTCACAATTTCTGAAAAAACGCAGCCCTCTTCAAATTCAACTTCGGCCTGCACTGGCCTCCAACATTAGAGGTCAAGGCAAAACTCTGAAGCAAACTTTATTTTCAAATTTTTTGATTACAATCGCATTAAAACTGAATAATAAAACCAAAAAAGAGTTGGGGGTCATTCGGCTCTTTTCCGAGCAATTCCAATTTTTCTGTCCCACCCCGTGTTTCGCAACGTCCTTTAATAAACTGGCTTTCTGGGACCAAGCCGAACCACTTAGCCTAAAGTCCATTCTTAAATATTATGTCCGCATCGTTTCGGGTTCTGCAGGGCGAACTACAGGTCGGTCTTCCTTGAAATTTGGTTTTTGAGGCCACAAAAACCAAACAGATGTGTGTACCATTTCAATTTCCTATTAAAGGTATAACTGAGTGGCACCAACATGTTGGTTTAGAAGGTCTAAGTATGCATTAAGACAACAATTAATTTTTAAAAAATCGATTTCAAGCAATGTGGTTCGTTTTCTTTCAACTTTTATTCCCAAACCACGCCCATCCAATAAAAACGAAAATCTTCGGGAATCTTCGGGAATCTTCGGCGATGACGACAACAAAGGAAGACCGAGCACTCTCAGGAATATCATGGCGGACGGTGCAGTGTATTTGCATGTGAATAGTTTCTTGAGATATCATGCGAAATATCAATAGATGCGTTTTGTTCGGCTGTAGTGACACGGCCGATGCATCGAGTGCTCTTTCGAAGCATTCATTCCCGAAAAAAACAGCAATTCGACGTCAGTGGGTGAAGTTTGTACAAACAACGAGAGTGGACTTCGTGGATCCGAAACCGACCAACACTTCGTCCGTAGTGTGTTCAAAACACTTCACTGACGATTGTTTTGAAGTACCATGATAATTGTTTGCCCAGAACGAAAGTGGTTTTCAATAGAAGTAAGCATATTTTGATTCTGTAGCCCTGATAAATTCCTATTACGTAGACGCGGAGCAACTGCAGAATACCCGGGCCACTCTCTGTGCTAAATGATAGAAATGTGTACATAACGTACAGAGGGACAGAGTGTACATAATCATACTACTGTCCCGGCTATTCTGTAGTTATCGAAATGTTATTGTGTTGAATACTCAGGTGATGTGATGTGATATAGCCTACATATAAGCCAGGCCTGACATTGACATATTTAGCATATGCATAGGGCCTTGCACGCAGGCAGGCATGGTCTATCAGTCTTGTGTGATGTGTCGTATGACTTCGTTCAATGATTATGACATTTCAACTTGGCACTCAACTATTGTACCCATCAATGTAGTTTTTTAAAGACTACATAAGCATAAGCATACATAATTATGCCAAACTGACCGCTCACATTCACATGTTAATATGTTTCTACTTGTAGGCTAGACGCAAGGGCCCAACGCGCCGCGTAGCGGCAAAAAAGCGAAGCTGGCGAAACATTTATAACGGGTCACCGTCACTTATTATTGGACTTATAGCGCATTTACGGGGTTGCAACTATTTTGCTTTATAGTGTCACCAGGAAAGAAAAGCATGCGACCTAACGCCGATCTATTTGTATAAAGTGATAATTGGAAGGTATATAGTAGGAAATATCAATAAAATAATCATTCCATGTCGTCTTTTGAGGGCATTTTTGATTGTAAAAAATATATGTGTACGTCACCGTAGTCTCTGCAATGATAATTTTATCAGAGCAGTCTCGCGCAAGTAGAAGTTCTTTACCTATTAGTTCTTCACTTATTAGTCTCAACGTCTGGCGCAAAGCCAGACGTTTTCCATTACGATTTCACTACGATGTTTGACAAGAAGGAGCAGTGCGCGAGATATGCTAATGAGCAGACTTCCCTCGCTTGAGTTTCTGAAGAATGTTCCATATCGCGCTAAGCTCATCACTGCTGATTTATGACAGGCGTGCAACGGTAGGTATCTGCTCCCCAACTTCCACCCTTATACGGTACAATAAGTTACCATTTGATGGGAATGGGACAATGCCCTCACTGTGTATGGAGTCATAGGGATAAGAAGACATTATTCATTAGTGTTGGTACAAGTGATTTTGCCCAAAAAGCATGCGCATTCAAAAAACAAAATATGCAAGGTATCACACATGACCATGGCGACGTGCAGAAAGTGCACTGGCCAGTGCATACCTTATGGCTATGTACTAGTAAACATGGTAAACATGAACAACATCATTATTCATCGGCAGTTCATTTTACTCCGAGCTTTTCCTGAAACATATAGCCATGATGATAAGGCCTACCATGTACCATGACCAATAACAGCACTAGATCATGTAGATGTCAACAAGTTCACATGAACCGTATAATCCCGCATGGCGCATGTGGGGCATGCGTCTAAACCAAAGCCCCAAAATCACTTGTTTTGGTCTATTTCACTTGTGTTTCCCCCCTCTCCCAGTCCATAATACATTTACAGTTTACAATCCCCGATCATGGCCCAACAAAAGGTCATCGGTTGACTAAAGGAACACAACTGTTCAATGGATTTATAGTTGAATGCGATCAAACTACGTCTTTTCAATCGTGGATTGTAAATTTAACCCCATGGGCCTAGGGAAGGCCCTATAACAATACTTTCGACACAGTTATTATCTCCGCTGCCTCCACCATCCACCATGTTACACACAGTGCTCACTGCTGATTCTAAAATGCGCCACCTAGTCAAAACAGGACATATGTTCTTCTAGGAATAGATCTCTTTCCAATATTTCGTCATTCCACTATCGTCATCACCTCATCATACTTTCATTGACATTACAGGCACACATCCACAGAGCACTCTTCAAATCATCTACACAGTGGTTATCCAACTAGGATTATAAAGGTAATTTCTTAGCCCCGCACAGTGGGTTTCAGTCTTGATAAAGGGGCACTATTGCTAGCAGCTAGGTAGGCAAGATAAAGTTAGCCGAAGTAGCCGATAGGGGTCTCTCACCCCTCAAAGTCTGTCACAACTATTCAAGTTTGTACAAGGAATACATGCAGCGCTGACTCTAACAAGACCCAATGGGAATGTCGCACAGTCATCTGTCAAAAACAAGACCTATGTTGTAGTATGATCTCTTGCCAATATTTAATAATTGCACTATCGTCATCACCTCATCATACTTCATTGACATTACAGGCACAAATTGACATAGACCTGACCACTGTTGCAATCAACGACACAGTCGCTATCCAAGTAGCATTATAGAGGTAATTATCATTATCATACCTCATTAGCATGTGAACCAATCGCGTCGCGTCCTTTGCGATCACGGCAAAGCCTCATGGAATAATGTCTTTCACCGTTGAATAATTTTTCATATTCCATGCCTACAACTTCAATTTCTTCATTATTCCATGGCTAGAAGTTCAATACTAATATAATATCCAAGATAAAGTTACAAGAAGTAGTCAATAGGGGTCTCTCACCTCTCACTGTATGTCCATACTATTCACGCTTGTACGAGGAATACATTCAATGCTGAATCTAACAACACCCAGTGCCCTTACTCTGTATATTAGTCACTGGAAGATGGCCCATTTCACTCCTTGCTTCTACTTCACCTATAGTCTCATTGCAAACGCCTCACTTCTATGATATCACATTCACTTTCAGCTGTCATGCAACGCAACAACTGTGCTATCTGCCATCGCACATCAACGAAGAAGTGCAGCCGCCCACATTCCACCTCACGTCTGTCCGACCAGCTGCAATCCTCGAGGACGCCCCACTGTACCACGATTTCACTACGATGTTTGACAAGAAGGAGCAGTGCGCGAGATAGGCTAATGAGCAGACTTCCCTCGCTTGAGTTTCAGAAGAATGTTCCATATCGCGCTAAGCTGACCACTGCTGACCATGACAGGCGTGCATTGGACTGGTACAGGTTGGAACTGAACATTGAATATGCTGGTGGTGACGCTTTCTGATGAGAAGTTGGTCGTGACTGATGCAGTATCCTTGGACTTGTCCACACCATCGTTCAATCATTGCTCTCTGAGCTGCCTTGATTCTGCACTTACCCAAATACTAAGACCAAATGCCTGTTGACTGTGCTTTAAGAGAGACTGGCGCCATGCCTAGAGATATGACTGACCCCTATTGGCAAATTTGTATGACTTTATCTTGCCTACCTAGCTGCTGCCTATAGTCTCCCTTTAACTGCGGAACACTTCAAAGTCGATAAAATGCCATGTTCCACCTTTTAATGTGTTCAGACCGCCATTTTCAAAATAATCAAGTCAGGACACTGCCTTCTGGTCTCATAATAAATTTTGCTTTCCTCAATAATAACATTTCTTCTTCTTCAATGCTTTCATCATTCCAAACTTCTCCTCCTCTGACTTTTACAGGGGTACAGTCATGGCAATCAAAACCCAAATACTGAGACCAAATGCCTGTTGACTGTGCTTTAAGAGAGACTGGCGCCATGCCTAGTCTCTCTTAAAGCACAGTCAACAGACACCAACCCCCTCAGACTCAGAAACCACAAACGCCCAACCCTTCCTGCTACCTTAATACTTCTGGTTAGCTGGACTCCACTTCAATGAGAACAGTGGCAGGGACCAAGCCAAACTCGAGAATGGGGCAGAACAATTCAACGTTTTATTCCCCAAATTCAAGAAGGGAGGCTTTTCAGTGAAACGTGTTCTGACCAAGTGCACATTCAGTAAGTCTGTATTATTTTGTTCTAAAAAAATAGGCCAGGTGAAGGAATCTACGATGTTCCCCTGCGGATGAGTACCATTTCCAAAGTAATACTACAGGGTGGTCCATGAAAAGTGTCCCTAGCCAGTCTTTCAAGTGAATGGGGAAACGCTTCAAAACATCCTGTAATTAGAATGTGCTGGCAGTTTTCAAATGAACACATATATGTAATTTGAAATATTGACCAGCCCCTTTTCCTAGGTCACCGCTGAGTAATTGCTGTTCATCACCACAACAACTGTCTTTTTTCAGACTATGTGACTGAACTTCAGAAAGAGGTGTGCAGAATCATCCGAGCTGGAGAAATCTGTAAGAATGAAAAAACCCCACCCCCACTTTCCAGCGCCTTCGAACATCTGGATAAGCAGGAAGCCATCAACAGATACCGGAGTGGAAAACGCTACGTGGAGCATGTGGGGAAATAACTTGTGTTGGACTTCTAGATTCCTGTGTAAACTGTATGTGGTGGGAGCCAATTTGGTTTGACAATCATCAAGTTGAAGCTATCACAAATTGCATGCCCGACCTTGGGCCTAGTCATCCTTGATTTTGTACAGGTCCTGTTTAACAAACATAACATCACCAGTATTGGCATTTTATATGAGCAATGTATTTAAAATTTGAAACTTTAAAATTTTGTACAGATTAACAAATACATGCAACTGAACACAATTTTTCTTGTTCGTCAATGTCATTGTACTTCATAGTCCCTATAGTCAGTGTCTAGTCAGAGTCCCCGTGATGAAAACCTTTGAATTCAGCATCCTCCTCGAGTCCGGGGGCATGAACTGTGCCCTTGTCCGACTCACTGCACATGATGGCAAAACCACACGGACATCCCGCCCCAGAAACCCCCAACACCACCTCGCTAACTGTCTGTAGCTTATGTGCCGCATCCTCTTCTCATACGGCCCATCATATTCTGCCCGACCATACTGCTGTCTGTATTGAAGCCAGGCCACCTGCAGGTCATGATGGTCCAGGCAAACTGACATGAATCCTGGGTGTTGGATGATACATGTCGTCCCCTCGGCCTCTATCTCTGCCATCTTGTCTTGGACCCTTTGGATCTCGTGGCAGCACGTACCCTGTACATTCATCCTCTTTTTGCTGGATCTGGCAGTTGTCGCAGTGGCACCTGAAATGATAGCAATATAGACATGTATTTATCATATCAGTGACAGTGACATTGTAGTCATGAGATTAATAAGCAGTGTCATGGTAGCAGTACATGGTCGACCTTATTCACGAAGTAAGTCCACGCAACGTTAATAAGAGTACACAAATCTTTTGTGAGTTGGGATTGAACAAAAGGACACCCGCAAACGGACAATAGCTCATGCACTGCGTAAAGTCATGAGGCCTTTGTGAATATGGTCCCTAGTATACGGTACCGGTAGATAGTTGGCGATGGTACTGGAAGGTAGGTAGGCTCTTCATTTATAGTGTTCAGTGGGTGACAGTGCTTGAAAATAATGGTGTCTAGATAAAACAATAAAACTGTAATATTCCATACCAGTCAAGATTATCTCGCCTCGTTGTCCGCTGTTCTTCTTCTGCTACTACAGCTGCCTGCGCCTGTACATGCTGATGCCTGATGCTGTACTTCCACTTGTTCAGGTACGGGTTCAAACATGTAGGGTTCTATCGGTCCAGGAACTGGCTCTGGATCCCCATTATCGCCGAATAACTCATCATCATCACCACTATCGTAATCGGCAGCAAGAAATTGGCTGAGAGCAGACGATGAAGTACTGCAATCGCTACAAATTGATGAAGAATTGCTTTCGCTGTACGCATTCGCCATGTTTGTTTGGTTCTGATATTCCTGAGATGCCTGAGATGACGTCACTTCCTGTCTGGCCGACGAGTGATTTTCGTTTTCGCAGGTGGCGGGATTTACAATTTACAAAAGCTGATTATGCTGAACCTGCTAAATCAATCATGTTGGAATATCAGTGAATACCTTATTTAGTTAGTAAACTTGCCATTTTATAAAAAGAATGGTTTAGAGAAATCAAAAGCCGTTATATCTTTAATAAGGAAGATATCGTTTCAACTACTTGTAGCGCGGAAGAAAGCTCCTATTGTTTCAGAAACCTCCCTATACTTGTATGTATCCCCTCTTCAAAACTACTTCATCCAGCTGAGGCGTTACCATCTCAGACGCAAATAATCACACAATACATGTACATGTATAACAGAAAATCCCTTATAGCGAACTACTTGTACACCACCAAAATTTATGTTCGGGGACGTTATATTTCTGCCGATTTTGCGAGTAACAAAGGGTTTGGAAAAAGCAATAAAAAGAAAAATTATGGTTTCAAAAATCGTGAGACAACATAAAAATTGTTGACAAAATTATTTATTAATTTTCCAGAATCTTAAAAGAGGCGCGAAATTTTACACGTTTTCGGTATTTCTGACCTGTCAGTCAGTAAATCTTCATGAGCATTATCTTGCAGTAAAATGAAGTTCGTCATCCTACTGGTCCTGTGCGTTGTCATTTGCAGTGTTGCTGCTGAAAGAACCGCCAAGAGAGAGGAGGATGTGACCCAAGACGAGATAGAAGCAGAGGTCACCAAGAGGGATTCGTGGTCGAATTTGCTTAAGAAGCAGGATACGTATTATCGTGACGCGTTTCTGGGTTAGAGAGAAGGTATCCACCGTCTTCCTTTGTAATGGCTATTCTAAATTCCATCTAAAGAAATAAAATCATTATTGAGTTGACGTAATCGTTTTCGTGAGCTAGTCTATTTCGTGTGACAGTGATGACAGTCATTGTGAAAACCCACGGTCCTCCCATGGGCATGGTCCTCGGTGCGATGTCATATTGAATAAGTTCAGTAATAAAAAGATTTCCTGCACGGTGAAAGCGGTAACCTCCTTGCAGCTCATTGGGTGAGTTCACAACTCAGCTTACACACTGTGTTATGTGTCAGTGTAACAGATATGTTAACATTATGTTAACCCAGACACCTAAAATTGAGGTTCAGGTTAACATCCTGTTTATCATGGTGTTGACATCATCTTGCTTCTTTCAATGACATACCACTGGGTTAGTTCACACCGCTGATTAAATCAGGTGTTAGGTGTAAGTGTAACATATTTGTAGCAGATATGTAACGCTAATATGGAATATGAACTCATTGGTGTTACGTGTGTGTTAGTATTGGTGTTGGAGTAACTTGTCGGCTTACACCAACGATTTCTTGTGCTCAAATGTGAGGGGGGTGGGATAATAACCATTAGATCCATCATAGTGAAGAGAGTGATGAAACTCTCAACCGGCGCAAGGTAAACATCGAGAACCAAATCAGTAAATGGCTTCGAAAATGGAATGCCGGACGGGAATCCCTGCACTTGCGTCACCATATTCCAAACTAAACCGAAATGGATCGGCAACACTTCATTCATTTGATTTGCATACCGTACTGTAGGAGGCATGCATTTTATATCTCTAGTCCTCGATTATTACCTTGGGAGTTTCATCACTTATTTAAATATTCTAATAAACAACTATGGATTCATTAGCCTTAAACTGACAAAAAATGAAGTACATGTATGAAGATAGCAGCTCGGAGAGCATCTGTGACCATACCGCATGCATCGGTGACCAAAGCCTATCGCTTCGGCGATCCCTAAATGGCGACACGATCCTTGATGAGCGCGACAACTGTGAACTTGTGAAAAACTAGCTGACGTACTTTGTAGAAGTATTTCACTCAAATAAACAAACACAATCTTAATACAATTTATGAACACGAGATGAGAGTTTTAGACATCACGTTTTAAAAAGGTGTCTCCCTATGTATTTCGTCAAAATGTGCACCAATGTAGGCAACAGCTGAGAGATAATTACGCGAATAGTTCCCATGTATCCTATGCTTTTGTACAAGGCCTTTACATCAGAGTTACATGACAGGTACAGCCGAAACTATGTGTCACCTCAGAGCGAGTGTGTGACGGCTTGGGCAAATTATATGAGTCATACTATAAGGAAAATGACCAACCATATTGTCGTGTTCACATGGTCACATCCTGTCTTCGTGTCTTCGGCGACCCTTAAGATGGGTCCGGCCCAGGTGGAGTTGGTGCAGTTGGCGCCGCACGATTGTAAAATATTAATAATCATTGTTGTAATTCGGTCAATAAACGTCGTTTTAACGAGTAATAAACGGACAAGACAAGTTAACGCAAAGCCGAGTTCGACATTAAATTCTTCCAACGGTGATAACGCGACAGCTTTTCCAATCTAGTGCACGAACTTTTCCAAAAACGAACTTTGAAACGGTCACCTAAACGAACCCACGCCGAATTTTCCTGAAAATCTATGGAACGCCATAGCCGTAATAATTCGACATCAACCCTGAACGTTTGCTAGGATGGCTACTGGCACCATAACAGTGGACCCAAAGACCCCCAAAGAGGCCAAAAAGGCCACGGCTAACGTTAAACGAACTCTTACCTGTCTGTCGAAGGAGGCGGACTCCCTCCTTGCAAAACCAGGAGGACTACCGGAGGACGAATTTAGAGATCTCGCAACGAAACTACGTGAACATTTAGATACTGCTAGAACAATCAATAATATCGTGATAACATACCAAAGGTCATATAAACGTTGGCCATATGTCTCGATTCGTTGAAACGCTACAGAACTTTTCGACTCATTTCGAATCCTTGGGCATGACATCCGACCTCAGTGGGCGTGTCATGCTGACACAACTTCGTCGCAAACTACCTGAAGAGCACCACATCGCCTTCCTCAAAGCAGTACAGGAAGGAAAGGCAAATGACACTATCACTGGTTTACAAGACTGGTTGCATGACCAGCTCATGGTCCTAAGGAAGGCACGGCCACCCCCACCCACTCAGGATCATCAGTCACGTTCACACAAAACTGATTCATCATCATCGAAATCGTCAAATTCGAAAACCACCAACCACGCGGCCATGACCAAGACTTCCCCTGCTGCTACAGGTGGTGCTGCTCATACCGGTTCACATGAGCAGGGAAAGAGGAAGTGTCCGCTACACTCGCAAACATCGAACCATTTCATTAAGGGATGTAAAAAATTGTCACATGTTGAGTACTTATTCGGCCGCGCACTTATTTAACCGAGTTTTCCAGGAACCCGCACGGGCGCTTTGAAATTGATCATAGTTCGTCTGAACATACTCCCCCCTAAGGGACTTCCTAGACCCTTATCTGGTCCATAGCTAGGGGACACAATCTCGTAATGGGGCGTTTCAGAATCTTTCCACCGGTTTCCACGTCGACGACTCTGGTCCGACCATCACTGCCTGGGTAAACTTGCATCACACGGCCAAGAGGCCAACGACCTTTTGGGTTTGTCTGAACTACCACTAGAACGATGTCATCTATCTCTAAGCTACGTTGTGGAGTCAGCCATTTTTGACGTTGCTGTAAGAGTGTCACATATTCCTTCATCCAACGCCGCCACACTTTCTGGACTAAATCCTGGACAAAGCGCCATCGAAGACGCGGGTTGAAGGCGATCTCAGCGGGAATCTCAGGGGACAACTGACCACCAGCTTGGCCATGTAAGAAATGATTAGGTGTCAAGACTTCATCCTCTGGGTCGTTTCCACAATACACAATAGGACGGGAGTTCAGCAGACCTTCAACCTCAATCACAGCAGTTAACAGTTCCTCGTCAGTTACCTGAGCCTCTCCCAAGATTGCCTTCAACGACTGCTTAGCACACTTCACCATTGCCTCAAACACTCCTCCATGGTGTGAGCCTAACGGGGGGTTAAAACGCCACTTAATGCCAAGGCTGGAGGCCTTCTCCAAAATCTTCACCTCACTCATCTCGGAAATCAGTTCTCCCAGGTACCGCTCAGCTCCCACAAAATTACTGCCATTATCGGATACTACCTCTTGAGGGACACCACGCCGCGCTGTCATTCTGGAGAAAGCATTCAGAAAACTCTGGGTATCCAAGCCATATGCAACTTCTAGGTGTACAGCACGTGAACACAAACATGTAAATAAGCAAATGTACCTCTTTCCACGGGTGTTGCGGGTCAGCTTCACTCCAAATGGTCCGGCGTAATCGATCCCACACCTTGCAAAGGCTCTTAATGGAATTGTAACTCGGTAATCGGGCAGTGCTGCCATCATCTGTTCACCTACCCTCTTCTTCCTGATTTTGCATATGATGCAGGACCTCTTGAAACGCTTGATCTCCTCTCGGCCTCTTAGGATCCAAAAACGTTGACGTGTCTCTGCTAACAGTGCATTAACCCCTTTCGAGTGGCGGTGTTGATTGTGGAAGTGTCGTATCAGCAGGGTACAGAGATGGTTCTTTCCTGGAATGATAAGAGGATGTTTAGCGTCATATGGCAAATTTGATCTATTCAGTCTACCGCCAACTCTCAACAGACCATCAGCATCTAAAAAAGGGGACAACGACCTCATACTTAGCACTGTTTTTCCTGCTTTCACAGAGGATACTGTAGTTTCTAACATACTCTGAAGGTGTCGTACCCAATACATCTCAGCAGCTCGAACTTCATCAGCTTCTAAACTGGGTGCCGCAGGTTTTCTGCCTGTCACCAGACGTCGCCAACGTAACACCCACGCTGTTACTCTCACCGTCTTCGACCAGGTAGAAAAACGAGTAGACTCAAAGATGGTGTTGTTGACCGGGTCTGTACTTCCAGTGACATGAGCACAGGCAATATCTGTTTTCTTGACCTCTTCTTGGGCTTTGGCTGTCAACTGACGATCAAATGTTGCCTGGGGTCCTAGCGATGGCCAGCTGTCTCTCCCCCCATACAGAAACTGAGGGCCTTCTGTCCATACACTCTTATCTGACATGCTGGTCATACTGCTTCCTCGGGTGGCTAAATCGGCAGGATTCTGTTCTCCAGGGACATGATGCCATTGAGACGGGAGCGTTTTCTGTTGTATCTCTGAGACTCGGTGGGCGATGAACGGCTTGTACTGTCGGGTTTGACCATGGATCCAGTGGATTACATCGAGGCTGTCAGACCAAAATATTACATCCTTCACGGCCATCTTTAATGTCTCAACTACTCTTAGTGCCAATCGTAATCCTAACATTGCTGCCATTAACTCCAATCTGGGAATGCTGATAACCTTCAAAGGAGCTACCCTGGCTTTGGCTAATACTAAGCGGATACAAACTTGACTGTCATCATACTCACTCCTCAAGTATACAGCTGCTGCATACGCTCTAGTTGAAGCATCGACGAAGACATGAAGTTGAACATCTCTGCAACCTGGTTCAAAACACCAACGGGGGACGCTAAATCTTGATACTTGAGGTAACTCTGAGATCCACTGATCCACTTGCTCTTCCAATGCCTTTGGGAATCGCTCATCCCATCCTAAGCCTAGGATCCAAGCCTCCTGCTGCAGTATCTTGGCTCTGATTACAAACGGGGCAAGAAGTTGGAGTGGGTCGAAAAGCCTGGCAATCTTTCCAAGGAGAGTGCGCTTGGTGACAACTGTAGCTTCCACTGGAGTGTACTCAAACCCAAGGGTATCAGAACCAGCATCCCACTTTACTCCCAATGTCTTCATACAGGGCAGCTCTTCAGTCTCAAAGTTCACACCTGCTACACGGTCCTCCTCTGCTACACCATCTAACACATCTAGGTGGTTACTACACCACTTCCTGATCTCAAACCCCGCTTCATGGAACATCTGGGTTAACTCAATTCTCAGGGCAATCCCACTGGATACACTTCCAGTCGAGTCAATATCATCGTCCATGTATAGGGAGGATTTACATGAAGCTGCTGCGAGGGGAAATTTCTCCTTGTTCTCCTGAGCATGTGCATGCACAAAAAACTGGGCCAAAAAGGGGGAAGCTCTATCTCCGAATGTCAAACGGGCAGCTCTTAACTCTTGTAACGGCTTCTGACTGCCTAATTCCCTAAATAAAATCCTGTGCAGCATCCGGTCCTCTTCGCGTAAAACTACCTGGGGAAACATTTCACGCACATCTCCGACCAAAGCTACTGCACCTTTCCGGAAACCAACCAAAATGTCTATTATGTCGTGCTGGAGTTTAGGGCCCGCTAACATGGTGTCGTTCAGGGACAAGTTCTGGTATTTGGCAGCTGAATCTAGGACAATTCTAACCTTAGTGTTGCTTCTGTCTTCTCGTATGACGGGGAAGTGGGGCAGATACCAGCATGGTGCTTCTGGGTTGGTTTCTGGACACGTCTCGATGTAACCCTTCTCGCGATTCTGCTCCATTATCTCATTGTAGCGGGTCATCAGTTCTGGCTTCTTCACCAAGGTTCTTTCAAGCGAGAAGAATCGTCTTTCAGCCATGGAACGGTTGTTAGGTAACTGCGGTGCGTCTTCTCTCCATGGGATGCCAATCTCATACCGGTCTCCTACATAACGCCTGGTACTCCGAGCTTTCTCCATGGCTATCTTTTCCTCGGGGCTGAAGCACTGGGACGGTACTGGGGTATTAACATCCAGATTCCACAATCGTCGCATGTCTTCCTCCAACTGGCCTATATCAGGAGAGCTGTTAACATGGTACAGATGAGCTAAGTTAGACGCACAATGCTGGCACGTTGAGTGTTGACCAAGGGATCCTATGCACGTCCATCCTAAAGGGGTACGACGGGCGATTGGATCACCAGGAAGACCTACCACCTCCTCCAACGACATAGTAAGCTCGGGATGGTCCGCACCAATCAAAAGGTCAATCTTCTTAGGCTCTGAGCACTTGGGGAACTTGATATCACGTAGATGATCCCATTCTGCCTGGTACCTGTTCCAATTAGGAATGAAAAGATTGTTACAGAAATTATCTAAGGTTCTAGCACCAATCCGTCGTTTAAGGCTGCCGTCTAGACTTTCAATGGATAAGGCTGCAAGACCACTATCTACAGACTTCCCGCGGTTCATCAAGGTGGAAATTGTTAGCTTGTTCCCAACTACTGGAAGTTCTAGCTTTTCAGCAATACTTGTTCGTATATAGGTGCTGTCGGAACCCTCATCTAGTAGTGCATTTACACGCAACTTACGGTTGCCCTCTCCTTGGACAAAAACAGGAATGATTCTTAACCCAATCCGCGTTGGCTTCACCACCCCATCCTCCGACAGCCCAAAATAACTCTCTGTGTTCGAGCTGGAGGGCAGATCAGTAGTCACCGATGTTGAAGCTAAGGTTGATTTTCTAACGAGAGGATGCAAAGTGGTATGATGGGTCTTGGGGCATTCATCAATTGAGCATCGTTTAACAGGCATCGGACAGGAGGCGCCAACATGCGAGTCCTCCAAGCAGCGATAACATAAACGTTTTTCTTTAGCAATCATCCATCGTTCATTAGGGGTGGCTTGCTTCCACTTCTTACAATACGGAACTGAATGTCCAGCCTGGCAAATAGGACAAACTCTAGGTTTACCGGATGACGTAGCTCCTACAGCATTTGAAGTCGCTTTTGCTCTTGCCTTATTTCGATTGGAAGTTGGACGCTTCTCATTCTCACTTGTGTTGGAGGTCACATGACTTGACGCCTGCTGTTTCCCACTAGCCCTCTTTCCTGACGTCGCAGCAGTTTTCTTCAGCTCCACTAACTCCAGGCGAAGGTTCACTTGTCTGTCTAACCAGTCTGCAAAGGCTGCCAATCCTTCCTCATCTTTGCTGGATCTAGAGTTATGATACAATATCAGGAGCGAATCAGGGATTTTCTGGATCACCATGGTATATAGTGTTGAGACACCAGACAATTCTTGTAATCTATCAGAGTCGGCTAACTTGGTAACTAAATCACAAAGACGATTAGCTAACTCTTCTAACTTTGGTAGATTCTCTTCCCGGATAGCTGGGAAGCTCGTTACGGCATCAAGATAGCGTTGTAACAATCGACGATGACCGCCGTATCTCTGGTGTAATTTCAACAATGCAACTTGATATTGTTGATCTGTATACCCTAGACGTTCTACTAGGCATTTAGCTCGCCCAGTAAGAGCGTTTTTCAACATCATCATCTTGTGTCTAGCTGGGACCTTTGCTTGGTGTACAAAAATATCAAATTGAGCCCGCCAGTCCTCATACTGTTCTGCCTCACCAGCAAATTTCGGGAGCTTGGGTTTGGCCATGCCTTGAAAAAACCTATGTAACTCACCAGAGTTTCCCGTCTTATCATCAGGGCTTTCCAATGAACTTACAGCTTTCCAAGAATGGGACGTATCTAACTGCCGACCCTCTAGACGCTTAAGCACTCCTTGCAACGGAGACTCTCCTCTTGTTGCCAACTTATCTATTATCTTCGGCGTGGAGGTCGCCACAGGTGTGGTTGGGTCTAAAGACGTTTCTCTCTTAGGCTCCTTCTGCAATGGCAAGTTAAAACGTAATTTTTCAGGTTTTACAAAATCATGAGGCTCTGACCTTTCAGCTTTTTTCCACAACTTTGCTTTTAGCTCGTACCGATCTGCGGCATCTTGTTGCCTCTCAAGAGCTAACCAACGTTGCATTTCTAACACTTGACTCTCTTGAGAATGACGCACCTTTTCCTGTTTTACTCGAAACTCCGCCACCACAGCCTCAATCTCAGCCTCTCTTGACTTAAATGATAACTGATCATCCTCCCTCGCTGGCGGCTCTTCATCTGGGAGTTGTGGTTTCTCACCAGACTGTTTACCGATTACCTGATCACCAATCACTGATACTGGTCTTACTCCTGGGACATCATCAGGTCTCTCAACCGGTAACTGAACACGTCCAGGGTTAACAAGAGGTTCTCTGACCACTAACTCTGGTTTTACCTCTACTTGTTGACCATCTATTGCAGCTTCCTCGACTCTGTCTTCCACAGGTTCGGCCGGCTGGTCCCTATCACCTGGATTCTCCGGGGATTGATCAGCGGCTGCTCGCTCTGGTTCGTCGTCCACTACCACCAGGTTGGCTTCTTCGTCTTCTTCTTCTTCCACGGCTTCGTCGAAGGTAAACTCTGAACTAAAACCCGAGAAAGAACCTGCAATAGATGGATCATCATTTTTACGGGATTCAAGATAATCAATGATCTTATCTTCAGTAGTTTCCACTCTAATTCTGAGCAAACCCAGCCAATCTGAGAGAGACTGCATCTCTGACGGATCCTGGCACACGGCCAATGAGTGTTTGACGAGTGCTTCACATTCACTCCACTTTTGGAGCATACGCTCTCTTATTCTGACTATTATGGCCCGTCGGCCCTCATTTGTAATGATCTCGGTGGTCCGGGCCACATCTCTCTCGATCGAATGCTTAAAGGCATCTCTCTCTACAGCCAGCCTACTTGCGTCTAAGGACCTCTGTGTGCGCCCTTTTTCTTCTGTGCCAGCGTTCAATTCATAGTCTGCCAAATGGGCGGGTGGTCTTCTAGTGCGTCCCGATTTTCTAACTTGCTGAGACATCTGTAACTTCAATTATTTCAAACTTAACTATGGTTATATCAAATCCGGTCGGAGAGACCAAAATGTTGTCACCAAGCAATTATAAATGGTAAAAACTGTTACCTGGTGCAACTCGACTTTTTGTTTCTTGATCTGGCTGCTGCTGAAGTCTGGACCCTTTCGCGAACTGCTGGCCAGGTTGAATTCACGAACAGCTGGGCTGGTTGTGTCACCTTCACGAACAGCTTGGTATCGATATTTCGACGGTTATTTTTCCTCACCGTCGATTCGAAGGTCTCTCGTTTACAACCTTTGTTGCAGACAAGGGCTATTATATTAGTTTAAATTTAAAGTCCAATGGACTATACTAATGTTCATATATTTATGAAGGCTCTTAACTATTTGAGCACTTGACGACTAACAGGACGTACAATACAATTAAAAAGCTCTTAACTATGAGCATATTTAACTGAATGAAGAAACTATTTTTGGCTTATTCTAGTGTTCTTTTACTAAGGAGACTTACTCCTGAATATATATATATCTTTGTGGCCACACCCAACGAAATAATACTCGGTTGGGTGTGGTTTTTAGACAAACGAATTTACAGAACCGCGCTGCCGGCAGGCTTATTGATCTGTTTATAATGAAGCGTATTTATTCCACCAAACATCCCAGAACCATTGGCAACTAGGAGTGGCAGATATAGAAGAATGAAGATTCACGTTACCGGGGCATGTCTATGGTCCGGACTACACTCCCCTTCATTCAGACGCTCATCGTTTTCTTGGGTTTGGAGAGAGACAGAACTTGGCTTGGGTCCGTTGGGAGGGGCACCACTTCTTCTAAAAACTTGGTCGGAAGTTCGGAAACTGGATCACTCGGCTCTCATCTAGTCGTGCTAACTAAACTCGCTGCTTGTAGTGTTGAAAGATTCACCGGCTTCTTGACGAAAACTGTACTATTCAGGAGAGATGAGAAAACACGTCCTGCTCCTCCAAACCCGATGCCGCCTCCGATCCGCTAGCCTCGTTTTCGCTCAGACATCAACAACTAGTAGTCTTACGCAACTTGTCACATGTTGAGTACTTATTCGGCCGCGCACTTATTTAACCGAGTTTTCCAGGAACCCGCACGGGCGCTTTGAAATTGATCATAGTTCGTCTGAACACCTGGTACAGGGACAGAAGAAAACTTTAGTCAGAATCTTGCTCGACACAGGTAGTCAAGCATCACTTATTCGTGAAGGAATAGTCCCGATGCAGGGCAAGCCTTGTATGCAAAACTTTAACCTTACCACTGTCGGTGGCAACACCGTAAATTGCGAATTACGCGTCGTTAAGTGTACGATTAAGAATCTTGAAGGAACATTCAGTCGAAGCGTACACCTCACTGAGATGAAGAAACCGTGTGGCAATGTTCCCATACTCTCTAAGAGCCAACTGGAGAGCTACCCGCATCTGAAGTCTGTTGATATTGTGGGGACTGCCAGTGATGCCATCGATGTGCTGCTGGGTGTTGACAATGGAGATTTGTTGACGCCTGCGGAAAAGATATCTGGTCCTACTGAAAACGACCCCATTGCTGCACGATGTCCCCTGGGGTGGTATGTGCAGGGTGGATCTAGCCCTGCAGGGGAAATACGTACTAATGCCGTCACAATCTTTACGCTAGTTACTGCCACCAGTGAAATCGAGGAGTTTCTTGGAATTGAACGCCTTGGCATCGAACCAAAGAGATGTAAATGTGCTGTCGACGAGGAGAATCGTGTAGCTACTGAGAAGATGCAACGTAGTCTGACTGTGCTAGATAATGGCGCTTATCAGATTAGTCTCCCGTGGAAACGACCCCCTTCTGATCTGCCGAATAATTACGAATGCAGTCAAACGTCTCCAAAACCTGGAGAAACAGTTTCGAAAGAAGCCGAATGAATGGGACACGTATTGTAAACAAATGGATGATCAACTTACCCGAGGTGTCGCCAGGTTCGTCCCACAGTCGGAGATGGATCAGGATTTGCGCAGTGGGAAAGGAATGTGGTTCCTGCCCCACTTCGGTGTGTTAAAGGACTCGCGTACCACACCGGTCCGGGTTGTATTTAAGGAATTGAACCCGAGGCGGAGGACCTTGGTTGAGTTACCAAGACACTCGAGGGTGGAGCTAAAATACAGTCCAAACCCTAGCCGACAGGCGAGGGTTTGGACGAAATTTTAGCTCCACCCGAGAGTGTCTTGGTAACTCAACCAAGGTCCGAAGCCGAGGGTTCAATTTCTATTCTAAAATACCTCAAACTTAAAAAGATAGGCCACGAAATAACTTGAATATGTGCGAATTTGGCAAATTCCATCCATCGCCTGCCCGGAGCGCCGGTAGCGCCGTTGTTTACATTATGTTACGGCAGCGCGTATAGGAAGTCCGGATCGGCTCGCTCAAGTGACGCTAAAATCCGCGCAAATGGGCTATTTGGAGCGTTTTTCTCAGCAAATATGTGTAGTGCTCATTAAAAAACTTAGGGTGGTTGATGCTTCCTTGGCTGATTTGTGTTTGAAGCAGTGTTTTGAGAGCCTCAAACTTCTGAAGTGAGCTGTGTGCATGGTTCCACATTTTAGTGCAACCCGAGGGAACTTTGGTAGAGCATCTTGGTTGCGTGTCCAAAACACTCCACTCTCAGAACGAGGCTTATGCATTTTCCATTTAAAATTGACTTTACGGTACCAAGGTATTTTAGAATTGATGGTAAAGCCCGGTTCGAAGGCTGTTGTCTGAACGACTTTCTTGCAAAAGGTGACAATATGAACTCAAACATATTCGACATCGGTTTGCGCTTTCGTGAGTATGAAGTGGGCGTCGCCGCCGACATATCGAAAATGTTCCAGTCGATCAAACTGAACGAAGACGACGCACGCTATCATCGTTTCCTGTTTAGGAAAAAACCTGATGAACCAATTCGGGTGTTTCAACTGACCACTGTAACATTCGAGGATAAACCGTCCCCAACGGCGGCCATTGTTACACTACGTCATTTTGTCAAAGAACGCGCTCCAGATGACCTGGACATGCAGCAGGTTGTCTCAAATCAGTTTTTTATGTCGATGATTTAAATGACAGTAAACGTACTGTTAAGGAGGGACTGCATCTAAAAACTACTGTTACCTCCACCCTTCACAAGGGTCATTTCGGAATGCATGACTGGATTTCCAACATGAAGGAAATATGTGATCCAGATAGCGCGCCAGATAGAAAGGCCACAGTCGTTGGGACCCGATGGAACCTGGCCAAGGACACACTTAGTGTTAAGGAAGTCGCATCAGAGGACTACGCCCCTACCAAACGTAACATTCTCAAAAAGGTTGCATCATACTACGACGTGTTTGGTGTTCTCGCTGCTGTCACCATTCGTCCAAGGATGCTACTCCAGAAACTGTGGCAGTTTGATCTTGGTTGGGACACTGAACTCAGTAACCACAGTGATCTGTATGTTGAGTGGCAAACTATAGAACGTGATCTCAAGGATGTAGGTAAAATCGAGATCCCACGCTGTCTGATACCCGAGAAATACAAGGGCATGTCTCCACTGCCTGACGTGTCACTACATGGTTCTAGTGATGCGAGTGAGAACGCTATGGGAGTCACTGTGCACCTTAGATGGTCTGAGTCTGAAGATCATCCTGCTGAACTGACATTTGTTTGTGCTCGTGCACGCGTCACCCCATTGAAACAGACAAGCATACCCCGGAAGGAGTTACAGGCTCTACTCTTGCTGTGTCGATTGCTGTTGTCAGTCCGCAGTGCCCTACGTCTCGATATTCAGTACACCAAGTTGTGGACCGACAGCATGACTGCCATACGCTGGCTTCGTGGCCAGTCCAAGTCATTCAGATCATATGTGGCTTGTCGGGTCGGTGAAATTAGCACTGACTTTGATCCAGTCAAAGACATTGCCTACATTCCAACTGACCAGAACATTGCTGATTTGATCTCACGTGGTGTCACCGCAGATAGAGCATGGATGTGATCAAAGGTCCAGATTACCTCCGTTTGCCGCCGTCTGATTGGCCACATACGCCCGAGGTTAACGTCGATCATGAGGACAAGGAACTCAAGAAATTTCACGTTCGCAACGTCAAGGTGCTGGCATTGAATGTGACTACGCCTCAACCTGTCATCGATCCAACCACATTCTCGAGTTGGCCTCGTCTGATCATGGTGACTGCACGGATTTTGTCACTGAAGGATGTGCCAAAGTCAAAATTGCCGTCCCTTCATAGAATAAGGCAAGCAGACCTGTTCTGGATTCGTTATGCGCAGAGAGACATTGACTTTACTGATCACCACATCATGCGCCTTAACCCGATATTCGATGCGGCATCACAAGTGCACCGTGTTGGGGGCCGTGTAGACAAAGCACCATTATCATACGACATGCGCCACCCTTACTTGTTGCCAAAAAAGGGACACATCTCACTGTTGATTACCCGCGAGAGACATCGCCATGCGCTACATGGCGCACATCTGCGCACAGTCACTGAAATTCGCAGAACCTACCGGATCGTCGGAGACGTCAAACTTGCAAAGGCTGAAGTCATCAATGTGTACCCGGGAAAAGACGATCACATTCGTGTAGTGGATGTACGTTTCGCAGACGGTCTTGTCTTAAAGCGCCCAATTTCGAGACTCATTCTACTTATGAAAGCGTCCGAACGAGAGGATATCACAAGGAATGCCTAATAATCGCATATAAGTACCCTCCGCGTCATGAACTGACTCTTGCGCGCGCTGTGAGATCCGAAGAAAAAATTGCAATTCGCAATATTGGTCATGCAGCAAGACGGTTTATGGAGGAGAATAACTCCATGTCTTGTGCTCGTCAGAATTGGGTAGTCCACCCCATTTCTGAAGTGATTTACCTGTTTGGGTTTCATCATGTTTATTTTACCATGTTTCATGTTTGCATTCATGTTAGTATTCTTGCCATGTTTCTATTACCATTTGTAACTTTGCCACGTTTGTATTTACTGTACATGTATTCTGTACTGTATGTGTACTGTAAGTTTGTGTCTTGATGCTGAACATATTCTGGGTAAAGTAGCAATTTGCGGTGTAAATTACGTACAAATAGTATTCATTGGTTGGATTTGAATATCTATAGCATTTCTGAAAGTGTTCAATTTATTTGAAGTTTCCTAGTTTAGGAAGGGTTAAATTTTGTTCTAAAGACATAAAGTTGCTGTTTACAATGTTTGAGATAAGATATTTGGTTTGATTATGTATATCTGTCAGGAGACGTAAGTTTGTGTTCAAAGTGAATTTGAGAATATTTGGTGAGGAGTACATGTTTACTTTGGTTTAGTACTGGAAATAGTATGACGACTGAGGTTGTGTTTACTGGTTGAGGACATTATTTTTGAAGTCATTTGGTACATCCAAGGTTTAGTTATGGTTATTCGTGTTAAAGTTTTACACAATCAGTTTTGATAAGATGTTGTGATTTATCTTGACATTTTGATACTCAGTGGAGTAATGGTCACTGAGTTAAGATTAATCCTGTGTTTGTACCGATGTTTCTTTAGAGTTTATTTAGTGTGCCAAGCAGGTGTGACCACCATGTTTCTGTTTGTGTAACAAAGACTCTTAAGACTTTCAAAGACTCTTTAAAGTGCGGTTCAGATGGACTTTACAGTAGTTGACATGCCTGTCAATGATGTCCCCTGGGATGTCGTGTTCACATGGTCACATCCTGTCTTCGTGTCTTCGGCGACCCTTGGTCCGGCCCAGGTGGAGTTGGTGCAGTTGGCGCCGCACGATTGGAAAATATTAATAATCATTGTTGTAATTCGGTCAATAAACGTCGTTTTAACGAGTAATAAACGGACAAGACAAGTTAACGCAAAGCCGAGTTCGACATTATATTCTTCGAACGTGATAACGCGACACATATTTTAAAATTTACCAATGAAATATTCCAATTGACAAATAAATAAATAAACTAATGCGAATTATTCTCAATAGTAGAAATAAAATTTCCAAATAAAAATAGAATTTCAAGCCGCCTGTTACACTACACGTAAATATACCGATCTAACACTCTGCACTGTTACTGGTTGAGTGAAAAGTCTGCCGATCATTTGCCATCAGCTTGTCGAGACATGATCGACAGGCTCAATTGTCATTGAGGATAAATTCAATACCGGCAGACCAATGCGAATATAGCTTTCATCACGAACGAGTTACGAGAACGCCCTGAATATAAGTATAAGTCGCCTAATACTCCGCGTGCAAGTTCATTATTATACAATGTGAACATGGTAAGCCAGTGGCTGATGGACAGAAATTATGGTGTTTTTTCACACATTATGACATGTCGAGGAGATTTTGCAATAAAAGGGGCACCTTTTTACTAAAGAGATTATTCACTCTCTGAGTTCCAAAGTAGCTCACGTCATTCAACGCAACATCACAAGCAAATACCGATCAGCCAACGAAGGCGCCCTAAAACTGCGAACTCTGGCATAATTCGTTAACCTGTTGCGTTATAGTGATATTATAGTTTAATTTCAACTTGGAAAAATGGAGACCATTTTTACAACGTCTAGACCCATCCTGAACAAAGAAGACCACGATGTTCTTGCACGAAAACTTTACCGTTGGGACGGATTAGGACAAAAGCCATCGGGAAATAGCCAAGCGATAAAAAAGATTAGGAAAGGGAGCAAAGAAATTATAAGCGCGCAGCAGAAGCTTTTCTGCGAAGCGCTACTATGGTTAACGTGCATACGACGTATCCAATGTAAACAATGTTTCTCAAGTCCATGGATTCGTTTCAAATGGCTTAAATTTGACTTAAAATGGCCGCCAGAAGAGATAAACGCGCGAATGAAGCAACTCGACTATTCTGAGCTCCGAGAGAGAACCACATGAATATTCACACTGTTTTTTAATCACACTTCAATTTCAGGGGGTTTACCCCCCGACATATGTGTTTTGATTTTTGAAACTTTAGTAATAATATCCAAAAGATGCTTAAAATGGATATAATCCCGAATTAATGAAGCAAAAGACGGGCAGGCGTTTCGAGAAAAAAAATGTTATTTTGAGATTTCAATAAACCTTTTGAACGAATTCCACATGGGCCGTGGTGGGATCCGAAGACACCTCGAGGAGGAATGTATGTTTTTATAGGGTACCATTGGTTTTGCAGATCTTCTGTTTTTTTCTAAAGAATAATCAATATTCGCTAGCAGGCTTTTTATGCTCCCAGGTATGAAGAGGGTTCTATGTTCCTCGAGTTCTTTGTTCATCAGTCTGGTGTTCCTCAAGAGTAAAGTGTCTTCAAGTCTCTTGGCCAGCAAAAACCCTTTCCAACCAATTTTTTATGCATAATCATTCGGCAACATGTTGGTGGGGGAAAAACCTGATCCCTAGATCCCTGACCCCTTGAATTGGTTGCCCAGGTACGACCACAAGCAATTGTCTCAAGGAAGCCACCAGTACGACCTCTTGGGAGTCTTGCCAATATCATGCCAGTGAAAAGGAAGGGTAATGATGGTTGAGGGTTGCAGTTAGGGTACCATCAAAGGAGTAACTCTTCCTCGCTCTGGGTTAAACGTGTCAAAGGACTGCACCATCATGAAGGTTGGGGGGTTCCACTCGAGCGCCCCAGGGTAAGCAGCTCGGAAGGACTTATTGAGAGGCCAATAGGGGTTTGAGGGGCCTTCCCCCCCCCCCCCCCCCCAATGCACTGGCTAAAACATGTCAGAAGGACGGGGGTGGGGGGGGGGGGGGGGCTCTCCATGGCGACAGTTGCGCGAGTTCAATAGAGCTTGCACTTTACATTAGAATCTGCCAGAGTCCCAGACTACGATAATCTGGACACCTTTCGGGGGGGGGGGGACATTTTCCATTTCTTTGCCGGCTATTAGGACGATGGAGTTGAGTGACTGCTAATGCGATACACGGAGAAAACTGTCTATCAAAACAAAAAATTGGCGGAAGGAACTATAGCAGGGTCCCAACCAGGGGGTTTGGGGGGGTTTCCCCCAACCTAAAGGCGCTGCGCGCTTACTAGGGCACTGCACTGATAATATTAATGTCATGTAGTGATCCGGGGCTCCTTAGTGCGATCCACTTCGGTGGGGTGGCGCCACCAGCCAGTAGTCTTTGGTCACTGCATCATTCCGGTGATACGAGAGAGATTGGACAAGTGGCGTGTACGTGTTGAGAGTAGTGTGTCAGTGTCAATAAAGTGGGTCCATTCGATTAGAAAGGTGAGCTTCCTTGTCAATTCAACATAGAAGTCGACTGAAGAGCCGAGTCTTCACAGTCAACAAATCGCCAGTACAAACGGCTTTTTGAATGGCGGAGAAAGAATCAGTCTAAAAATTGTAGGGTTTATCACTCTGAATACTACAATCAAGATGTACAGACCGGGGGAGCTGGCGGTACGTACCCATATGTCTTTGCGGTAGTCTCGCGCGTACCGGATATAACCTATCAAGCTTTTCTCCTTCAGAGAAATACTGCGTTGCGCTCAACTGCCAATTATGCATTAGTCTGGTGGACACGAGGTTGGCCTTAAACTTGCTTGAAATCGAAAATTTGGACAACACACGTGTACTACAGCGCAAACGGCAGCATTCTGACTTATAGAAACATGTGGTCTGATTCTATTTTCACTTGTCACTAAGTGATCACGCGTCCAACCTCGTATGCAGGGTAATGTGGCTTTCTCATTGGTCGAACGTTAAGGTCTCACTAGCCAGTGCAATGGCCGGGCCTACCTGGCTCCACAAATGGCGCGACGTCATTTCATGCATACCCCTGTTCAAGTGGCTGTCGACCTTGCAGTATATCACTCTCACACATAAACCTATACATTTCTGAATAGCTTGTCGCTTCTAGAATACATCTGGCCAGCTTTCATTGTTATCAAGTAATTCAGTCATGAGAACATGGGGGCAGCACAATACATGAGACACCCTGTACATCGATGAAAATTTTGAAAATTTCACCTTGCCGCCTTATAACTTGACGATTAACATGGATGGTGAAATAATATTTTTATAAACTTCTACTTATCACCTTGAGAAAGCAAAATAATAACAATTTTAAATTTTGATACCAAAATAGGGTGTCGTTGCGGCTTTTCTTTGAGCATTTTGACCGCGAAGTCTCACCTTGAGAACATGTGCACTCTGACAGGAACCAGTTCATGTCAACATCCGATTGAGCTATACATAGCATGCGAGGCCTGGTCACTGCGGACGTGCACAGAAGAAGCTGATATTTTCCTCAAATAATCGTCAGAGCTACCTCTTCACAAAATACCCAGGACACCGACATTTGAACATGCAGCAATAGCGATATGATAGGCTCATCTGTATCCATGGTAATCGCCTGAGATTGAAGAACTTTTTTTTTAAGAGGGACCAATGTTGACCTGATCACCACTGGCTAGTGAGACCTAATTTTGTTCACAGCCTTTTAAGGCACTTGAGCGCAACGCAGTATTTCTCTGAAGGAGAAAAGATTGATGGGTTATATCCGGTACGCGCGAGACTACCGCAAAGACTTATGGGTACGTACCGCCAGCTCCCCCGGTCTGTACATCTTGATTGTAGTATATGTTGACAACGAAATGCTTGGAGGAGGTGAACAATAATATTACGAATTGTTGACAACAACTAAAAGATTATACTGTGTAGGCCCCTATTGATGAAATCCCGTGCATCCGCGATAAATTTTTCTCAATGGAGTCTGGTCACAGCTGCGATCAAATCACTGCTAAAGGTATGTGTTCTTTTTGTTGGGAAATTTCATACCAAGGACAAACCATATGTCATTTGAGTTTTCGATGTTATTCATTTTGTGTCCTATCCCTTTCGTTGCGGATGTACGCTTTTTTGCGACCAAAAAAATATTCCGTTCTGTGCGAATGTACGGAGAACTGTACGGTGGCTGGGAAAGGACATCGGAAAAAAAACATTATCGGCGGGACGACTTATTAAGTCGGGGGGGGGGAGGGACGACTTATTATGTCGGGGGGGGGGACGACTTATTATCTCGGGGGGACGACTTAGTAAGTCGGGGGACGACTTATTAAGTGGGGGGGACGATTTATTATCTCGGGGGGGGGGGGGACGACTTATTATCTCGGGGGGACGACTTAGTAAGTCGGGGGGACGACTTAGTAAGTCGGGGGACGACTTATTATCTCGGGGGAACGACTTATTAAGTCGAGGGGACGACTTATGAAAGCAAGGGCGGGGCCTGGCTGTGACTGTCTCATCTCTCTCACCATGTAGACAACTTGGTAGAGCAGCCAAGACTGATTCGGCCTGTCTGTGACTTCCTCATCTCTCTCATCATGTTGTCAACACGGTGGAGCAGCCAGGACTGATTCGGTCTGGCTGTGACTTCCTCATCTCTCTCACCATGTTGACAACTTGGCAGAGCAGCCAAGACTGATTTGGCCTGGCTGTGACTGTCACATCTCTCCAAATCAGTCCTGGCTGCTCCACCGTGTTGACAACATGATGAGAGTGATGAGACAGTCACAGCCAGGCCGCATCAGTCTTCGCCGCACTGCCGTTATTGATATGGCGAGAGAGATGAGACAGCCACAGCCAGGCCAAATCAGGCTTGGCTGCTCTGCCAAGTTGTCTACATGGTGAGAGAGATGAGACAGTCACAGCCAGGCCTCTCCCTCGCTTTCATAAGTCGTCCCCCCCGACTTACTAAGTCGTCCCCCCCCCCGACTTACTAAGTCGTCCCCCCGACATAATAAGTCGTCCCCCCGACTTAATAAGTCGTCCCTCCGAGATAATAAGTCGTCCCCCCGACATAATAAGTCGTCCCCCGGACTTAATAAGTCGTCCCGCCGATAATTTTTTTTTTTCGATGTCCTTTCCCAGCCACCGTAGAACTGCGACTTGGGAGAGACCTGAATCAGACGATGTTTTCAATAGAAAATTAGTACAGAAACTTGTCGCGAGGTGTCCTGCCATGTTGTTTACTGCTAAAACTTCCGATTTCTAGGTGAAAACTTCGGTGTTTTTATTCAAAGTTTAGGCGATATTTTGAGTCCAAAGTTTTGTAAACAAATTTAAATGCCTCAGTCACGTGTTCGACGAACTGCAGAATCAATAATTGATGAAATAGTGAATTCGAGGCGTAAGAAGACGAGTCTGATTAGTGATTATGATTCTGAACATAATGCCGATGTACACAGCGTGCATGGGGATTGAAAGTGTGCATGATTCAGGGTCCGAGGGGGATGATAGTGATAGCCTGGGTCAAGATGAAAAATGTTGTTTTTTTCCTCGTTGATTAATACTAATTAGCGTTATTTAGTTAATTAACATAATTTCAGGTGATTGACAAATGCACAATTTTAAAGTTCCATGCTGTCCCCAACAACCTTTTCCAATAGTCCAAACTCAAAGCTCTGTCTCTTCTCCTTCAGGCTGTATATTGGCCTCAAAGTTACCTATGTTAAAATTGGTTTTTACAGTATTTTGGGGGCAGCAAGGAATCAATATTGAAATAATTTTGAGCGGCGCAGCGAAAGGGACTACATGCTTCTCGAAATTGGTGGCTTGCATTGGAACTAACTTTTTCCCCCTTGTCCGTCATTAAAGGCATTCAAGTGTGTTGGTCAACCATGACTATCTCCTTTGTCCCTCCACCATGTTCCACTCCTTTGATTTTGGAAGATTTTGGATATGTTGTTAATGTTAGGGGGACCCTATGGAACAAATCCCCATAGGTTTCGTTTTTGTTGCAATTTCCCCTAAGTAAATTCATAGTTTGACTGGACTACTAGTTTCCCCTTATGACATCACTATTTCGGACACTCAACGCCCCATTTCTGGAAAGGTGTATAGGGGGCGCTTTGTAAAAAATAGTATAAATCCCCGATCGCTCTGGCCTGTTTTGGTCAACTTTTAAAAGGGGGGGTGACCTCTTGTCATTTGATCAAAATGATTAAAGGGGAACTGGCCTCTTGTCAATATCTTTAAAGGGGAGATGGTCCTTTTGGTCAGCTAAGCGTAAACTTGCCTGTTCTGGTCAACCTTTAAAGGGGAGGTGGCCTCTTGTCGGTCAATATGATTAAAGGGAAACTGGCTTCTTGTCCTAAATTTTTACAGGGAGATGGTCCTTTTGATCAATTAAAGGTGATATGGCCTGTTGTTTGGTCAACTTTTAAAGGGGATGTGGCCTCTTATCATTTGATCAATATGATTAAAGGGAAACAGGCCTCTTGTCCATGTCTTTAAAGAGGATATGGTCCTTTTAGTCAGTTAAAGGTAAACTGGCCTGTTTTGGTCAGCTTTTAAAGGGGAGGTGACCTCTTGTCATTTGGTCAAAATGATTAAAGGGAACTGGTCTCTTGTCAATATTTTTACAGGGATATGGTCCTTTTGGTCAATTGAAGGTGAACTGGCCTGTTTTGGTCGACTTGTAAAGGGGAGGTGGTCACTTATCATCTGTGAACGAAATCAATGCTATGCGTATTTTATCCAAGTGAGCGTAATTTTTCCATCATTTTCAATTGCAGGTAAAAACATACACGGCAATAGAAAAAGGAAAAGGAAGCAACCTGTTGTTGATGCTGGCTGCAATGCACATGTCGTGAAAGATCGTGTGGACATTTATGACCAACGATTGGAAGTAGTGGAAGAAGACATTGTTAAACTTAAAAAAATTGTCAAAACTCTTCAAAACGTAGACAGTCATGAAGCCGACGTCGAAAGGTCAACGACCACTTATCCGGTGCATGATTACGCCACTCTCGACGTGTACGGACACGACCTGCAGCAGCCACTTTTTGATGTTCAGTTGTCAACCACTGGCCCGGTGCATGATGATGGCCTAACTCTCGACGTGTCCAAGCTCGACGAGTCCGAATTCTGTCAACTATTCGATGATAATTTCTATTTATTGATGCAGCCTGTTAGGCTGTTGAACAATCATTTACTGGCGATGTTGCGAATTCTGCAGAATTGCAGGTCGACATGCAACAGCCAGTTGTCGAAGTTCAATCATCAACCAGTTACCCGGTGCATGACGACCTACCTCTCCACGTGTCAGAAATCTGTCAATTACTCGATGTGCAGCCTGTTGAACAATTATTTACTGGCGATGTTGCGAATTCTGCAATCGAACCACCAAATGTTGTCGCTGTGTTGGACGATCAGCTTGTCACATCACCAAAAGCTGATACCGTTCAACAACAAAAAATGTATACAGAATGTTTCGATTTCCTTGACGGCATGAAAACTTCAGTGGCCGATATGCACACCAAACACTTTTTGACCACACTTTTGGCTGGCTTTGATACTGGCAAATTGAAACATCTGTGTGATCAAATCGAACAATATAACATGTGCATTGGAAAGCAATACCATGTAAAAGACGGGTGTTACGATAAATGTATGTTGAAATTTATTCGGACGAACCTGGACAGTCGCGGGATCACCACAGCGGTTGCCAGATATGGTTTTTCTGTTCTCCTGTTAAACGCATACAATTGAGTCGCCGATAGCAACAATCCAGAGGATTTGATAACCCTGGACAAGTTGACAGAGGAGAGTATTCAACATTTTGAATGTAGGTGCGCTTCTTGCTTGAATAGTTGAACTCGATTAGTTTAGCATTATTTAGTCTGAGTAATGGAAGTTATGCATGCAGTTGAAGTTTGGACATGTGGGCGACACATGAAACAAATGTTACATGAAATTTTCTAGTTTTAGCTAAATGATGATTTGAGATTGCTAAACGCTCTTTGGTTCAGTGTTTAGAGGAATATTTAACAGAATGACTGGCATAAAAGTGCAATTGTCATACCGTATGCAAGTACTGTCCACGTTGTACGCGGATGTGCGGCCTTTTATTCTTATAGGGCGGTATATGGTGTCGCGCAAGTAAACATTTGACTACACGTTTTTGTATATACTCGTTTGTGTACTTTCAGCGCATCCTTATGATAAATATATACTGATGATATGACCGACACGATGAGGACCGACGATTCGACGTGCGTGAAAATGCACGACGAAAAGCTGTTGTGTGACGACCTACGTCCTATTGTCGAGCGTGGTCATTGGTATACCACTAAGACCCTAGAGGTACAACTCCTGAACGTGGTCAAGAAGCACGAAGTGGATCACTTGGTGGAAGTGCTAGACACGACATGGTTCAGATATTGGAAGGTATGTGGCTTTCAGATCATTGAATGCATCTATTCTTTTTGTCGAATTTCTAGACACAGGACTGCAGTTTCAGCAGTTCTGGGGTCTCGGGCTTTCAAGCGGCCGGAGAAAATCAACTCGTGTGATCCGGTGACTCGAATCAGACACGAGGGCAGTTTTCTATTTGTCATATACCACAACAACTGAAAGAAAACCCACATTTGTGCAAAAGATATGCCGACAAAAAATGGTAAAAAAACAAGTCATTTTGGATAGTTCAGAACGACTTCATGACTGACGTCGCGGCCAACGTCATCACAAATTGCTGGAGGGGGGGGGGGGGCGGTCCGGTCCCGATATTTGCGAATTTTTGGACCAAATCTTTGTTTGTCGGGGATGAAAAGCATTGGAGGTGCTGTGTTTTGCCAAGTTAGCTTCTTCAGCATACATTGCGAAGTTTTGGGTGGATTTATAAGTGATCTTCTTGGCAAAATTTGTACTTTTCCGACGATGATTCCCCGGATCATCTCACTTCGGTATACTGATAAATCAGTTCATTGTGCTCTTCGCATTATATATTTCAGGGTAAAGTGGAAAAAGATCTAAAAGAAAAATGTAAAACTCCTATTTCCCAAAACGAGTCAAGGAAGTGCCATTATTTTGTACCTTATAACACTAGTCATCACTGGGTGTTGATATGCAGCGTAAAAAGTGTTTTGTCTTCGACAGCGTATATGAACGCCGGGATTACATTATGCGGATATTCCATTCAATTCACGGCAACGAGTTCACGTCTTCCAAGTGCACTAAAAACATGTTACCAGAAGGACACTTCTTCCTGTGGACTTATGTGCGTCCGACATGCGGAATATTTCGTGATGAGCTATGTGTCCAAAGTCTGTCCATTGATTATAGAGGTCATGGCACAACATGATAATTCGATGCACTTGCATAACTATTGGCTGCACAGAAAACACCGTTTGTACGATTCATCGAAAATACATAACCAAACTGGCGACAAATCGATTACACCACCGATAACGACTGTTTCATTGTTGACTCACCAAAATCGGACTCTGGTGATGTCGCATCACATCGTGCTGACGGTGATGACAAATGTTCCGAATTTAACTCTCACCAGCCACAAGGAAGGGTTGTTGAATTGTACTCTCGATACTCGAGACTCCGACAAAAAAGAATAATAGGAATTGATTGACACTATAGACCCATGTTTATAATTAGGGTCCCTTGTTTACAAATTTGCCAAATTGTCACTTTTTTGGCCCCACTTCAAGGCCTTGAAGTGCGGTCCGTTCGGAAAATTCACCAAGGACAGAGAAACGTGATGTACCTATGGCGAATATCTTAGACAATATAAAAACCTCTTTAGATGAATAGTCAAGGAATAAATGTGAAGGAGTTATAAACACAACCGAACTGGACAAAGCTCTAAAATCCTTCGATAATAACAAGTCACCGGGTAGTGATGGGCTCTCAAAAGAATTTTTTGTGCAATTTTGGGACATTTTAAGAGAAGAGCTTCTGGATGTTTTTAATTGTGCATACAATGTAGGGAATCTAACAGATAGTCAGAGAGAAGCGATTGTGACTCTACTGTATAAAAGTGGCGAAAAAGAAAATATAAAGAATTGGAGGCCTATATCCCTCCTCAATGTGGACTATAAACTACTTGCAAAATGTATTGCAAATCGTATAAAAAATGTAATGGCTGAAATCATTAGTAAAGACCAAACATGTGGAGTACCAGGCAGATCAATTTATAAAAACATAATTTTTACCCAGGATGCAATATTTTATGCAAATAAAGCCAAAAAACCTCTGGCAATAATAAGTATCGACCAAAGCAAAGCCTTTCCTTGAAAAGTTTGGATTTGGAAAAGAGATAATCAATTGGATAAAAATTATATATACAAATACTGGAAGCAGAATTTGTACAAACGGCTTCTTATCAGAGGCATTTATAATTACAAGAGGAGTGAGGCCATATCGTGACACCGCGTTTGAATTTTTTTGGAATTTGAATTTATTTATTCCACCATAGTACAGAATGCACCTTTGGTGCGATACAGAAAATAACATAATTGAAATTACAATGAATACTAACACATACTACGAACAGCAGGCCACAAAGGCCAAAAATAAAATCTTACATACATGTAGCAATGACAATAAAAATTGGTAACTAAGAATTTACTAAACCTTCTATCTTAGAAGTTTCTTTTAGAAAGGAGGTAATATTTTTCCTCATTTTGATGTTTCTGCTGGATTCACTCATGATATCTCCAAATTTCAGCACATTTGGGTTCTTATAATAATACCTTGGCACATATTTTTTCCTTACTTGGTCTAACTCTTTACATTCCAACAGAATGTGAAACTCATCATGAGAGGAAGCATTACATAGAACACATTTCCCAAGGGTTCCCATTTTATATGCCATTTTACCAAGTCTGAAATCTGTCCACAATTTCACAATGTACTCATTGTTTGAGTCTAGGTATGGTTCTCTGCTGATTTCTTTTTTGAACAACCGATAATTTGTACACTTGCTGTTCTCATTTATCTTTGAAAATGAATTTTGCGCCGCCTGGTCTGTGAGACTTCTGGCAATGTTCTGTTTGATAAAATGTTTTTCTGGCGCAACCTGCGTATTCCATAAGTAGGAGTACCCTGAGTCATCAAGAACAGATTTGACAAATTTTATCCAAGGAGATGTATACACTTCATTTCTGTCTAATGCTAATAATAACTGATACACTCGATAACTAAGTTTTGAATGATTACCTCTTAATAACCTTGCCCAAAATTGGACAGTTCTCTGCTTAATTTCTACACTCAAGGGCAATCTCCCAGTCTCACAAAGCAGCATCTCCATTGGTGTGAAACGATGGACTTTCAATGCTAATCTTATAAATTTATGCTGTAGCCTTTCTAATATTGCAAGAGATTCATGGCACCATGCTTCGCTTCCATATAATAAAACAGGTACCACCATCTTATCAAAAAGAGAACACAATATTTCAAACAGCAAGTCGAGTTTTCTACCCTTTTGAAGCAAAAAGTACATGGCTTTCGAAACTTTCTCTGCTCTCTTTTTCCTTCAACTTTGACAAAGCTCCCATTTGACGCAAAAGTTGTCCCCAAATATGTATAATCTTCCACAATATCAATTTCTTCCTCTCCATATTTAAACCTTGGTTTTACAAATCGGTTGCTTCTCCAGAAAATAATTACTTTTGTCTTCGATGCATTTACCTTTAGTTTCCAAACTCTACAGTATTCAAACATACAAATAAAACCTTTTTGCAAACCTTCAGGGGTGTCTGACACCATGATAGTGTCGTCTGCATACAGTAGTAGCATAATTTTGATGAGATTTCCAAGCTCATCTGTTACATTATATCTGTTACACAAATTTTCAATATGATGCAATGCTGATAAATCCCTTTCTTCAAAGAAGGTTTCAATATCACTTAAAAATATGGAAAATAAGATAGGAGACAAATTTTCTCCCTGTCTAACACCAATGTTACTAACAAAAAAGTCTGAAACTTTACCATTACAGCTTATACAGGATTTGATATCTTGGTACATTGCTTTGATGACCTCAAAAATGTTGCCCTTTACACCACACTTGAAAAGCTTTTGCCACAAACCAACTCTCCAAACAGTGTCAAATGCGTTGCATTTGTTGCGAGCGCCATCTACAATTTTAGTTCCGACCGTCGTTGGGAAACCGTGGAAAATGAAGATTTCGTCTCGTCGCTACGATGGGGCCAATAAATTCACAGGTGTAGCAGTCCCAAATGAAATTTCAACATATTATACATGTCAGAAAAGCATTAGCTTTAATTGTTATGGCCTATCCCTACCGGACCTGTATTCAGATATTTACGAGATCGTCATATTTTTAATGGAAAAGCGGCTTGAAATAGCGAAGTCGAATGTGAAGTTGATTTTTAGAAATGCCTCACCCACGCCATCTCACGAGTAGCAGTTGAACTGAATTTCGTTGTATCTTGGGGACGTCCAGTAAAAAATTCATGGCATTCTATGGAGATTTAGAACCGGATCTTTTGATGTTTTTCTTCAGAAAATTCACTGCATTTTGTCTAATTTTCTACTACAATTAACACAGGCCCTTTTGTGCTTGTAACAGCAGACGTTACCTATTTTACATGGGATTTAACTCTCATTGATCAATGTCTGAGCTTCCAAATCTATAGTTCCAAGTGACTGGGTTTGTCCTAGGCTGTGCCTGAAGGGCGAAGGGGGGGGGGCGAGGGAGAAATTTTCCAATTGCATCTAATATTCTTCCTTATGGGCATCTGCCCTCCAAAAGGTCTAACTGTGGACACTAGAAGGACATCTCCAAGGGGTTGGATGGTTGTCCTGGAGGGAGGGGGGGGCAGGGGCAGGGGCAGGGTTGGGTTTTTTTTCAGAAAAAGTGGCATTGTTGTCAAACTTGTTTTGAACAACCAGGCCAAGGAATGTCCTCATTCCATGACTTGGGTCAAGGCACTTGGAGATGACAATGTGACATCATTATTCTGCAGATGAGTCAACCTGAGAAATGACAACATGAGCAACCATTTAGAAACAATACAAATCAATGATTTTTATTCAAAACTTAAAAAATTACACTTCAGATCTCGAATGATTGGACATAATGAAAGAACATATTCAGGGTGAACACAAAAAATGCCACCCATTCAACTTTTGAAACATAAAGAAATTTACATAGAATCCAAAACTCTGAATTCAGGGTGCCATGGGCCAAGTATATGTACTGTTAGTTCAGTTTGACATATCTGGGAACCAGGACAAAGTTGTTGTTTTCGGGAAATTTAGGGGTGCCGATTCCAAAAGTGCAAAGTTTCCCCCTGTGAAGTGGCACAATATCGCAGAAACTGAGACCCATTCAGGGCCTAATGGAAACTAGAATTGTCGGTTGAGTCTGCAGGCAGACTCTGGAGTCTCCGTCAACTGTGGGGTGCTTTGTTGAGGAAGTGGAGGAGGCAGTATGTTTTGGTTAAAAGTTTATTGGGAAAATAGATATATACATATATACATAGTTGGAGATTAAAAGTCGGGTTACTGGTTTGTAGACCTTGGTATGAGAATTGTCTTCGCTGGCAAGGTTTGCATTTGGTTTATGTTGCTGCTGTGTTAACGCTGTGTTGGGATAGCAGCGATGGTGACGTTGTGGCAACTGTAGTAAGTGTGGACTGTGGAGAATTTGGTATCAGGTGTGGGTGAGTGTTGGTAGATGTGGTCCAGTAGTGTGCCTCCTGTGGTGGTTGGTGTGTTGATCATTTGTGGGGAGCCATAGTCTGCAAATATGTCTGTAATTTGGTTTTGTGGCTGAGTGAGGAAGTCGATGTTGTTGTCACCAACGGCTATGATGGTATTGTTTGTGTTAGCCGTGATGGTACGTTGAAGGAGTTGTGCTAGTTGTGGGACAAATGAGCTGATGCTGTACTTGGGTGGACGGTAGATGTTGATGATAGTGAGGTTGTTGTTGGTGACGTGGAGCAGTGGATGTTCCAGGGCGAGGTCTGTGTACTTGTGGTGAGTATGTTGGATGTTGGCTTTAATGTAGAAGCCAACTCCGCCGTGGGTCTTTTGTGCATATGGATTATTGTGGTTACCGGTGTTGTTGGATGTGGTGTAGCTTTGTTGTTTTGGATTGTTGATGAAAGTGTGGTTGGGGATGGTGAGAATTGCATCATGTTCATTGGCAGTATGCAGCCATGTTTCTGTTAGGCAGATGATGTGTGCCTGTAGGATGTCAGTGTTTTGTTTGAGGTCATGAAGGTGATTGTGGATACCTTCGATGTTGTGGTGGGCAATGATGAAGTGGTTGTCATTGACGAGCGTTGTTATGGGATGAGCTGGGGTTATGTCTGCTGGTGGCATGTTGCTCATGGATTCTGTGACCTCTTTGTTGCAGTATATATCTTTGTGAACTTGTCTTCTAGGAGGTGAAGGCCTTGTAGAGATGTGACGCGACTTAGGGCAACATAGGCTTGGCCGGCTGCAAAGACGTTTTGCAGTGATACTGCTGCTTGGTCTGTTGTGACACCTTGGACTTTGTGGGCAGTGCATGCCCAGGCTGGTGTCAATGGGAATTGGTGTCGTATGTAGTTTGCCCCTGGGGGTTGATCATACATGGGGTGATGTTTGATGATGACTGAGTGTGGTGGGATGGTGTGTTTAAAAACTAAAAAACATCCCATCGGTATTTGTCAATGACAAAAGGGATTTCAAACACGTCGAGGATGGAAACTGATGATGATGAGGAGGAGGAGGAGGAGGGGAGGAGGTGGAGGATGAGGACGAGGACGAGGAGGATGAGGATGAGGATGATGTCAATCATGAGGCTCGTGACTGCAACGATAGCGACACCACTATCATGGAATACACGCCAGGTACAGAAACATCCCATATCAACAACAGTGACGACAATGTGATGATCGACGACGACGACGACGATGCCGAGGACAAGAATGAAGGGGATGATAGTGAAGACATTCCCGCCGAAGGTCACTCACGTCAGATGGATGAGGAGAATGATGTCGATGATGATGTTGCTGCTGCTGCTGCTGATGATGATGATGATGATGATGATGAGCCTGATGATGACATTCCAAAAGGTCAGTCACGTCACGGTCTGGTGCCTTGAACAGAATGTATTATCAAACCCATTCAAGAATTGAATTGTTTATTTTGAATGTCAATTTGTTTAGTAATTGAATAATTATTGTTCAATATTTGTGTGGAAATGTGAACTTGTAGCTTTTCAGGTACTAACTATATAGGAATCGATCGATGGCACAGTGTGTTGTTGCATAGCATGCCCGCAGAAATTAAATCAATCAACGTTTGTTTCTTTGCAGAGATTCACAACGAAATTAGAGCGTTCCAAAAATGGTTGTCATCATTCGGTGGCGGAATGAAGAGTAACACAGCCAGTGGTCAAATGGGAAAACACGTAAAAATCGTCTTGAAACATTTTGGCAACAAATCATTTGACCAATCGTCAATCATAAACAATCTTGATCGATCGGAAGAGGATTTCACTCCAATGATGTTACAATCAAAACAGACCAGTACTGTGAAAAACTATCTACATGTATTATCATTTCAAAAATTCGTAAAATGGGCCGTTATGAAACAAAAATCGTTGATTCCCAAAAACTGTGCCGATTCAATAAACGAACACGTTAAAGTATGGAATACAAGTCTGAACAAGAAGATTTTCACTCGTGCCCACGAAAAAAGCACATTCATCAACGCGCTATCGTCACTGTAGAACAAGTTAAGGCCTATCTGAACGGAGACCGTGCAAAGAAGGCGCAAGATATTCTGACCCACAATGCCACGAATGTCATTGGTCTACATGACCATACGAACGCGCGTAATCATTTGATCATGTTATTAATTTTAGGAAATGCCACTCGGGCAGGTCCTATAATCAACTTAAAGATCAAAGATGTGGAGAATGCGAAAGATAATGTTCACAACGGTCGTTGTGTCATTAATGTTCTCGTCCACAAAACGGAACAGAAATATGGTACGGCTCAAATTTCATTATCGGTAGATGATTATAAATTATTACGTGCCTATATTGAAAACATTCGTTCACGTGTACCGGTGTGACAGCGGATATAGTCCCCCTGGAGTCATAGTCCGGAGGCATTGTATTTGACCAATTAAGCAGCATGATCTATTGTACCGCTAACCCTAACCAAAACATTTAGCAATGCGGGCTATTGTTACACGGACTATCAGCCGTAGGACTACTATCCCCGCCACACCGGCACCGAATTGGATAAAGAGGCTGTTTTCGTAACATGGAATGGCCGGCAAATGTCACAATCTGAAATTGCCAACGTTATTACACGAGAACTGATCATTGCCGGTCGCCGAAATATTCGTACTAGTTGTACCATGATGCGAAAGTCTATCATGTCGCTTCTCATGCAAATGAACTTGGGTGCACGAACCGAGCAGGATTTGGCATCACTAATGAAGCACTCACAAGCGATGCAGAGAAAAACCTACGACGTTCGCGTTGCGGACAATAACATGGCGAAAATGAATGACCTTGTGTTTAAAATTATGTCGGGTAATGATTTGAACGAGCAAGATTTGGCTGAGGATAATATTTGAATGGGATTGGGTTTTGAAATTATATGAATGGGTAAATGTTCACCAGTGCTCCGGAAATAGATACCGTGTCAGGAAATTGGTCCAAACTACTAACCCTCCCTCAATCCCGTCCCAAATACAATCCCGTCGCACACCCTCAGAAGTTGCAAGTCACTCGATCACGTCCCAAATACTAACCCTTCCTCAATACCGTCCCAAATACAATCCCGTCCCAAATGCTAAACTCTCATAAGTTGCAAATCACTAAATCACGTCCCAAATACTAACCTCCTTGAATCCCGTCCCAAATACAATCCCGTTTCAAATGCTAAACCCTAAGAAGCTGCAAATCGATCAATACCGTCGTAAATACTAACCCTCCCCCAATACCGTCCCAAATGCTAACCTCAATCCCGTCCCAAATACAATCCCGTCCCAAACCCTCAGAAGTTGCAAATCACTCGATCACGTCCCAAATACTAACCCTTCCTCAATACCGTCCCAAATACAATCCCGTCCCAAATGCTAAACCCTCATAAGTTGCAAATCACTAAATCACGTCCCAAATACTAACCTCCTTGAATCCCGTCCCAAATACAATCCCGTTCCAAATGCTAAACCCTAAGAAGCTGCAAATCGATCAATACCGTCGTAAATACTAACCCTCCCCCAACACCGTCCCAAATGCTAACCTCAATCCCGTCCCAAATACAATACCGTCGCAAATACTAACCTCAATACCGTAGCGAATCCTTAAATACCGTTGCAAATACCTCAATCGAGGGTCAAATGCACAATCCCGTCTCAAATCCTTTTTTACAATGAATTTTTAAAAAAATAGTTGCACCCATTTAAAAATTTTGAATTTTTTTTTTCTAATAGCAAAGATGCTGAACTTTATTTCAAAATCAAAACCAGGTCAAAAACTCCTAAGGACATGGCTCTTGGACCCAGGTAGAAAAATACCAAAAATACCAAAGTAACCAGGGTTACAATAAGGTTTACCCAGGTTAAGGTAACTAAGTTTCGATTTGAAGTACATGTACACGTTTTATCAATTATTTGTGACTAGGCACTCGTTTCGATAAACTTACTGTGCTGTATTTTGTTCCGATCATGAGACTCTCCTTATTGTTCAAGAGCAGAAGAGCTCGGTTATTTTACAATTATAAAGCATTAATTTATCTTTTTTACCGGTACTTTAGTTTTATATGATACATGTAGTTGTTTTTTTGAAATAAACATACTTTCTGTTGAATTCAGTATTTCTTTGATGATATCACAATTGTGATGTATTTGTCTGCAGGGTGGGAAAAAATCCGGAGAAGTATATTTCCACCACCTCGAGACTCAAGGCACTACCATTTTTTATAGAGGAAAAAATGACACCAAGTTTGGCTACAAAGCACGGATGACGCTAAGTTACTCTTCGATGTACCCGCGTGTCTCATAGACATCCTTTGGATCTAATCCTGTTGATAACACAATGGCCAACATTTCCGCTTTAGCACAGCCGTCACCGAGCTGTGGAGTCCAGTGTCAGAGTTGGCCCTTCACATATATCTTGTCCTGTAATTACCATTAGATCACGACCTGTGTGACTGGTTGCATTCAGCTTAATTCCACACTGCGTCTTATTTTGGCAGCATTCCGTTAAGCTGCAGCAATGAGCTTACTGAAGCCTACTTGTGTTTCTCCTTTAGCACAATATTTAGACTGTTCATTCATGGCAATACTCCACCGACCCATTTAGAAGGAAAGGGTTGTCATAATGTAGTATTCTATCATCACATCACTATGAATGGTGATTGTTTAATAAGTGTGTTTCTGAATCTCTCTAGCTAGCCTACACCCCTAATACAGATTGCATTTCTCCAACCTTTCATTATTAACAACAACATAAAAAAGAAAACATGTATATACTATATTATTATTATCATTTATTAAAGTGTCATCCATCTGTATATAATGGCCAGCCATATCTGGCTTACAAGACACAATACTATAAGTTTTGTTCAGGGGCTGCCGCTATATTGTTGTTTCCTTGCTATTGACAAAGATTATATCTCGTAGTCACACATAACCAACACCCTCCGCCAGCCTACCTCTCTGGCTGGGCACCACCTCCACAGCTAGGAACCTCTCTGACCAGGAACCACACGTGACTGCTAGTATCACTTCCAACCGTTTGAAGAAATGGCGGTGCTGTTTGTTGATATGTTGGCGTGCAGTAGTGGCTCAGCTCATGCTCCGCGTGCGGGTGTAAAAGAAATGCTGGTCCCCATGAATCTAAGTCCAGTCTAGAATTCCTTTGTGAGGAATATTAGTTCTTGTGGGAAAAGGGAGATATATTGTTCCGCTGTGATAGAATCAAATGCCCTCCCTTTCCTGATGCCCGCCTGTATTGTTCTTCTTCGGATGAAGGGTCTTGGCCTCTTTATTCCTATTGAATGGTGCCGGTGTTCTATTGTTGAGGGCATTTAATATCAGGGGGCATCTGATTCTATTACACCGGCACCTTTAAATCATATGTTGGGTTTCTTTTTTATAGAATATAATAGGGCTTACTTACAGCATAGCACCTTTCCTTATTGCCCTGCCCTTACTTAGAGTAAATTATACTATACACCTACAGGGCCAGGGGCGTAGCTAGCTTTTTGGTCTGGCGGGGGGGGGGGGGGCAAAAGGCTCTCTGGGGGACAAAATGACCCTTTATGAAATCTTTTGGCCAAAAACACATATTTTGGTGACCTCGGGGGGAGGGGGCATTTGCCCCCCCCCCCCCTCTGCTACCTACGCCCCTGCTTTCCCGGGCCTGCTATATACTAGTCTCGTTACTCTAAGCCTCCTCTAAGCCCTGCCCGAAACCATCACTATTGTATTAGGTATAGGCTATAGATCACTCTGAAACACTAATTACTTGAGAAGTGTTCTGAGCACATTAATATTGGGTTTGCTGCCCGATGTCCAGCTTGTTCCAGGCTTCTGTCTAGGAGTAAGGAGATAGCGACACCCCCCAGATCGAGCCAATGACTGTAGAGCACATCCTGGGAAGATGCCCAACGCTTGCAGCGTTGAGGAGGGAGACTTGACCGGCTGACGAACACCAACTCCGCTTCTAATTACTAGTAAGTCTTTGACAACTCTCCACTGGCTTCCGATACCATATCGTATCGATTTCAAGGTTTTACTCATGGTGTTCAAAGCCAAAAACAACATGGCTCCATCATTATCTCGGACATCCTGCCATCGTATGTCCCAGGGCGATCCCTGAGATCGGATAACCAAGAGTTGTTGGTGACTCCCAGGTATCGCCTTGAGACTTTTGGTGGCAGAAGCTTTACAGTTTATGCCAGCAAATTATGGAACTCGCTGGACACTAACACCCGCAACAACTCCACCGTCAGCGAGTTCATAAGAAGATTAAAAACCAAACTATTTGAACAGTGTTTTTGTTAAGCGCAGCTGAGCAATTTTTCTAATTGGATTTTGCGCTATATAAATGCTATTTGTATGTATGTATGTAAGTCTGGAGAGTCTGTTAGATGGAAATGAACACAAAGAAGAAGAATTTCCAGGCTGAAGGGTCCAAGTAATGAAATGACCACACGATTTAGTTTTAAAGATGTATTTATTAATCAATCAATAGACATCATTTGAATTACAACAATTTTGTTCAGTGGACACATTCGCATATCTATTAATAAAAACCTCCTGATGAGAATTGAACATTTTACACTGTGACTACAATCAATGAATACCACTCTTGACTTTTTAAGTAAAATGACTATAAAGTTATTACCACAATCCACCCAATATTGAATATTTCAAAGAAGTTTCTTCCAAACTGATCAATAACCCAATCTGTTCAATATTGGGCAAACTGTGTTAATTACAGAACATTTCATAGTCATTTCACTTGAAATGGTCGAGAGCAGGTTACCTCCACAGCCAGGCACCACCAAGTGAAAAAAGCATTGTATGTGTCCCTGGCCTTATGCAATTGAATACTTGTACAAATAAAACTTTGAGTCTGTTCAATATTTGGTAAACTGTGTTAATAACAGAACATTTCATAGTCTTTTCTCTTGAAATGGTCGAGAGCAGGTTACCTCCACAGCCAGGCACCACCAAGTGAAAAAAGCATTGTATGTGTCCCTGGCCTTATGCAATTGAATACTTGTACAAATAAAACTTTGAATCTGTTCAATATTTGGTAAACTGTGTTAATAACAGAACATTTCATAGTCTTTTCTCTTGAAATGGTCGAGAGCAGGTTACTTCCACAGCCAGGCACCACCAAGTGAAAAAAGCATTGTATGTGTCCCTGGCCTTATACATTTGATTACTTGAACAAATAAAACTTTGATTCTGTTCAATATTGGGTAAACTGTGTTAATTACAGAACATTTCATAGTCTTTTCTCTTGAAATGGTCGAAAGCAGGTTACCTCCAAAGCCAGGCACCACCAAGTTGAAAAAGCAGTGTATGTGTCCCTGGCCTTATACATTTGATTACTTGAACAAATAAAACTTTGAGTCTGTTCAATATTGGGTAAACTGTGTTAATTACAGAACATTTCAAAGTCATTTCTCTCATTGGGCATAGTCTTGCGCGTTGTGAACCATGTTGTTGTTTGCCCATGAGTAGACGGTGCGGAGAGATAAAATCTTGGGTGCGATGATAAAAAAGTCTTGATTAAAAAAGGCGTGCTTGTTGTCTACTGATGGGAGGCTAGGAGCACTCGGCAGGAACTCCTCGGCAGTCTCAGCTGATCTTGTTGCTTCTGGAAGCTGGTTCCAGGTTCGGACTGCTCGGTGACAAGTTGGTCTCTTGTGCTGCAGTATGGGAAATCAGCTTCCCGTATTGTATGCAATCAAATCAGTATTGACCCCTTCTGTTCTGTCAGAATTACCTTTTTTGGAGACGCCCTGTGCTGTGCCTGTGGCCTGTATTTCATGATTTCAACACCAGGAAAACCCGACCAACGCCGTCCGATAGAGGCCACCAGTGTAATCAGTCACGTGCCGCCATTGACGAATCAGCTCGCAGCAATTAATCACAATGGCAGCCTCAACGAGACGCGGTGTCCGTTTGAATTACGCTTTGTTATCTGATATAAAATTGCCGAATTACAAGAGAGAAAAACGAGTAGTCCATAATAAAAGTACGGCTCGCAGTATGTTTTGGCTAAACGATCGTACGTCTTGTGTTCGAGGACACAGGTGATCATAATCAGGACACCTCTTTATTTAGGACAGCGTCCCTGATGTCCTTGTTTGTATGCTCCCACCTGATATGACTGTTCACCAGAGGATCTAACAAATTTGCAATCAAATTACTGGAATGCCTACATCAATTTCAAACCTGGATGCCAACAAGACCAACCTCCACCCCACCCCACCCCCACCCCACCCCCACCCCCAAGGTAGGAGAGGCCAAGACCACAGTACACCCCCCACAAAATGCCCAACTTTTTTACATTAGACAATTAGATATAGGAAAGCTACCATCAGTAATAAACTTTGGGTGCAGGGAAACTGGACTCATGCAGTCATGATTAGCATGATCATCAAGTGAAAAATGAATTTTCAAACTTCATTTAAAATCTAGGGTGAAAAATTTAAATCTCAGTAGTATCAGAATGATGGTGTTTCACATTAGCATAAAACAAGCACGATTTAAAACTAGGTATATTGCATAGATCAACCCCCCAAGCTCCCTAGTGACCCCCTCGCAATGACCAATTCAATTTTTTGCTGTCACATCATTAAAACCTCCAATTTCGGCATGCAAGTGGACAAAGAAAAAAATGTTCCAAAACACCAGAAGCAGTGTTATTATGACTCTAGATGGTATTGCCCTCTCGCGGATCTATCGGCAACTAAAATATTATCGCTAGAAATGCAAGTTTTTGAGCCGTAAAAACGCCTCAAAGGCTTATTTTCCTGATTTTCCCTGTTTGAACTTCATCAATGCATGCAAAGCGGTGGTACAAAGGTGGACAAAGGATTTTTTTGACTAAATTCACTGAAATTTCGCACAGTAGGCCTATTAGCTAGACATTAGAGGAAACCAATGGGCTATCGGCAAAGTGCGTAATGCTCCCCACCGCCTGATTAACTCTGCTTTTGGAGATTGCCCTAAGCTAAGCGCACTACTGCGTTGATCGGCCGAGATGGTAATTAGTGCGCATGCGCAAGTTCGAGGTCGGGGATTTCTGGTATTGTACGTTACAGTACATAGTATGACTGTCTTTGTCTATGAGGCATCCACCTTACTACTATCACTATGCCATGATTGGGCACTGCCACTGCATTTCAGGCATTAGCTACGCGAAATACGGATACGATATTAAGTTAATATTTTTCTCAACTTCAATGTGCCTGCGTTACCGGAAGTGATCAAAACGGAAACGGAATAGATCCAAACGGAGCATGCGCATCCGTGGTGCCTGGTCAGAGAGGTAGACTGGCGAACCCTGATCCTATTCCACGGCATTATTCCACGGCTGACGTCATCGATGACGCGATATTGCAAATGGCGGCCATTAAGATTTCGACGAAATCGACGATAAAAAAACAGCATATTTACGGCGTTTTAAGCCAGGAAGTTGCACAGTAATACTGTCAGGGTCTTGAATTACACCCACAAAGTAGGTAGGTTGCATTGGGTGGGACTGTTACATCCACGAACAGAAAGTACAAGGCATTCAAGTTGGGCCTGGACTCGCTTCAAACAAACATCGTCTGCTAATGTAAACACACACTGTCTACAGTACATAATGTACACGTCTTGGCTCCATACACGATTTGCGTATCCGCCGATTAAAAATCACTTTGACAGTGGTTTGGGTCGCTGTGCAAAACCTGCTGGGCCGATTTCTTCAAGGTTTGGTTTAAAGCCTCGTGAAATAATTTTTGACCTGACAAATAATTTTGACTATTAGTATTCTATGGCTTGACATGCAATATGTATATTATATTCAATGGTATTCTTCGTTGCGCAGAGAATGTGCGCAAAAGCAAACACACAGTAGAATGTTCACTGTTTAATGCGATATCGACAACAGTGAAATGCTCTACTGTGGTATAGTAGAGAGTACGTTGCACAGTGGACAGCGGTACACCATTAACGTGACCACATTTCAGCGTTTATATGCGGGTACGGCGACTTGGAATTTTTTTACACTTGATGGTAAGTTGTTCGTATTTCTAATTTATTGAGACAATATTCTAAACCTGTAAATGGGACGATATGTCCGCGAACGGATTTGGCATGCCTGAGATTCCGAACAAGTTGTAATAATCTGATAAACTCTTATATTTCGGCATTTTCGATATCCCTTTAAAAAGCTTGAATATTACAGTATCCAGTGTACATTAAGGCCCTCTTTGATAATCGAGGAATCGTCAGGCCCTCGGCTTCTCTTCCTTTAGTAGTACAAATGTAGTTAGCAAACATGACTTCGATTCGTGAGTTGATTAGGAACATATGACGATATATGCAAAACGTATGGCCATTAAAAACGACTCGGTGCACTCGATTAACAACCGACCACAACAAAAATAGAAAATCCGTTTGAACGGTTTTTTCTTTGAAAAATAATGTTATTTCTACCTGAATTGTCAACTAGATGATCAAGTTGCACTCTGAAAAATGAGAACCAATCTGTGATTTGAATGGTAGTTATGGTTCAATGTACGCCACAGTCGATTTCTGTTCTATTCTAGTCGCCTGTTTTCGTGAATATACTGTATTGTCTCCTCTCAGCCATGTGAGCACAGTAATGCTGTCCTAACAGTTTGGCCATGCACTACTAAGCATGGATTCCGCCCCACAACCAATCTAACAGGCCTCGACATAACATAAACCACAGGAAATGCAAATCCAAATCCCCCAAATTAGATTTGAAACGGAACTGGAGATCGGATTTTGCAAAAACATATTTATATTTACACAGAAATCTGATCATCCTTCCGAATAAACTCGGGTGCTGCCTTATTCAAATGCTTTTGCGAAGTTTTTCTTGTAAATGTTCGGGTTCGCCATTTTGTTCCCTAGCAAGTCAGCAATACACTAATTGCATTCCGCGAAGATGACGTCACTGCAGCTGCTGCCCTCTATTTCCCCATCGCTGAATTACAGGCAATGTCGGACAAACATGCGGTTTCGTAATGGATTCAGGCTTTCTAACTAGGGCAGTTAGATTCAACCTGGCACATGTCCGAGTGTTGGAAATACCACATAATTGTTCTGAATATTTCTCTCTCTGACTCTATGGTATCATTCATGCTAAAAACAATGCATGGCCAAAGATAATTGACTTTGAAATAAGCTCAAATGCGTAGAAATAAGTGTCGATGTCCGACTGTCACGTGACTAAAACGTCATCAATATCTTATGCAAATCAGCCCTGCAATGGTAGAAGGCAGTAACTCCATATTTTGGTCAAATCCACCTTTTGGGCATTTCTGGAACTACTGCTAGTGCTTTATCTTCTGAAATGGTTGTTATCCCTGTAGAAGCAATATTTTCTGAGATTTCAGCATGGGGGTGAGAAGTATTAAACTTCGACCTCCAGACACTAATACAATGGTAAAAGGCAGTAACTCCAATTGCAATGGTAAAAGGCAGTAACTCCATGTCCAATGTGGAGTTACTGCCTTCTACCATTGTTTTTTTTAAACCCCCGTGGAGTCAATCCCACGAAGAAGAAAAACATCATTGAGAAACTTGTGAGGAAGTTGCCACCGAACAGGCGCAAGTACTGGGAGGATCTCCCCACCTGCAATAAAAGTGCTGACTTACTGAATAATGTGCAATAGCCCCATGACTCATGTGTTTCTTGTATGGTAGATCATCAGTCAAGTCCTTTTGCTTGATCAAGCATTATCATTGCATTTTAGTTGTTCCATTGTTCCACTGCTAATTTTTTACATGCTGAGAACATGGCTTTATGTGTTTTTTAATGCATAGAGAGATAGTCAGGAGTACAAAAGGCAGGTCCTGTATTGAGTGTTTTTGCTTTCAGGTGGCTAATTGTTTTGCTGAATCATAGACTTTGATTAGGGCCTAACAACCTCAAGCAGAAGTGAAATCCAATTTCGGCTAGGTTTAATAAAATTGGAATTTCACTTCTTTTTTATGGTGTTGATTGAAGACTACATTTTAGGGATTGTCCATACAAGCTGGCCTATCCAGGAGAGAATTTGAGATCAACCAATTATTGACTACTTTGTTAAGTTCATCTTTTTATCGAAAGTTTTCTGTTTTATTCCATGTTTTTTGTTAAATGTTTTAAATGTTATGTCTTATTAAATGAATTGAATAGAATGAATTGAATTAGATGAATATATCAAGGAGATGTTGAATCACAATTTATCCCCTCTGTCTTGAAACTTCCTGTAGTGTGCCTTGTCACTCAAAGGCTTGACGGAACTCAAAGAAGGGCAGAGACTTTCATGAGACTTCCAAAATCACCGCCCAGTAACTTTCTGATCTGATTTTAACAAGCCTAGTAAACCAGGGTCAAACCGTGTTGGAAGGTTGAGACAGAGATCATTCTACAGTATCAGTTGCTCTAAGTATGGCTCCGCCCCCACCTCTATCTCCCCAGCAAATTATTGACCCTTTTCAAGCGTTGTCCCACTTTGATCTAACTCTTGATCGGTGGAGCTGAATGTTTCTCATGATGAAACTTGGCACCGGAAAAAAAGAAGTTCAAATCCATTGCCTGGAAAGCTGTGCACTGACCCCTACACCCCACCCCAGTGTACCCCGCCCCTGATAATTCATTGACTGGGTGCCCTTGATCCTTGACAGCCACTGTTCTCCCACTTCCCTGTTACAGTCAAAAACGCATTGGAGTTACTGCCTTTGATGATTGTACAACCAAAAATAGTGTCGGTGGTTTACAATGGAAGAAGGCAGTAACTCCACTTTCACCTTGAACTTTGACCTTTTGACCTAAATCACAGTACTTTTGATATTTGGAAGATGAAAAGACAAATATCAAATTGTAAGTATTTTGATAAGATTCCTCATGTTTGAGGCATAAAGTTGATCACAAAAAGTTGTTTTTCTCAAAACTATGAAAAGTGGAGTTACTGCCTTCTACCATTGCAGGGCTGAAATGACCTTGTGAGCTATAAATAGTAACTTAGCGGAATGCTATTGGTTTATAGAACAACCCGTACAATATCTATGCACTGTGCATGCGTGTGTGTGTTGGAGGGCCCACTGGACATAACCCTGTTCATATGTCAATACGGAAATACACACAGGTTTATAGATCCAAACCTATAATATCCATAAATGTCTTGGACAATGCCAAGATGCATAAACTTGATATCTGCGAGTGTTTGTTAAACTTCGTTGCAATCGATAAATGTTGTTCAAGTCTTTTGTCATTTTTAAATCTCGAAATAGAAATCTCGAAATTATGATCTGTAAATTGCACAAGCACGCTGCTATCAACATAATATTCTCCTGATGTTCAATTATTCTCACGAAGAATCCAATAAAATTTAACACAATAGGTCGAATCCTCCTCTATGGAACAAAGTTGTAACGTTGTATCCCTTGCTTTTCTGAAATGATTTTTTACACATCTTGTAAAATTTCACAACTGTTTGTGTTGATATTAAAGGTAAAGGCTTTACAGGTCTCATTGCGTGTGTTCTTCTCATAACAGTACAAGCTGCATTGTATCTTTGAACGGACAGGTCCTCTGTTATAAGATATTTCGTCAATGGAGTCAGAGTCACCGTCTTCCTTTATGAACATCAGTCGGTTTTCTATACGACAAGGGTTTATAGTTAGCATTTCTCACAAAACCACGGACGGGTAGATCGAGGTATAATGAATATCAAATGTTAAATTCACATACTGACCACTCTACCCGAGTGGTGTGTGAAGAGACGTCAATACCGACATAATCGACAGCAAGGAACAACTTCTATAACTCTGAAGTACCTCAAACTAAAACTGCAGGCCTCAAACTAGTCTGTTTTTAAGAGACAACATTCGCAGTCAGAATGTTTGGATAAAATCCCTTTAAAATAGTTTTTGAGGATGTGTGCCATACTTACTCTCATATTTTACTGGAATGACAATGGGAAATGAGGATTCGGCGAGTGATATGTAAAAATACCCACAATCTGATTGACTGTGACTGAATGACTGTATCACAAAGCCATGCCTCACGGAACTAAGAACGTGCTGCCATACTGAAGGTCTTTATTGCCGCAGTTTCAGGTCGGGATCAGTTTCAACGTTCATAAGTTGTTAGCATGGTAACGAATTATATTTCTTAAGTATGCATTTGTGTACATTGGCGGAATGAATTGATTTTTGTCATTTTCGGCCAGAAAATCTTCATTCGTGTATCAGTGTGAATTCTATATACAGGTTATTGTTGTGCGTTGTGCCAAGAATGGATGGGAAATATCCAGTAACAAAATACGGCCTGTCCAAGGTATCCTATACTAATATTTACAATGCTGAGGACTCAATGACAAAGCTGAACACTAACATTACTGTTGGGTTGCGAAATTATCTATTAGGCATGCCTGTGGTTTTCCAACAGAAGTCACCAACACGTTCACTTTACGTTTGCATAATACGGGTTGGAGGAGTTGACGCCACGTTATAGTTGGTTAAACTTGTCTTAAACAACTGATCAATGAAAACAGAAACCGGGTGTGATAGTTTAAATAGGTGAACATGAAGGCACTAACTCTAAACCTTCTTCAGTTAAGCTTAGCGAACTTAACCATATTTACGCCGAGCTAAAGTTAATACAACGGACGTTAACTGACTTAATTTGTTTTGTACAAACGTGTTTGAGGTCCAGCGCCGAAGACGTTGACGACTATATGGACCTAAGCCTTTTCCATGGATTATTCATGGTTGGAAAAGCTTCTAACTTACCGCTCTCATAAAGACCTCGAACCTCCCGTTGATTCAACAGACATGGAAAAATCCTAAGGTTGGACATAGCACCGATAAAATGATGTGAAGTGCAGTTTCCTCCTGGGATGGGTAAACCACGACCAAGAAAATGAAAGCGATCTGATCTTAACTTGACAAATTTTGGTAGCTTCCTAGCATTCAGTTTTACTCCGTCGAGGTAAATCTTATGGATATTTCTTACTATGTCCACTGTTACAACAAGAAAATACCAAACACGCGCCTTGAGTGCCTTTCCAGTATTAGACCTTCGCGCCCAATTCTTAGAATCTCGGTTATTACACAGTACATGTATACCTTGATAGCTTACGATGTAAACCTCAAAGTGTCTTCCAGAAATCCAAATTATAGTTTCACATCGTCTGTTATGGTGACGCTGCCGAAAGTAGAGAGCAAACGAAACGACATCGTTTTTCTGAAGATCAATGTTCAGCTTAACCTCATGATCACATCCATTAAATGAGAGAACCTCACCAAAATAAGTTGACTTGGCGTAATTTGCACCGTATTTCACACTGGAGGATTTTGAAATCGTAGAGTTAAAATGTCTTGAAAAGTTTTGCATTTAAAGACACAGATGTTAACTTCTGTGGAGAAATTCCGATGCCATAAATGACAAAGTCTTTACACGGAGCCACAGCCAATGTATAAACATAAACAGCCTCAAGTAGAGTGGAGCAACCGAGTAATACCTGACTGATTCTGATGGCTTGGAACTGCAGAAGGAAATGGCGATGAAAAGAAGCAAACTGTAGGTCTTCTATGGCTGTGTAGCGTCGTATTGCGGTAGACTGGAAGCTAGCTTCCCTGTTGAGCAGTGTGACAATATTGGATGCGGGAATAAAAGGGAAAAAAGATGCAGTGGTTTTGCTTCCAAAGTTTATGAATAATGGAGAATCCACAGACGCAGTTACCTTATATTCCTGTCAGTTCCATTAAGAAAGAACACACTGGTGTCTGAAATGCAAAGGAACACAACATTGTTCCATTTTAAATCGCCTTAGTCAATTTTATCACTTCAACTTGATTTACTAAAATTTACGAAAGCTCAGAGGCCCATCTGAAATTCGAAGTCCGAAGTCCGAAATTCTCGAATCTGAAACCCGAAATTCCAAATCCTTAATCGCTTGGAAACGTTTAGCAAATTAGATCAAGTGTAACATTGAGTTATGACAATGGAGAAATTTCAAAGTGAATTAAGAGACCACTGGTGGTTCAATTAAGTCAAGGTTTGTTTTATCAAATTGCAGCCATAACCCGACATGGGTACGACTTTTGAGCTAGTCAGACTAACAAGAATATCATTTTGAAAGAATGCAATATATTTGACCTATTTTCTACCAATCATTGCGTCAAGAATGCATCACGGTATATGTAAAATAATCACCTGACATCAGCAAGTCGAGCTGATCTAGCTTCTTACAATGATTTGATGCATATAAACGCAGTGCCGATTGCGGCCATTTTGCATTCACCGAATAAAATGTTACACGACATCTAATTGGTTTTGAAATGTTGAAAGTTTCCCTCTGATTGGTTAATATTGGATCTCAAATTTCGGATTTCGAATTTCAGATGAGCCTTCTGGGCTTTCGTAGAAATTAGCACCAATATCTTGAAATTGCGATCCAAGCTGCTGCCATTGGTATTATTAAAATATACAGTGTGTATTGGATCCACTCACTAATAATATCCCAAGCCAGACAAGTTCGACTACCACCTCGATGGTAGAGCATAAACAAGTATTCCTTTCGCAGCCATAAAAGGGGTGGGATATGAATGCACACGTTGACATTTTTAATAGACTGGAAGCCCTTTTGGGCGCTTACGACTGTCGTGGCTCGTGAACGAGTGCATATCCACCATGTGAGTGTTTCATCCATTGGCCGGTTCTTCCTGAGGCGCTCAGTAACTCCACTCAGGCAATATGATATATTGCATGTGAAAAGTTGATTGCTGTGCTTTCCAATGAATTATAACTACAACTGTACCATCAGTTTTTTTGAAAGGGGTGATGTGTCCAATGTGAATTTTAGAACGGCAACCACCGGCCAATGACGCAATCATTTGGCAGTGGGCACCTGCTGGCCAAACGCTTTGCTCCAACCACTGAAATGATTCGAGACAGGCAAGCAACCCTAACGCACTTTGTTAATACGGCAAAAGTATAATTGTTTTAAGCATTTGAATTCATCGTACTATCCGATATAGGATTTAGAATGATGTAATCGCCTAATTTTTGCGCCCTGGAATGACTGACCCGAATGGATTTCATTAACGGGGACCTGAATAATTCCAAACAACTCACCTCTGTGGTTGATACATGTCCCTCCAGTACTTCTACAGACGATGGATTGAAGGAGTAATACATGTATAACGGTAAGTAGGCGGAGCATCGTCGAACTGAAAGCCTAACTCACACTGGATCGGAGTGGGCTAACAATACAATACCAATCCCAATACAATGGGTTTTTTTCTTCCTGGTTCAAAAGTTCTAATGAATGTTACAGAGTTATCAAGTATAGCTATATCTGTGCTGTATTCTTCGAATTTTCAATGTACATTCGTTACTCAATTTTTGAAAGATTCTTTTTCAATCTTGACTAAGAGATAATCATACGAATTTGATCAGAACTTCGAAGACCGTCTGCCTATGCACGCGCATGTCGCAACTGTGTTGCAATATGGTGTCTGATGAATGCTCTTTGTAATGCGCATTTACAATTTTCTTAAAGAAAACCTATCACGAAACGCTTATAAAAAGATCTCGCTATTGCGTTTTCTGGGCATGACATTTAGTCAATATCTTTATCTGCTTCAACAATCTTGCTTTGGGTAAAATAGGCAATGTTTCTGGTAGTCCGGTAGTCTTCTTCTTCTTCTCGTTCGCTCTAGACAGTCAAGTCCGATCTTCTGATGTATTCTATGGTGTTTCGCAGCTGTTGGAGGTCTCCATAGAGCTGGTCTTGTAGGCTGGTACCTTCTGGCCAGATGTCTTTTCTCAGAGCTGCCAATCTCGCACATCTTGTCAGGATGTGTGCCACGGTCATCGGTTCTGTGGCACATGGGCACAAGTCGTTGTCTCCGATCCGTAACTTTGTAAACAGGTGATGGCGTAACCTGTTGTGGCCGGTTCGCAGTCGGAATATGATGACCTGGCCTCCTCTGGTGAGTTTGTTGTAATTGTCATTAGCATTATATCCCTTGTGCTCTTCCTTCCACTTGGTCCAGTAGGCAGCTTTGATATTGGTTTTTGCCTCCTTATATGTTAGGGACAGGTCGCTCTGGTGTAGTTGGCTTCCTTCCTTGGCCAGATGGTCGGCCTTCTCGTTCCCCTTGATGTTGCAGTGGGCTGGTATCCACTGGAGAACGACTTTCTTCCTGCATGAACATAGGGCTCTCAGAGATGTGGTGAGGTTCTGCATTTCCTCCTTCTTCGGATCTTGCATGGCTTTCAGGACAGAAAGGGCATCAGTGAATATGACTATTCGATGTCTGGTCTTGTTCCTCTTCTGTTTCAGCCTCTTGGTTGCCTCTTCAATTGCGACGGCTTCAGCTCTGTAGTTGCTGGAGTATCTACCTGTTGATATCGCGATTGTCTCTTCCTCGTCTTTATACTTGATAAGGATGCCTCCTCCTCCATCTCTGATTGCGTCAGTTGCTGACCCATCAGTATACACATGGGTCCACTTCTGGTCTGGGTACTGCATGTGGATATGCTCCATTGTCAGAGCTTTCCGTGCCTCATCAGTTTGGAGGTGTTTGCTGAGGATACCAGGGACTGTCTCCTTGATCTCCGGTGACATTCGGGGGTCGAGTATTGGCTTGGGTCTGCTAGATAGTATATCCCTTGGAGTGCTGACTTTCAGTTCAGGGTGATTCCTTTCCAGTGCCTTGCTTTGACTGATGAAGCTGCCTCGCTTCAGTCTTTTCCGAGCTCCTTTTTGGATTCTCTGGTGCATTGGGTGGGTTTTCATCCTTTTGAATTTCTCTGCCAGTGTGATCACCTTCACTTCCCTCCGGTCTTCTTGTGGTTGGAGCTTGGTTATGGTCTCCATTGCAGTGATTGGCGTAGATTTCATGGCCCCGGTGATGATGCGCTCGGCTTGGTTCTGCACACGGTTGAGTTTTGCAGTGTTGGACTTGGCTGCATTGGCCATTGCAGTTGTCCCGTACTCCATCACTGGCCTTATTCTTCCGACATAGAGTTTCTTCAGGACACTGGTGTCTGCTCCCCACTGGCTGCATGTCAGCTTCTTCATGAGTGAGAGTCGCCGTTTTGCCCGGAGAGTGGTTAGCTCTATGTGGTTCCTCCATGTCATTCGACGGTCAAAGGTCACTCCGAGGTATTTGGGGGTCTGTTCTTGTTGAAGAGGTTTCCCGTTTAGAGTGAGGCGGGTTTTATGGTAGTCCGGTAGTGATTGCAGCTGAAAAGGTATACATACACTTGCCGTAAGAGGACAGCTGTTAGTCGGAAAGAAACACACTTCATTCTTCAAAACAAAACGATAGCAAATATTTAGTGCTGTAATGTTTATCGTTAAAATAGCCTGAGAATGAAAAACGTCCATAAACGACCTCACAGACAACTACTGCCAGACTACCAAGGCTGACACTCCACTTGTACACACTACACAAAGGGTATAACGGATACATACATTGTGTAGTTATGTTCCTGCATTGTGTCGAAGTTATATATTAGTAATTATTAGCCTTAATCCCAATATACACTTTCAATTTGTGTACATCATTGTACATAATATACCGCGTTGACTAATTCCGCCAAGCAAAGGTAAATTCTCCCCACAGGTGGCAATTTCATTACCCCTTTGATTTAGGCATGTATGTGAGCATTGTGAACTGCTGCAACGCTAATGTTTGCTAGCAACACATTGATACCTCTTGCACGAACATTCGTCATGCCACCGCGGAGAAATTGCCTCTTCAAACAAAAAGTTTGATGAATATAATGGTAGTAGGTAGTTCCAATCTTTTTCCCGAAGGCCAATATGCTGCCACTTTCCGGTATTTCGCCTAAGGCTGGTAACCCACTATTTTGGAGCAGCGCAGAAGAAGGTGCCTCCATACTTAAAGATCTACTCCCCTGTCACAACAGTAAGAGGGCCGCCGGTCGAAGTTGCGGCCTCGGTTAATCGGTATCGACGAAAGAGCTAAGGTGGCCATGACCAGTACCAGAGTTGATGTGACACTTGCAAACGAGCCGTTGTTTTACGACATGTTGGACTGCTCTACTCATACTTCGAACATAAATCAAAGGATGGAGCACGAGAGAAAGAGCTTTCTTGAACACGGATAAAACACGCAGTGAAATAGTTCAAAACTCATTAACTGTATTTACGCATGGTCGTATCAATGAAACCAATGTTCGTATTGATTGAGTTGGAAGCAAAAAGATAAAGAGTTTCGAAATCTATCGATTTCCAATATGTATGATTTGATGGAAAACCGATACTTTTGTCAGTAAAGTTAGGGCTTTGATAAGGCATGCGAATATGCCAGATGAAAATAAACTTCACCATAGTTTTACCTACTAGAAGAGAGAAAATGATCCCACTTCCCTCACTGTTAATGCGTATACACCCAAATTTGGTTTATGCGTATCTTGGTTGTTGTTATTTGGAACACGGCCTAAGGAGACGGTCAGTTTGAAACATACATCTTCTGCTACAGGAAATGTTGTTTATGGTAAATACGGACATGTTAATGGTATACCGCTGTCCACTGTGGTTAAGGATGATTCGGATTTAAAGCCGAAGTGGAGATCGGATTTTGCAAAGACATATTTATATTTACACAAAAATCTGGTCAAGGATTTTTCCTAAGATAAAATTCATCCTTCCGAATAAATTTGGGTGTCGCTTCATTCAAATGCTCTTGCGAAGTTTTTCTTGTATATGTTAGGGTTCGCCATCTAGTTCCTTAGCAAGTCAGCAATACACTAATTGCTTTATAGAACATCTCGTACAACGTCTATGCACTGTGCACTAGTGTGTGTATTTGAGGGCCCACTGGACATAACCCTGTTCATGGTACCTGTTCATATGTCAGTACGGAAATACATCAATATATAAACATCCAATTACTATGATATCAATAAATGTCTTGGACAATGCCAAGATGCGTAAACTTGATATCTGCGTGTGTTTGTTAAACTTCGTTGCAATCGATAGATTTTGTCCACGTCTTTTGTCATTTCTTAATCTCGAAATAGAAATCTCGAAATAGCTACCATGTAACTATGATCTGTAAATTGCACAAGCACGCTGCTATCAACATAATATTCTCCTGATGTTCAATTATTCTCACGAAGAATCCAATAACATTTAACACAATTAGTCGAATCCTCCTCTATGGAACAAAGTTGTAACGTTGTATCCCTTGCTTTTCTGAAATGATTTTTTACATATCTTGTAAAATTTCACAACAGTTTGTGTTAATATTAAAGCTAAAGGCTTTACAGGTCTCATTGCGTGTGTTCTTGTCATGACCGTACAAGCTGCATTGGACCTTTGAACGGACAGGCCCTCTGTTATAAGATATTTCGCAATGGAGTCAGAGTCATCGTCTTCCTTTATGAACATCAGTCGGTTTTCTATACGACAAGGGTTTATAGTTAGCATTTCTCACAAAACCACGGACGGGTAGATCGAGGTATAATGAATATCAAAATGTCAAATTCACATACTGGCCACTCCACCCGAGTGGTGTGTGAAGAGACGTCAATACCGACACAATCGACAGCAAGGAACAACTTCTATAACTCTGAAGTACCTCAAACTAAAACTGTAGGTCTCAAACTGGTCTGTGTTAAAGAGACAACATTCGCAGTCAGAATCCCTTTAAAATAGTTTTTGAGAATGTGTGCCGTACTTACTCTCATTTTTAACTGGAATGACAATGGGAAATGAGGATTCGGCGAGTGATATGTAAAAATACCCACAATCTGATTGGCTGTGACTGAATGACTGTATCACAAAGCCTTGCCACACGGAACTGAGAACGTGCTGCCATGTTCAAGGTCTTTATTGCCGCAGTTTCAGGTTGAGATCAATTTCAACGTTCATAAGTTGTTAGCAAAGTATCGAATTATATTTCGTAAGTATGCATTTGTGTACATTGGTGGAATGCATTGATTTTTGTCATTTTCGGCCAGAAAATCTTCATTCTTGTATCAATGTGAATTCTATGTATACAGGTTATTGTTGTGCGTTGTCCGAGGAATGGATGGGAAATATCCAGTAACAAAATACGGCCTGTCTAAGGTATCCTATACTAATATTTAGAATGCTGAGGACTGAATGACAAAGCTTAACACTAACATTACTGTTGGGTTGCGAAATTATCTATTAGGGCCTGGCATGCCTGTGGTTTTCCAACAGAAGTCACCAACACGTTCACTTTACGTTTGCATAATACGTCTTGGAGGAGTTGACGCCACGTTATAGTTGGTTAAACTTGTCTTAAACAACTGATCAATGAAAACAGAAACCGGGTGTGATAGTTTAAATAGGTGAAAATTAAGGCACTAACTCTTAACCTTCTTCAGTTAAGCTAGCGAACTTAACTATATTTACGCCGAGCTAAAGTTAATACAACGGACGTTAACTGACTTAATTTGTTTTGTACAAACGTGTTTGAGGTCCAGCGCCGAAGACGTTGACGACTATATGGACCTAAGCCTTTTCCATGGATTATTCATGGTTGGAAAAGCTTCTAACTTACCGCTCTCATAAATACCTGGAACCTCCCGTTGATTCAACAGACATGGAAAAATCCTAAGGTTGGACATAGCACCGATAAAATGATGTGAAGTGCAGCGTCCTCCTGGGATGGGTAAACGACGACCAAGAAAATGAAAGCGACCTGATCTGAACTTGACATATTTTGGTAGCTTCCTAGCATTCAGTTTTACTCCGTCGAGGTAAATCTTATGGATATTTCTTACTATGTCCACCGTTACAACAAGAAAATACCAAACACGCGCCTTGAGTGCCTTTCCAGTTTTAGTTCTTCGCGCCCAATTCTTAGGATGTCGGTTATTACACATTACTTGTATATCTTGATAGCTTACGATGTAAACGTCAGAGTGTCTTCCAGAAATCCAAATTATAGATTCACATCGTCTGTTATGGTGACGCTGCCGAAAGTAGAGAGCAAACGAAACGACATCGTTTTTCTGAAGATCAATGTTCAGCTTAACCTCATGATCACATCCATTAAATGAGAGAACCTCACCAAAATTAGTTGACTTGGCGTAATTTGCACCGTATTTCACACTGGAGGATTTTGAAATCGTAGAGTTAAAATGTCTTGAAAAGTTTTGCATTTAAAGACACAGATGTTAACTTCTGTGGAGAAATTCCGATGCCATAAATGACAAAGCCTTTACACGGAGCCACAGCCAATGTATAAACATAAACAGCCTCAAGTAGAGTGGAGCAACCGAGTAATACCTGACTGATTCTGATGGCTTGGAACTGCAGAAGGAAATGGCGATGAAAAGAAGCAAACTGTAGGTCTTCTATGGCTGTGTAGCTTCGTATTGCGGTAGAGAGGAAGCTAACTCCCCTGTTGAGCAGGGTGACAATATTGGATATTGGACCAAAAGGTAACAAAGATGCAGCGGTTTGCTTCCAAAATCTAAGAGTTTATTAACGATGGAGAATCTGCAGACGCATTTACCGTATATTACTGTCAGTGCCATTAAGAACGAACAAACTGGTGTCTGAAATGCAAAGGAACACAACGTTGTTCCATTTTAAATCGCCTTGGTCAATTCGAAACTACAACGGGATTTACTGAAATTTACGCTAGCCCATACAGATGGCCCATCTAAAATTCGAAATCCGTAGTCCGAAATTCAAATCCGAAAAGTTGATTTCGAAATCCGGAATTCAAAATCCCTAATCGCTGGGAAACTTTTAGCCAATCAGATAAGTGTAACATTCAGTACTTTGCCGTTATGGCTATGGAGGTATTGAAAGCAAATAATGAATACAAAGGAAGTTCCACGGTGACGTCACACCACGTGACCGTGAAATATATTATAGCTGTGCATGAGACATACCACCATCAATAAGATGGTGACGGCCGTTGTGTCGACATCGAAGTGATTAAAGTCTACGTTGTTGGTTGTGTATTATTTCAATTATATTATTAATATTGACGTGCAGTTCTGTCAATTTCCAAAGCGGTCGTAAATGGGATCGCCTAATGCAACTTAAACTACGCCATGCACACAACCCATCCTTATGTAAGCAAAATATAGGTCGTCTTCATAGGGCTAAAAAGTTAAGAAAACGAGGGGGTATTTGGTGGTTTCTGTCTCAGTAGTTCGTATTTTTGGGGGAAAGGTTTGGGAATTTCCCTTTTCTGTTTCTATCAATAAGAACAACCGCATAATGTGAAGGTCACTCCATGTCAACTTTTGGATATGCTGCGAGCATCTACCGTGATAAAAGTCGGAAAACTAATCACAGACTATCAATTTAACATTACTGTTGTGAAAATTTATTAAATTCAATCAGTATGCTTGATTGCTAAAGTGTTTTTAAATTTGCCCTGGTGATATTCATTTTCCACTAAGAAATAAGCTTTAGACACTTATTTTGCTCTAGGAACGAGATGATTCTGGTAAGAGTTTAGTAGAACTACTTTTACAAGCCAAACAAAAGACTGACACTGGGCAATATCCTCATGGGGACGTCTGGACCAGGGATCGGCGGGGTAAGGTCATGCTCCTGTAGATCTTCGTCAGTTTCTTATATTGGTTGACCAGAGAAAAAATTGTCCTTAAAATTAAGGTTGAATAATTTGATTTATATTCGATATTGATCCCTAAGATTTCAAGAATCTGATACAGTTAACGTAGAGACTGGAGCTAGACCTACATGTGAACGATTTTGTGTTGGTGAAAAAAACCTCAAACATTGTCAACGGCTTTTTCATTTCCGTTAAAAACATCTGGAGGGTGCATAAAATTAGCTAAAAAGAAGTTTTTTCAGAAGCTCATAACCCTTATTTTTAAGTCTATGGTACTGCTAGTATAGTTTATCCACTCGCTGCGGAAGGTGACAGAATGATCTAGTCGTCAGGAATGTAATACCACTGTGTGCTATAAATGTAGTCAGTACAAAAACTATTAGATCAAAACATGTAAAAGCTGTGAAATTTACATAATATATAGTTTTTAAACTTTCAAAGTTTTTAATAACTATACTTCCGATGTTATTAAAGACAATAGGCAGGTTTCGATTCGCAAGTCTTACGTAAAGCTATGAGCGCGTGAGTAACGACGAAGTACGATATACATGCATGTACTGTATTTCATCGACGGATTCCTCTTACAGCTTAGTATCAGAAGATGATTTACGAGTGTTACATTAATGAGTGAGCACAAATGACGAGATAATAAGACCTTCGTAATTTGTACAACATGGTTCGTACGTATTGCGAAACCTGTCTATTATGTGTTGACATGCTTTATGATGAATGACGTGTGAGCCCGATTAGTTTGAATTAGATTACGCTATAATAAGAATTAAATGCCCATTTCCTTACAAGAAATGGCCATTTTGTTAGTTCATACTTACCTATGGAACACTTTTGCATGTTACTCCATTTGGGCTCAAACACAAGAGTATCCCTTTAATTTTCCAAAGGGAGAACTGAGTTAACAGCTCGGCCGCCAGGCGGCGCCCTGACCGATCCCGCGAGATGGCGCCGATCTCATGACGCCATATTCAGTCTTACTCTTGAGCGTTAACAAAGAGTATAATGGAGTAAGATCTAAAAGTGAAAAGTAAGAAGTTGCTTCGTCCTTAAATAAATGCCTGTTTTTCAGTTACTTTTCTTCCAGTGAATATTCAAAATGACTTTTTTCGAGTAAATTATCTAGTGCCATGTGTCAAAAATAAATCAACGCCTATTTCTTGAACATTTTCCTCCTCTGTTGAATGGAAAGTGATATGGCTGAGCGATCCATCATTATTTTCAGCATTGTGCACTAGTTAGCCGAATGTCGTGAAAATGTTAAAATTAATTAAGACGAAACACCTTTGATTCTTGAAGGATCATAATTTATTAAAGACTACTGGACTTATACTGTTTGTACAACTGCTTTTACTTCATGTACGATATATTTACAAAATTATGAGTAAAACATTGGCCAAACCACACACTTGAATAAGAACATGTACCTTGAATAGTAAAAATGACATAGTTTTGTGAATAGACTTTCTCAATGAATATCTAGAGGGATGATATATTTATTTGAAAAAAAGACCACTTCTCAATTGCAAGAAAAAGGAGTAATTTTTTTAAATTCCATTTTTCCGATCCGAAATATTTTGTTTGAGAAAAGACCAGTCTTAATACTACAGAAACAAGATAATTTTTTATAGATAATTTCATTTTTCAAAAACCATTTTTTTTTCATGAAAAGACTTTCCTTGATCAATGTAGAGAAAAGAATAAATTTTAGCTAATGTCATTTTTCAAATCCCATTTTTTTTTGTGAAAAGACTTTTCTTACAATAAAGTTACAGCAGTAATTTTCTGTAAAATTTCATTTTTTAACCCCCCCCCCTTTTCGTTTCGCGAAACAGAAAAACAGAGACAGAAGCAATTTCAAGAAAATGTTCAAATCCCAATTTTTTTTTCGGGAAAAGACTTTTTCATCACTATAGACACGGGAGCAGTTATGAAAATTAAATTTTTCAAATCCCGGGTTTTTTTTCGTGAAAAGGCTTTTTCATCACTATAAGAGACGGGAGCGATTTTAAGAAAATTAAATTTTTCAAATCACAATATTTTTTTCGTGAAAAGACTTTTCCTCAAATATATTTTCAGAGATGAGGTCTTTAAAAAATGTCTTTTACAATTGTACCAAGATTCAAATCATTATCTCTAACACTCAAAGTTCAAGATGCATGAATTAATCCTGGCCGGTCAAGGAGTGCGAGCTGGGATTGGCTTAAATTAAATGGTCCATGGACCATGTGCTCACGTTTGTTCAAACAGGTTGAGCTTACAGCACTGTTTAGGACATTGGTATAAAGCAGTGTGTATCACTTTTTTGTCATGCTTTCAATGAATAGGACTTCATTTGATTTTCAAGATGGCCACCTGGCAGCCATACTTACTGTCTTAACAGACCAAGATTTAGGGTATGAATAGAGGGTCCCTAGATGGTTTAGAACCTTCTAGCTCAAATAGAAACAAAACATGCTACCATTCGGTGATTAAGCTAGCTTTGACCTCTGTGACCTTGAAAAGTAGGTCAAATAAGAAACCCATTAGTTACATGATTCCCCCTTGCTAGAAGTGTCTGCCATAAAAATCTCGTGAAAATTATAACTTTTGACGTTTTGCCCCCTGGTGGCCAAACCGTTTACTAAAAAGGTCGCAGTTCGGTCTATGAGTCAGGGCCACCAAGTGATACTTTTGTGCCAAGTTAGGGATCAGTAGCTAAAGCAGTTACAAAACGTGCCGGCATTGTAAAATGCCATAGGTAAAAACTGACCTCTGCGACCTAGAAAAGTAGGTCAAATAAAATAAGAAAACCAAACGAGTGTGTTTTTTGAACTGAAATATCACGCGAGTGGTTGTCTTGTCTATGCAGCTGGCCTGATACAGATTTCAACAATTGATACGTACATGTTCGCCTCATAAGTGAATTGTACATTCTTATGTAACGGCTGCCTAACAAACAATATACTGTGTCTACTCTATTAAGCCGGTTAAGTTCCGGTAGGCCTATCACACGCCATGTAGGCTTTTTCCACAGGTACTGTTCAATCGGCTTAATAGCGTCTCCACAGTATGTACCAGTAACTCTTGACAGATAACAAAATACTGTAACATGCCTACTGCTACAGATATTGGATCACTCTGCCAGGTACTCCTTATAGATATATACACGATAATGTGACAGAGCGATAAACCAAGTACTGTTTATATAATTGATGAATGTACTTATTACTTTATCATACTCACAGATGTCAGAGCCAGATCTGCAACATGCCTGTTTCAGTGCTATGGTGCACCTCCACAATGAGGACATTGAATGGCTTTTGCAGAAAATAATGAACAAGGATCTTTCTATCGCCGAAATGAAAAAAAAAGCGAAGGAATTTAAAGGCCTTCAGGTGAATTTATGAGTACATGCAGTTTTAACGGTATATAAGCTTATTACACAGTGACAAAAACTTTGGACAACATCATTTTAAGTAGCTGACATGAAGGGCTAAATTTTCAATCTAGTTTTGAAATAATTCGCCATGGTAGCCAAGTTCAGTTTGAATATTATAAATGATTTGTGATAGCCCAATCTGGTCATGCAATGGATATAACATTAAGACAAATATGTTCATCTCGTCATAATTTATTTCACATAATTAGACACTTGAGAGTGATTTTTTTCACTAACCTGTGACCAGGAGAATATATTCACAAATCTTGATTTGTTACCTTTTTAAATAACAATTCATTTGAATCTGTTACAGAAGGTGAAACGTGCCTTCCTGAATGGTGTCGGCAAGGCTACATGGGAGGAAGCAACAAGTGCCTTTCCAGAGGAAACAAAGGATGAATTGCTTTCAAACTGGAAAGATTATTCTTTCAGTGGGGGCTCTGTTCCTGAGTCGTTTAGGTAAGCTGTTGTGTATTTTTCTTCTCCTTAGCCATTTGGAATTTTGAAAAAGCGATGGGAAAGATTCCCAACAAAGAGCCACAGAGCTTATGTCCCGGATGGTGCCCTCTCGCCAGTATTCCAACTATCATTAAATAGGGAAAAACAAGGTCTAATGTATTTTGCATTAGAAACAATGATACACTGTAACCAAGGCCTTTTATAATAAGTAATAATGTCTTTATTTCAGTGCGTTCATCAGTAGAACAATGGAAGTGAACACAAATGACAATGTGTCCAAGGTGAACTTCCTCAAACTTGGAAAAAATGACATAAGTCCAGATGTAGTGAGTAAAGCAAGCCAACTGGTGATTTGCAAGGTAATTTCAACTCATTAGTGAGTTTCCGCATTGCTCACGAACAACGCTTACGATTATGATTTCTTTGTAATTGAACAGATTACATGCACTTATACAAAGAAATCTTAATCGTTGTTCGTGAGCAATGCGGAAACTCACTTATATGTAGCAAGAACGGATGCGACTTTGAAAAGTAAGGTGGTGCTATGAGGAGATGAAGACTTTGTTGCCTTACTTGCTGTAAAAACAAATAGTTTGCAATTGCAAGCTTGAATAGAAAATAACCTGTGTCATCTGGTGACTCCAATGAGCTCACCATGATGTTTACCTACTATACCATGCAAAGGGTTAACAACAAAGTAAGGGTTGTAGACATGAGACAATGCATTTTGCATATAAAACAACGTTTATCTTAAAATGTTATTCAAATAGCTTAAGGTGCTTCTTGCATTTCAATTCATCTTGTGACAAATTGTAGTCTCATACCGAAAGTGAGAAGCAGTGAACATGATTGGCTAAGACACATCACGTTGCCCGCTCCAGCCAGTCAACATTTTGCATAAATTTTTAAATTGCAGTTCGCATTATTTTCGTATTGGTTTTTCAGGCCAGTTCCACAACACTAAAGAATGTCTCCTTGGCTACAAGAGCAATCAACGTAACCCACGGCAGTACTTTGTACCGGCTTTTGGCCATGGCCGACACAGTCGAGGAGGCCTTAAAAGCAAAGGACTTACTAAGTGGCCAAAATTGGACCGGAATAGACCTTGGGTTCTGGTACAACCCAGCTGTAAATAAACGTAAGATTTTAAATAAACTGTTTAGTTCATTCATCTACATGTAGCAGTCAGTTGTAATAGCAATACCGTACAGCAGTAAGTGTGCTTTACCAATGAAGTAACAGTAACAAACTTTACATCTAGTGGAGCACTTCGTCTACGGTTCGCTTACAATAGAATAACAGTTAATTAAGACATTTTAGTCTTCAGTTTTTAGGCTGGGAAAAATACTATTTCAACATCTGTGCATTTTTCTTATTGTTTTGTTCGTATAAAAGTGCCTCTGAGTTACTCGATTACATTGATGTTGCCATGTGATGTGCTGAGCAAAGGCAAGTCTCAGAGAGAGATTTATTCTGAAAATATAAATCGCATTAAGGCAATCGATGTCTGTAAGCAAGATTTTAGCCCACCAATCGCTCTAACCAATTCATATCATTATTATATGTATCATCACTAAAATGGCAATGATTATACTTCCAGCACAACAAATTGGACAAATGAGGGATAAGGTAACAGCATTCGTGGTAGCTTACTGGACACCGAATGGGAAAACGAATCAGGACTTCACAATGATAGACATTGATAACTGTTGGAAGTTGAAATCTGAGGCAGCCTTCTTCGATAGAGTTATTCAAGTATTTTCGTGTGAAACAGATCATGTGATGAGCTGTTTCTTTTCAAGTAATGGTAAGCTAAATGGGAATGTACTATTAAGAAAAAACACTCTGTTTGTCCTTGTGTAGATGGCTATCAGCCTATTCAGCTAGCTTGATGATTATTTTTCAATATTGTTTAAGATTTTTTCCCAAACAGTCAACTCACCCGTGAATATGATATTCATACCTCAAATGAAGCGCAAAACAACAATGACAATGAATAATCAGTATGTAAAATTTATAGTTCTTTCATACGTTTTATTACAGGAAATGCTACATTGGCGGCAAGACGTCATGGGAGAGAGGTTACCTGCATTCGTGAAACCGAAATGCAACTCGATGATGTCAGGTGCATCCTCAGTGTGGAAGAGTAGATAGTTGTATTCATCCAAGCTTTCACTTTTCCTAGCCAATCCAAGCAGTCAGAGTCAGAGTCACGTTATGAAGTGAGGTATGCGTCCTCCGATCCCGCACCAGCAGTCAATTGGGCCTGTTAACATGTGATGCTGTCCTTATTAGCAGATATCATCAGATATCAGTTGCTGTGAAGTAACTGTTTCATTTTCAATGGTTTAGATATTCTTCAAAAACTCATTTCATAGGACTCAAAATATATTTATACCTCAACGGTTAGAACTATAAAAATGAATACATTTTCAATGACTGATAAGCAAAACACATTGTATGTTTGTAATTTCAATGCTAAGGTGCCATTCATCTACATGTTAGTAGAGTTTTGCCTGTACAGAAGCTAGCCATCTACAATGGAGTATTTCAACTGAATAGGCAATTTGAAATGCTTGAAGAAAGTACACTTTACATGCATCAGTGCTTGCATGAATGCTTACTATCACTTGTAGACATTTTTTCAATTTAGAATAACAGAGTGACTTGATTATTGTAATTTCAAAACCCAGGGACTCACAAAATCATATACTAATTTGGGTGGATTGTGTATTCATATGCTATAGACTGTTTTCAATATGCAGCACGGTGCCCAACAAGACTAACACAGCGCAGTCTCTAAAAGAACCAGGTTGACGTCATCTGCACCAAAGTTGGCCGTCATTGTGACGTCACTGCAAAGGGTCTATTCCGATTTTCCATATCAGATTTTAAATGTAATGCAATATGTTCTTGAAGACATATATGACAACGACTGAGGGTCTATGATTTTGTGGGTTTCGGCTCTATTGTTATTTGTTATGGTGCACCCTTCATTGTGAGCCTACTGTGTTACTTTAAAGGGACTCTATAGGCAGCAGCTAGGTAGGCAAGATATAGTTACACACTCAAATAGGGTTATCTCACAGGACACCAAAACTATTCATGTCTGTAAGAGGAAAATATTTAGTGGTGATTCAAATACAACACGGTGCATATAAGTCACCAGAAGATGTGCAATTTAACCCCACTGGTACTGACTATAGTCCCCCTTTAAACACAGCAACCCTATTGGGTTTTTCAACCTGGGCAATGAAGATCTGTGCACAAATTTAATTTGAAACAAAAATCAACAAATGGCAAAGCACTGTTATGTAAACTTAAAACAGTTGTTAGGAATAAGTATTGCGCAAAAAAAGGCAAACAGAGACTGGTGCGTTTATGTAGCTACATTTGTAAGCAAAGCATGTTATCAAGTACATGTCTATGTACATGTACCATGTATACAGTCTGGCTCATAATAATATCAATACTCCTCCGCGGTGACAGTAGTGTGATTTTGAATATTAACTCTGCTTTTGGAGATTGAATAATATCAACACCTACTTCAAACCATATCTCCCAAATTAGGGCACCAAATACAATAAGTTTCTTATCATTGCAATTGTTTACCCGGGTTTCTTTTCGGGTAAAGAGAAAAAGTTACATCAACAAAAATTGCATGTTTCTTGTGATTTGCTATTGTTGACACAAATGTCTTTTCCCGGGTTTTTTTTCGGGTAAAGGGAAAAAGTTTAGTCAACAAAAATTGCATGTTTCTTGTGATTTGCTATTGTTGACACAAATGTATTTTCCCAGGTTGTTTTTCGGGTAAAGGGAAAAAGTTAAGTCAACGAAAATTGCATGTTTCTAGTGGTTGGCTATTGTTGACAAAAATGCATTTTCTCAGTTATTTTTTTCGGGTAAAGGGAAAGAATCATTTGATGAACAGTTGCTTTTTTTTTGCTTGGATGTTATTAAGGGCAAGTCTTCTGGTATTTTCAAGGTTGTCGTTGTTTTTCAAATGGTTAGAGGTGACTTATTGCTTATTTATATCATTGATAGTATAAATCAGATGATAAATGCAAACACCACTTGGAATTTTTCATATTAACGTCATTCATTAGGTTTTTCGTGAAACATTCATTGTTTACGGAAAATGTATGTAATTAATTTGATAAGTGTTGTATAAATTATATATGTGCGTATGAATATTTAGTATAAGTTGATTTTTAAAAATAAATAATAAGAATGTTTTATAAATTTCATAGTTGATCAAATTATTCTTCATATTTAAACGGTTTAGAAGGATATCATTCGTATAGTTCAGATTGAATGTGGCTAAGCAGAATCATCATGTGCTTTGTCCTCAAATCAGCCATGTTTACAGCAAGAACCTAAAATATGGAACAATATTAGGCTCTTGGTGATACATGATTGAATATTAATAACAAGAGCACATGGGAAGCAGTAAAGGAATTTGGCTATGTCAATTCCTACTGACATGATTTCAAAATTCTAATCAAGATAAGGGGCATGGTAAATAGCATATTTTTATAAGCTGTTCAAATTTAGTAATTAATTTCTAACTTGGTTGCTGCAAGAAAGACCTGGAGTGTAGATTGAATCAATTTATCTAATATTTCAATTAAAAAATGACCTTTTGGGTGAAGAATGGGTGTTTTTATTGAAACGAAGCAACTTCTTACTTTTCACTTTTAGATCTTACTCCATTGTATGTCCCGTTTGTGGGGACGGCGGGAGGGCCGTGTTCCATAGGTAAGTATGAACTAACAAAATGGCCATTTCTTGTAAGGAAATGGGCATTTTGTGTCATTCAAACTTACCTATGGAACACTTTTGCATCGAATCCCAGCAACCTATTGGAGGTGGGAAACGAGGACTTACCTAAGGCTGAGCTGTTGTTCCATCAAGGAGGCACCACCGGCATAGTAGCTAAGGAGGACCGCCAGGGGAAAGAAATGGGGAGAACCGGGGGACCGGTATTTTGATCTCGGTATTACAATCGTATTTATAGAGAGTAATAGACCCATTCTCCGGAAAGCGCTAGAATTGCATAATAAAAACCATCTTCTTTCCGGCAACAGAGCTTAGAGCAAGTGAGGCATGTTCAAGGGTGTAGAATGAGTTATTGCTAAACAACAATAAGAAATTGCGTCCTTTCTAGTCTACTAGGGGTTGCCTGGATTGTTGAAGATAGGGCATATCAAAAAATGGTGCAAGATGCGCGTTTGACTCTTCAATCGGGCTCCCCCCCCCCCTCTTTTGATATAGCCAGGATCAAACAACATGCCCCGCAGACACAATCGGGCCGATTGTGTGCATGCCATCTACGAGGGAAGAAACGTCTCGTAGGTAGAAACGAGAGAATGTGGAGTGATTACTCCAACATGCAGCGGAAACGACTTCTTGAAGAGCAACTCCTCGGTAGTTAGCCTAGGAGGTGGCTAGTGCTCTAACTTCGTGCGCTGAGATGTTAGCTAGCGCACGAAGATCAGAGGAAGTCCTCAAGGTGTTGTAGGAAAGACGAATAGTCTCCACAATTCGCCTTGAAATAGTGGCGGCCGCTATCTCTCGTTTATTTCCCTCCTTATAGGACAAAAACAAACGCTCTCTCCCCTGGCGGATACCGGGAGGTTTTGTCCTATTTATGTGGAACTTTAGGGCCCTGACGGGACATAAAGTTCTGTCAGGAAGATCATCAGAGATCATAGATCATTAGCCAGGTAATCTCTCTCATTCAAAGGACTGATAGATAAGTAGGGTAATTGTATAAGACCGGTTGTATGCACGCTATACATTTGTATGTGCTTATCATTCGAGAGGAATGCCTTTGACATTATTATAGCGACTGACAGCTAATATCATTGGATAATCAGACCTCCACAGATGGCGTACAAAGAATTACACGTTTCGGCCACTAAAACGAAACATCGCTCATAGTATTATATAATGATTGTACTAAATAAAAGACGTTATGTTCACAGGCGCCTTTAGAACCAAATTCTAACAGTTCAGGTCCTCCCAAGATTGGACCTCGTGTTCCGTGAGCCCCATCCCTGAACAGAACACATTACAATGGGGTATTATAGCTCTCGGATAATGGGCGGGTTATATCAAACGTTGGGTAGCGCGTGATATGACCAACACTGGTCAAACTAAATAGTTATAAACTCGTCATTTTTCACTAAATTTTACATTTTTATATTTGTTAGACAAATACATTTGGTAGGCGAACTGTCTAGTTTCCAAAAGCATCGCAGCAAAATGTTGTAGCCTTTTCTTCTTTCGTGACTGGACGATCATACAACTGATTTACTCGAGGAATATAAGACAAAATCTTGATAATTCGTACCCTCCAAAATGCGGTTTAGAGCGGTAACCGAAAAAACGCCGACCGACCGACCGACCGACCGACCGACCGACTGACTGACCTGCCGAAAAACGCTGAACGACCGACCTTCCGACCTACCAACCCAAGGAATTTCGTAGTTGAGTCACAGGTCTCATAAGTCAATGTGATATATCCAATCCACGATAGCAGGTCATGTGAAATGAAATGGTAAACAAGCGCACGTGCGCTGGTCAAATGACAACAAATGCATGTTGCGCGTTGCAGTTCATGCATTGCATCGGTCGAGACACTCGAGTAGAAAAACTACAGTGCATAGATTAGGCCCAAATCATGTTTTTATATCCACCGACCATGTAGACAAAGCATATCTTTAGAGTATCGTTATCAGTTCCTTACCGCGTGGGCTCGTTTTCCCGGTATAATTGACTGGATATGCTGCTGTCAGACACGTCGGACCCACGTCCATTGCGCTGGGCACTACACAGATACATGTGCTATAGAGAAGCGAAAGGGATGGTAGGTTGGCAGGTCAGTCGGTCGGTCGGTCGGTCGGTCGGTCGGTCGGTCGGCGTTTTTCCGGTTACCGGAATTTTACGCAAACTTGAAGTCACCTCAATGCTTTCTGCACTTGACATACTTTTGCCACGCTCGCCAAGAATGCGGTGTATATAAAGCATCTCATTATGGAGGTCAAGATAAAGCGCCTGTCCTGCTTGTTGACTATCTGAATGAACGATTAAAAAAATGAAGAAGTAAAATTGTTGCCTGTTTGGGGATCAGGCTGGTACAGGCTGTAGTAAGAAATGGCCCCCTATAAGGTATGTAGGAGATCAATGGAACACACCATTCACTTGGTTTTAGTTGTGTGTCTATGTTGTCACCAAGTGGCAAGAGTCCAAGTGAAAAAGTGTCGATTTTACCGAAATTTCAGTGATAGACGAAAATCTCAAATAGTGAATTATGCAAGTTTCTCATCACAGACGGGTCGCTTTGCATTAATAATCAATAATTATTATAATTAATAATTATGATTAATAATCGAAAAAATGTTATGTCATGTCTACTCTCAATTCATCGTAATAACTTATCATCAAACCATCGTCCCTCGGGCATTTTATCAGGGATTTGTCGGGAAATTTCTGTACCTTCTTTTTAAGGTTCCGCCATTCTGAGGAGAGCTCTGGACTTCAAAGAAAAGTGTAGAAGGTGGTTATAAAAAATCTTTTTTACCGTAGTTTCCATTATCTTTTGAAATGAAACATTAGACAGTCATAGCGGGATATTTGACGATATTATCGGTTTTGTTGATCAAGAAAACTATCATAAGCCGAACTTCATGTGATCAGGTTGAACTTTTTTTATCAAGGCTTGCTACCTTTCACCCCTTCGATTCAAATTTGCCGCCTTTGAAAACTTTCAACCCCACACCACACGACTAAAAATAACCTTATTCTTGTGGTCACTTCTTTTCGTCTTTCCCTCAGGACTGTTTAAAAGTGAACGTCCAATAACAATCCGGATCAACGTAAGATAACATTGATTCATATCGCATACCATAAAATCGCATTTCCGATTTAAAAGACAGTTACCGTGCGCAACAATCATCTTTGAAAACGGCACCTTCAAGGATAATTCAACTCAGCCTTGTGACTTCAAGGACGAACCTTTTGTCGCCACGGTAAAACCGGCCCCAGTCCTTCAGTATGTATCTTTCACTAAAAAGAATGTCACACCCAAGCGGTAATGAATGTCAGTGAATCCGCGTCATCTTCACTCCTGATGTGACAATCAAAATGTGCTCTAATGAAGGACAACGCACCGATATGCCTTATTAGACTGAACGTCAAGGAGTCATTGCTCCACTCTCTCCCCAGTGTCTTTAGGATGCACCTTTCACGGCAGGACAACTTCACATTCAAGCTATTTTTACTGTGATGGCATGCATGGCGTCCTTTCTCTCTACTCTCCCATATGACTTCAAGATGTACCTTTCAATGCATACAAACGTCACAGTCAAGCCGTAATAGTGGGAATAATAGGACATCCTTGTTCCTCTTGTCCCCCTGCGATTAGGAGGAACCTTTTCAAACAGTCATGCCGTACTGTGGAATAATCAGTGGGTCCTTGCTTACACAAGCAACTTATCCTGTTTTCCCAGGTTTCACTGTTTCAACCTAAGTTGGCAGTAACAAATGAAGTGAAGATTGTCATGGCAGAAAATCTTTAGGAGATGACTAATAAGGCACACACTTCACTGTTATCTGATGGCCAGTCAGACAGTCAGACTGCAGCAGGCATCCAGCTACATTGAATTTGCAGTTCTTAGTGGAGCCTTGGGCAATAAACTTCACTAGGTCTACCGTGCGGAGGACTGGATCTCAGCGACTTTAGTGGTCATCGGACTATTGTAGGGTATCCTCTATTCTTCAAAATTTTAGCAGGCATACCTAGTTTTCTGGACCGGAAAAGACCTACCGGGATAAAGGGATAAGACCTACCACTATCAGGCGGTCCTGTTGAATTGTATGTTGATAATACCATATGTCTTCCTACCCAGGGCAAAATAATATAACAGGCGGTCCTGCTGGATTGTGGGTAATTGGATACTACCAGGTCTTCAATAACAGGGCCAAATAGCATAACAGGCGGTCCTATTGTGGGTATTGGATACTACCAGTTCCTCCGACCCAGGGCCAAGTAGCATAAAAGGTGGTCCAGTTGGATTGTGGGTAAATGGATGACCAGGTCTGCCTACCGGGCCAAATAACATAATATGTGATCCTGCTGCATTGTGGTTATTATTTAGATACTACCAGGTCTACCTACCCAGGGCCAGAGAGCGTGCAAGGTGGCATGGTCCTGTTGTATTTTGGGTGCCACCAGGTCCTTCCCAGGGCCAAATATAGCATAAAAGGTGGTCCTGATGTTGCATTCTGGGTAGCTGGATACCACAAGGTCCTCCTACCCAGGGCCAGATTGAATAAAATGTGGTGCGAGTCCTGTTGTATTCTGGCCGTGAGTACCACCAGGTCCTCCTACTCAGGGCCAAGTAAGGGGCCATATGTAGAAGGGGGAGAGGGGTCCCCATGTAATAATGTATAATGATAATTGGAGATCACTACATCCTCCTACCTAGGGCTAAATGGCGTTGAAGGTGGTCAATTGATTATTAATTTGACAACTTAGCAATTGGCATCCCTACTCAACTGGAATTTTAAACAGCAGGCCCCTAGGCCTAGATATGATGTAAGAGACAAAACAAAAATATACACTGCAGAAATTTATTACCGTACAATAGTAAATCAGTGAACTACATTAATCATATGATAATAGCAATAAGCATAATCAATTCACTTTAAAGCCCCATACTATGCAATCCAAACACCGAGCTAACGGCACCTTCTGCACATTTTTGTTCGGTTTTCTCCACATTATGGTTTGGAGCTTTAATTCTACATAATACCCCACATTTGGAACCGTTCGTCGACAAGAGACAGCATTCGCAATTCCTGCCAGATGACATCAGCACCACCTACATTTTGCGAGCTTCGTATCAGGAGGGTTAATATATACGGAGCGGGTCGTGTCTGCGCTCCATGCTTGCCATGACCCGCTCTGTATAGGTTTGGTTCTATGCCTGAAAAAGGCAATATACCACTCAGTTTGGGCCCTGGGGCCCAACTTGCGACCCCTCTTAGTTTGCCACAACCTTGACAACTGAGACGTTTATGCTCATGCAACAAGCACATACACAAAGATACAGATACAAAAGATACAAAAAGATACAACGAAAATTAAAAAGTCGTACTTCAATTTTCATAAAAATGAAGGTGGAAATACAAATCTACTGTGACTCGATTTCCAGAAAGTGGGTGAAAGTCCAAAAGACCGCTTTTGACACATTTTTTTTCTCCTCAAACACACCCAAGAGAAGCCGATCAGCATACTTACGAGTAATGCTATGGATCTCCATACCACCGAGGTAGAAAATTCCAAACCCATCAGTGATTTACACAGTGCATGAAAACAGCCAACCAATAAGAAATCTGTGAAACGTCATTAATGACCCATCCACGTGTACAGACTGATAAATATTGACCAAATGTGATGGTTGTAGATGGATTTTCATGCAAATTTGAATGGAGCCTTAATTGAGCCTCTATCATTAATCATTCAGGGCTTAAAGCAGGCAATTTTCTCTTGCCCCCTACTAAAAAATGCAACAGGTATTATCTCAAACTGGAATCCATTGACTCAGCAGTATGGATCTCTGTGGTAAAGCTTGTAAGTATGCAGATCTGCTTCTCTGGGGCAAAACAATAACATTTGAGAGATTTGAAAACATTTCCCCACCTCACTGCAGATATCATTAACAGTTGACAATACAGGGTTTTAAAAAGTTCTGTAAACTTAATCGTTGAATGAATTTGTCGGAAATCACTGTTTCAAGTGCCGTTTTCGGCAATAGAAACTAGAAGCAAAGGCGATTCATGTGGTGCAAACCCGATAAAAAATGACCGAACCGTTGACCTGTGACAAGCTGCTAAAAGAGGGTGTTGCTTTTTTACCGAGCCAAATTTTAATGACCATTTTGGAGAATGAGAAATAGATAAAGACTAGTTATGTTTTTCTTTTTCGATCAATTGTATCCTCAGAAAATAGAGATATCATTATTGTGTCCACGAATATTGGTTGGCCTATTGTCAGTTATCATGCAATAGTTTGAATGGACATTAAGCTTTCGTTGTGAAACTTCATGCGTTTACACCGAGAGTAAGATTAGTCAATTCCTGACTAGATTTTGGGCCTGTTGCAAAGAATGGCGGGCCCACTGTGGCTAAACGGCTTAATCGTTTTTAATTGGTTCTGCACCACAATAATTGCTTTTGCTTCAACCACGCTTCAAACAACTAGACATAACGCGATGGAGACGAATCGCAATGTATGCCCTCGCTCCGTGAACACCCGCATCCGCATGCCTGTCGCTGAACTGGTTTTGAAGTTCTGGAGTGTAAGGGAAAGAGCAGCCATATTGGATATTGTGCCATGTCATATATTGATAGGGTACCTCCCCTCATTTAGGCCATCATACCACATTAGTTTCATGCCTGTGACTCAAACAGTTCTTGAGTAGTGGGGCAGGCAGCCATGATGGATTTTGGGTGTAGCCCAAAGTCGACAGGGAATCTGCCCTACACTAGATCATCACACCAGAGAAGTTTCAGGTCTGTCACACACTCGGTTCTAAAGTAAGTGGGCGGAATACGAAAAGCAATGATGGCCGCCTGGCGACCATGATGGATTAGGTCGGGCCCAAAATCAATGGGGCACCTCCACTGCACTAGTTCATCACACCACAGAAGTTTTAGGTTTATCACTCACTCAGTTCACAAGTTATCGGGCGGAATGCGAAAAAAACAAAGATGGCCGCCTGGCGGCCATGATTGGATTTGATAGGGCACCTCCCTTACACTAGTTCATCACACTACAGAAATTTCAGGTTTATCACTCTCTTGGTTCTATAGTTATGGGGCAGAATGCGAAAAACAGAGATGGCCGCCTAGCGGCCATGATGGATTTTAGTTCGGGCCCAGACTCGATAGGGCACCTCCCCTACATTAGATCATCACACCACAGAAGTTTCAGGTTTATCACTCACTCAGTTCTATAGTTAGGCGGCGGAATGCAAAAAAAAACAATATGGTGGCCTGGCGGCCATCTTGGATTTGGGCTTTGGCCCAAAATCAATAGGGAACCTTCGAGACCCTAGGCCTTCACACCATAAAAATTTCAAGTCTACCGGACAAGCGGTTCCTGAGTTATAGAGCGGAATAGAGTGCGGACGCGGATGCGGGCGCGGACGCGGACGCGGATGCGGGCGCGGACACGGACGCGGACTTGGAAACCAGCCGAGAACATAATGCCCCCATCTCAACTTCGTTGAGCGGGGGCATAATTAATTATTAGAGAGGTTTCGAGCCATCACATTTAGCTGGCCGACTACGTTTAGGTCATCAGTTTTTGTGGTCTAGTGACGTATACATAGATTATTTCGAGAAGACCTATCTGGAACTACATAGATAAAGGTGAGCGTCAGAAGAGTAGAAAAACAGCGTGATTCTATCAATAATGCGATGATCCATGATTAATCGGTCATATAGATTATAATTCAAATGAATTATTGATTTCCATGTTCATTTCATGTGCGGCATTATTTGGTCCTTTGGTGTAAAATTTGGCTTTTGAATGTACGCACGTAACCGTTCAAAATGCCTCGTTTCTTTAAAAAGAAAGGCGGGTGCAAAAGGTGTTTCGAAGTCACACGGTTTGGTGAACGATGACTATTAGGTAATCAGTTTATGCTGTGCTGTGACGTATTACACCCAGTACCATAAGTTGACGGGTTTGGATCCATAGCAAACGACCAGTAGAGAGCTGGATACACACAACATAGAAACGGTTAGTAAACATGGTACAAATTGCTTGAATAAATTTACCAAATCAAATTTATTGCATACATTTATTTATTTGGGCATGTAGGCCTAACATTTCATGCACTGGGAATGATGTGGATGTTGTAGACCTACTAGTATTTCGCTTTTGAAATGCCGAGCCATGTGTAGGCCAGGAGTGGTTGAACACAGGCAAAGGGTTCCACATAGGATCTATAAAAAGCCTATGTAGGATTCTATGAAAATTCATTATACACAGTGTGTCCCAGAAAGTTTTCGCTCATTCTTGTCAAGGAATGAGGGACACACTTTCTGCGACGCCCTATAAAGGCGGGGCCAACGAAAATGGTAACTAGGATTTCCATATAAATGTTTGGAAAGAAAAATATTATTTTTGGGGTACTAAAATAATTGTGATTATATTTCAGAGAATGGACGCTGGCGAAGGAACATCGGCCGCAAAAGCCAAGCCGATTCGCCTTTATCCAGCCCTGGATATTTTTCTGTTGAGAGAGATGGTTGCAAGGCAACCATCTTCAAAGGTTGGCTGGGATACTCTACATAAAAATGTAAACGCAGCCTTGCAGCAAACAAACCTTAACCATTATGTAACCCTCCGAGCATGCAAAGACAGGGTTCGAACCTTACAAGAGGCACATAGAAAGAACGAAATGAATTCCCTGAGGGCGTAAGTATGTTTCTAATTTGCATCCTTGCCATGTTTGTAAAGTGATTTTTAATGTAAAAGATAATTTTAACATTCAGTTTTGCTCCAAACAAATCTTGAAAAATCTTGGGGTCTGTTTACAAATTTCTATGGTGCCACAGAAAGTTTCTTCCTTGCTCCTGGTATAAACAAATTCTGTTTACAATTTATATGGAAATACAATAATTTTTATGGGGAAGTTTTGCTTGTGTAAAGCACTTCATTCTGTACAGTCGTTTTTTTTCAGGTCCGGAACTGATGAGGAGTTCAATGAGAGAACCCAGCTTCTGACCGAGCTGGCCGAGCTAGTTGATGAAGAAAAGTCCAAAAAGGCGGCAGACAAGACTGATGCTGATATGAAAGACAAGCAGGGCAAATACATTCGCAAGGCTGCTACGGAAACACTTGTTCAGACACGAAAGAAAAACGACGATGATGAACAACAAGGTTAGTTAGACACAGATTCAGGCCTAAATTTTACTCCACAGGTTGCAAAACGTTACTGGTTTTATGTGGAAACCTTTGACTGCATGGGAGTAGGTGTGATTTAAATTGTAGTCATAGGAATGAAGGTCCTAGGAACAATAGTAATGGTATAGATCAGAAATTTTTGTTCCTGCATCTATGCTACAACAATATAGTAACCCACAAGAATTTAATTATGGTAATTTTGTTTTCAGATGAACATGCTACCCCACCACCACCAAAAAAACGGCGTGCTGATACATCCGCAGATTACGTGCAGTACCTTAAAGAAAAATTGGAATTGGACAAAGAACGGTTCAATGTCGAACGCATGGAAAGGGAGGCAAGGGTCGAGAAAGACAAACAAATGATGGAATTGATGATTTCTTTTGCAAAGAAATCATAAGGTGTTAAAAAAGTGTACCCCCCCTCCCCCAGCTCTCTAAATCTCATGGAGTGAGTTTCACTCCATATTGGGTCCCGGGAAGGCCCACTCCATGAAATGGTCCTTCCCGGGACCCAATATGGAGTGAAACTCACTCCATGAGATTTAGAGAGATGCTCTATTGTCTAATATTCCTGGCTCATCACTCTAAAAACGAAAGAATCGTATTTACAGGTACATGTACAGGTAGGAGGACAAGGGCTAATTCCATAGGATCATGTAGGGATGTACACAATGTAGAGGCCAATAATGATAAACGACCCGATATACATTACGAGTCAGACTGTGGGTCCACAGTGAGTACTGGGAGGAAGGATTTGCTAGTTTCTAGAGTTCTCTTCAATGAAACGGCCAGGGGCCATTGTGCTCACCGTAAGTATTTTTAGTAGACAGTTACAGAAAGTGCTACAGTATGACAATGGTGAATATATTTTTAACTTTGACCTCAGTGACCCCGACAGGTAGGTCAAATAACAAACCAGGGTGATATGTGATGTAGACACATCCACCTGACCATAACAATTTCATCACTCATCACTCACTACAGCAATCGGCAAAAAACGATTTCCAAGATGGCCGCCTAATTAAATCTATGGCACCAAATAAATCAAAAAATGAAGAAAATGTAAGATAGAACTCAGAAAAGAAAAAAGGAAAAGATGAAAAATACAAATATTTTTGGCTGTCCTTGACCGGGGTTTGAACTCACGACCTTTGGATTGCCACAATACGAGGAAAAACCCACAAAACATGCAATTTCGGCCATATTTGAATTCCGATCTGGCTGAAACTTGGCATACAAATAGTGGCTTCTTAGATGCATCATTACACAAAATTAAAACTCTTTACATTGAACAACGACAAAACGTACCAAGAACGGTAAAGTTTTCAACTTTGACCTCTGTGAACTTGAAAGGTGAGTCAAATCAAAAACCCGTAAGACATGTGATGTATCCTTGCTAGGAGTACCTACCATGAAACTTTTATCAAAAACAAATCAGTAATAAGCGAGAAATCACACTTTTTGAGTTTTGAGTTTGGGCCCCCTGGTGGCCAAGTCAATAATCAGACCGAACCAAAATTCAGTGTAAAAGGTCAACTGACCTAGGGGGTCATTTGTTCAAAGTTTCAAGTTCATTACTGTTGCGGTTGAGAAACGTGCCATAGTTACACTCAAACGGCAAATTTACGCCATTTGACCTCTGCGACCTTAAAAAGTAGGTCAATTCCGAAAAATCGTGCAACATCTGAGGTAACCTTGCTAGGGGTCCCTGCCATAAAAATTTCATCAAAAACAATTTGCTAATAAACAGGCTATTGCACTTCTTACTTTTTCAGTTTTGGCCCCCTGGTGGCAAAGTCAAGAATCAGATCAGGCTGAAATTCAGCACCAGAGGTTATCTGATATAGGGGGTTATATGTATCAAGTTTTAAGCTCATAGCTTTGGTGGTTGAGAAACGTGCCATAGTTACACTCAAACGGCCAATTCACGCCATTTGACCTCTGCGACCTTGAAAAGTACATCAAATTAAAAACCCGTAAGATATATGATGTATCCTTGCTATGAGTACCTACCACAAAAGTTTTATCGAAAACAGGTCACTAATAAGCGAGATATCACACTTTTTAGATATCCACATTTGGCCCCCTGGTGGCCAAGTAGAGAATCAGATCGGACAGAAATTTAGTGTCATGGGTCATCTGACCTAGGGGGTCATGTGTACAAAGTTTTAAGTTCATAGGCCTAGCGGTTAAAAAACGTGCCACTGTTTTTGAACTAGGATACGACGGACGACGACGACGACGACGACGACGACGACGACGACGACGACGGACGACGACGGACGACGGACACTGCGGTGTTGTATAGACTCCCCTACGGTGAGCCAAAAATTGATATTAACCCCGAGCTTGCTTCAAAACGGAGGAAAACCCTTAGAGATGGAATTATAAGGAAACAGCCTGATCATATGTTTATAGACTATAGTCGTGACATTGTTAAAGGGCAGGTGACGTATTCACCCTGTGATATTGTTTTCATGACGCATAACACACTGAGATGGCAAGAGGTTTTATATGGGCATTTCGATAAACATTTAGGTGGAAAACGTAACATTCCGTATGGGGAACAAATGTTTATAGATTTAGATCAAGACTGCCAGTTATCAGTGAGTATTTTTCGTACCGGACGGGTGTTGGTGCAGAGTACTGCTCAGAATGCCTTGGAGACGTTCGTTACACTTTTTCCAAAGTTACGCGATGAGGTAAAGACAAGCTCTCAAGTAATCGGTGACGAGCTGTTTAGTTCTGAACCTAATGTTAATGGTAGTAAGGACTCAATGTTATCAGAGGATAGCTGGGCTGAAGGTGACCAATCGGAGGAGGACCTTAATGGAACGCTAAAAGCCCCATGTACGGTGATTAAGGCTAGGAAGACGAAGAGGAGGCAAAGTTCGGTGTATGATAAGTCGCTCTTGTCAATTACTGAGGCAATTCAGGCTATTCATGGCACGCTTCATGTGTTTCAAACTACAATGGATGAACGCTGGACATCGATGGATGCACGCCTATCCACCATGGATGTTCGACTAAAGTCGTTTGAGGACAAGATTGAGGTCTCAGTAAAAAAAACATGTGGAAAAAGTTGCAGAGACATTTGAAAAAAAGTGGAACTGTGTGCGGCACGAGATGGACTTGACTACAAGTCGGTTATCCGATGAGGTAGTCGCTGCCAAGAACAGTTTCAGGGCTGAAGTGACACATGTAAAAGATGATTTAAATGACAGGATCGATCACTTGGAGAAGGATGTCAATGATACCTTCGACTCATTCGAGAGCGCATTTGAGAAGGAAGTGAGTAAAGTAGAGGCGCTCGAGAAAGGACTAAGGAAGTTGGAGGCCAGGGTGAGCGCTAAAACTGTGGTCAGAAACAGTAACACCCAGACAGAACTCGGAGCCTCGCCAGAGACACCAGTTGGGAAAGGCATACCCAAGTCTTAAGTCCGGGCAGTGTCATCGGCTGCCAAAGGGGAGGAAAGTGGTGACAACCAGGAGAATGGATTTACCCCGGTTAGGAAGCGGAGATCATTGACAGATGGTGTTGTGCTTTTCCTTGGTTCTAACGGCCTAAAGATTGGACGTAATCGAATATGCCCGGGAGTGAAAAGTAAGGTGATCAAATGTTTCTCAGAAAAGTACGGTCTCCATATCCTGGAGAGACCTTATTTCGAGGACCCCCGTTCCATTATCATATGTTGTGGAACGAACGACTTAGATTCAGATGTGCAGGAGGGTATGGATATCATAACTGAGTTTGTCCAGAAATGCTGTAATGATTTCCCTGGATCAGAAGTCATTGTGTCAGGTCTCTTGCCTAGGCAGGATTTCAAAGTAAATGACATTAACATTGAACTTAAGAGGAGATTATCGAAGTTTCCAAACGTGACCTTTTGTTCTCATGGCAATATACTCTAATCTCCCACTTACCTGTCCCATTCCTGAACCCGGAAAATCATCAGAAAATCCTAAGTCCAATAAAATGGGGTGGGGTATGGTCGGAAACAGAATGCCCTGGATCAATATTATAATTGTTCTGTCGACTTCCTTGTCACACCCCAGAGCCTGGCAAAGAATTACACTAGGCCTAATCGGGTGAGGTTACGGATGACCTCAGTGACATAACAATTACGTATTCTCCAAAACAGTATAAGAGAAGTTGGACAGTTCTTGTGTACTCATTGATGTTTTTGTCAGAGGTTCGATTTGTTAATCGACGAGATGCGTTTGTTTTGGATTTTTTGCTTTGCCATTGGATTTTGGGTCGTGAATTCGATGGATAACGGTGACGACGGTGATGGTGGCGGTAATGGTGGGCATGGTGATGGTGGTGACGACGGAGGTAATAATGGTGCGGCTAACGAAGGCCAAGAAAGGAGACATCTTCATGGCTACAGCTTGAATCAGCGTTTGGACTACGTGGATACTTTTAGGCTGCACCATGCGATGGGCATTGCGCATGCCCGGTCTTGTCGTTCTTTTGCCGTACATCACCGCATCCATCCAAGGACATTCTCAAGATGGCTAGACCAGTATGAAGAGATGTCGGAACGCCGCGACAGGTGCACCCAAATTGAGAGGAGACGGCGGAGGATTCGGCAGCATGGCAATGATGAACAAGGTAACTCATTTTTGTCAGGAATTTACGAAAGATGTACAATTTTAAGTGAAGTAGGCCCATAAGATTAAGGCCTGTACTCACTGACGCGTTTTTCCGCCGCATTTTCACCGCCGGGCGGGGAATCCTTTGTTCACCTAATGAATAACAATTGATTTCCGCGCCTCGGTGAAAACGCGGCGCAAAAGCGCGACAGTGAGTTCAGGCTTTCACTGTGAAATGAGGTTTTATCCATAGTTCGACATTATTCAGGGACTCTTCTTAGATTTCAGGCATACTCTACTCTTCTCCCCCTCCGATTCATCCCTTCACCGTCTGCTTGATAGGCCTACCGTTTGTCCTTTTCAGCGTTTTGGGCAGACATGGAAAATCAGCTCAACGACTGGTTTATTCAACGCCGCCAGCATGGAATTCCAGTATCCGGGATCGATCTCCAGTCACAAGCAGCCAGAGAATACAGACAATGGTGGACTAATCTGTCGGAGGAACAAAGGCAGCAGACGAGAGCGCAAAGGCCTCGCAATCAGGATTTCCGAGCGTCAGATCACTGGCTGACCCGATTCAAAGAAAGGTAAAAACAACGAAGCCATTTCGTAAATTGGTATCTCACTTGGGTTGGGTTCTCTCACAACTTTTGTTCTGCCATAATGGAATAATGGGCCCAATGACCAAGAAATGGACAGTAATGGGGGAGTAAGCTTCGTTTTTCAAAGCTAAAAGTGGTCTCCTTTTCCTTTCAGAAAAAGAATAAGCCATCGAAGAAAGAATAAGGACACGCGAACCCTCCCCGACAACGCTATGGAAATAGCGGCCGTCTATCGTAGGGAAACGTCTCAAATCATCCAAAATGGAAATTTCCATGTGATCATCAACATGGATGAAACATTTGTCAACTTTGACATGGTGCCGAAAACCACAATGGCTACAACAGGATCACATTCGATCGACATCAGATCCTCAAGAGGGAACGGGAAGATTGGATGCACGGTAACCTTGGCCGTCTCCAGCGATGGACGAAAACTACCAGCTGAGGTCAACTTTAGGGGCTTGGATGCTGAAGGCGAAGTTATTGCAGAACTGCGAGCCCATGCTCCCCAGAACGTGCGAGTAAGTAAACCTTTTCATTAACTAATCCTGGTTTATTAGCTGTTAGATGACCATATCATCTTCAACTGCCAATGGAGCTAGCTCTATGATCTGCCTGCTCCTCGTGTTTAATGGTCTTTTTACGAATCCTGTTCTATTTTTAGAATCATTGCAGTACGTTGATCTTTGAAACCATTTCCCAAAGCTATCAGCTGGCTGAGCAACAATACAATCGGAGAATGAGTCATACATTTTCATGAATTGCACCGATTTATTCTTTATTTCTAAACGAAACGTTTTAATCTTAGGTTACAGGTACTCCGAATGGCTGGGCAAGACATCAGTCATTGATCGAATGGTTGCAAGCCATTGTTGTGCCATTTATTGCCGGAGCAACCTTTCTCCTCATCTTGGATCGCTACCCTGCCCATAGACATCATCTGTTTACGGAGGAAATTCCGCGGCAAAATGGACAGGATTCGTTCATTCCTGGACGATGCACCTCAATTTTGCAACCTTTGGACTTAACTGTAAATCGCAGTTTTAAATGTCATCTCAGATTGGTGTGGAAAGCCTGGAAGATTGGACATACCGAAGATGATGGACACTGTGATCAGATTTCCCGCCAGGAAGTAGTACGTATGATCAGTCTCGCCTGGGAAAGAGTGGCATTCCAAGTGATAGTCAGTGGGTGGAGACTAAGTGGACTTCTTCCGGACGGGAATGACGACCCAGTGATCCCGCATCCAGCAGATGGGGAACTTGAAGAGGTTAATGATGAACTTGAGTTTGACCCTGATGACGCTGATGTTGACTTTCATGATGAATAAAACCTTATCAGAATGTTAATCTTCTGTTCAATTTTTTCTTTAATGCCCATTATCAGGCAGTAGATCACCCTGTTCTTTCGTCCCAGTTCCAATCTAGTGACTTTACCCTTCCATGTCAAAGACGAGGCCACTCTTTTTAACTACAGGTGATGAAATCAACAATCAGGCCCGATCACAGTTTAAAGACTCCTTGTGGGTGTTCCTAGACCACTTCACTGCTTAACTGCAGAATAGCCAGGACTCTTCTATAATCACCTTATTCCATTGGGCAATTGATCGGTTGTAGTAGCTCCCATTGTGTAAATACAGTGTGTTAAATGGTGAACGAATCGCCACAGTGATCTTGAGCTGTTACGAAACCGTGACCCTAATTGCCCCGGTCGCCCAGCCGCAGTACACGTAAACGACTACGTGACTAGGCAAGATTGTCGTAAAGCCTTACAGTGTCCATTGTCATGTCACTACTCCAGGCTGTTCCATAAATTGAGCTCTGCCCCAACCCAAATTAGCAATATTCGGACTTAGTCACTTGCGATAGGGTTTGGAAATGGGACAGGTAAGTGGGAGATTAGAGTATATAACAATCACTTAGTAGATAAGAAACATGTGAATGACGATGGGTTGACGCGAATGTGTCGAAATCTCTAGAACTGTTTGAACAAAGTTGGAATAAAGTTCAATAGTCCGGTCAATAGTCCAAGGGAGGAGGGGTTTCGTGGCCACGTTGAGCAGGGGGGACAGAGACAGCTGTTTGTGAAATCCCCTAGTGAACGAAGGGGACCCCTGAAGGAAAGAGCTCCATTGGATACAGAGAAAACAACTGACAATCGGTTTCAGCATGCAGGTCAGAGTTTTATGCCAATGGTACCACCGCCTTTCTTTTTTCCATACCAGCATCAGAATATGCCACCACCATGGATGAGGCCACACCCAGTACCGTGGATGGGTATGCCGTCCATGCCACCTATGCCGCCTATGCCCCAGCCTTGTTATTAGTGTAGTCAGCTTCCTGTTTGATATTAGGTTGAGGTTGTTTAGGAAGAAAAAGCTTAGTGTTGGGAAGCTTAGACCAATCTTTTGACTCTTTGTGTTATGAACATTATATGGAATACTTAGTTTCTCTTGGGAGAAACTCTTTCGCATTTATCTGTTGATGCCTTTGAAGCAATCTGTTCAAGCTTTACGGGTTGGGTCATGGAATGTTCATGGCCTTTTTGAGTGCAGTAATGACTCATCATTTTATGATATTATTAAAGACGTCCATATATTTGCATGCTTAGAGACGTGGGTTAGTTCCACTAGAATAGATGAGATAACAAGTGTAGATAAATTTATTCACTTTTCGCAACCTGGGAGAAAGTATAGTGGTGATGGTAGAGGCAGGTCATCAGGTGGCACCACTGTTTTTGTTCGTAAAGATGTTCGACATGGTGTGAAGGTATTGGAGATTAATACTTACTGTGCGTGGTTAAAATTGATAAAAACTCATTTTGATACTGAGGATGATATCTATATCTGTTTTGTTTACATACCACCAACGGGGTCTATCGTTTACACAGCATCACCTGATTTTGATGCTTTCAGTCTGTTGGGAGATGGTTATCAGAAATACAGTCAGCTAGGTGGTGTTTTGCTAATGGGTGATTTCAATGCTAGGACGGGAATGGAGGACGATTTTGATGATTGTCAAAGGTTCTCACCCATTTCCGATCGGTTATTGGATACACCGATTTGGGAGACTTTAAGAACCAGGTGTAATAGGGATTCTCGATTGAATGTTTATGGTCGGCATTTACTTGACTTTTGTAAATTACATGAGTGTAGAATCGTCAATGGTCGCGTGGGTGGGGATTATTTGGGCCAGGTGTCATGCCACACGCATGCTGGAGTGAGCTTGGTTGATTATGCTATCGCAGACAAATCTGTGTTTAAAAACATTTCATCTCTTTATGTATCATCACCAAACCACATGTCGGATCACTCGTACTTGTCATTACTTATGAATGTGAGTTATTTGAAGAGGGATCGTATTTCCACAATACCAAGAAGGGATGTTCTTAGGTTGGATGGTTTTGTATGGGATAATTTGAATAGAGATAATTTTGTGCAAGCTCTTAATGTGCCTTTTCTGCAGGAGGAAATTCAGGGAATTTTGTGTGATTCTATGAATGACAGTAATTTAGCTGTGGAAAAATTAACTACCACTTTACAGGCTGCAGCTAAAATGACTTTAAAAAAGAAGGGAAGAAAGAAAGTGATTAAGAAGGATAAATTAGGGTTTGATAAAGAATTTATCTTCTTGAAGCGTGAGGTTATTTCTTTAGGAAAGGCCCTTGGTAAAGATCCAAGAGATCCTATATTGCGTGGTCGGTTTATGAAGAAGAAGAAAGAGTTTAAGAAAGTCGTGAAAGAGAAAAATAGAAAGGCAAAACATGCCTTAATGGTTAAGTTGACTAGTATTGCTTCATCTGATCCGAAAGGTTATTGGTCTCTTATTCGGAAGTTGAAAAAATGCCGCAAAGAGAATCCCATTGATGATATTTCGTCTTGGTATGATCATTTCAATGGGTTATTGAATAACTTAGCAAAATCTACGAACAAGTCCTTTGATGACAGTTTTTTTAAAGAATATGTCATCTAAATTAGATGAGATGATTAGGGAGGATGGGGCACATGAAGTTTGTAAGTTACTGGATGGTGAGATAACACTTGAGGAAGTGACAAGGGTTGTAAAGAAAATGAAAGTCGGTAAAGCGGCTGGTAATGACATGGTTCTGAATGAAATGATAAAATCAAGTCCCCAAGCTATTATTGAGGCTATTACCAAAATTTGTAATCTTGTGTTGAAGAGTGAATCATATCCTAGCTCTTGGGGGACGGGCATTGTTTCCCCAATTCATAAAGGTGGTTCCCTTACTAACGTAGATAATTACAGGGGAGTGACAGTGTCAAGCTGTTTGAGTAAAGTTTTTACAGGGTTTCTAAATGACCGGTTAAATGTGTTCCTCTCAGAAAATCAAATATTATGTGAGAATCAGATTGGTTTTCGTCCCAAGTTTAGAACTGCTGATCACATGTTCGTGTTGTCTTCTATTGTTCAAAGTTTTAAGCGAAAGCATCGTCCTTTATATGCATGTTTTGTAGACTTGTCAAAAGCTTATGATCGGATAAATCATAATTGCTTGTTTTATAAACTTCTAAAAAGTGGAATAAGTGGGAAATTTGTAAGAGTGATTAGGGATATTTATGAGAAATCTGTTTCTTGTGTTAAAGTAGATGACAGACTCTCGGATCTTTTCAAACAGAATATTGGCCTCCGCCAAGGGTGTATTTTGAGTCCATCATTATTCGACGTATTCATTAATGACTTACCAGATTACTTGAATACTCCAGACACGGACCCAGTAATATTTGAAGGAAGAATTGTTTCCAGTTTATTGTTTGCGGATGACCTCTTAATTTTGTCTCAGAGTTCGAAATGTTTACAAAGAGCTTTAGATAAAGTGTCTGTTTTTTGCAAGCGCTGGCGGTTGGTTGTTAATATATCGAAAACGAAGGCAATATGTTTCAATAAAAGGTTCAAGAAGGGTCTTTCCCTTAGAATTGGTGATGAACAGATTGAGTTTGTTGAATCTGTCAAGTACCTTGGTATTATGTTCTCTTGTAATGGATCTTTTAAGAAAGCAGAGCGGACATTAACAATTAAAGCAAAGCAGGCAGTTTATCAGTTGAATAAACATTTTAATATTTACCAGGGTACTCAAGTAAAGACTCTGCTCAGTTTATTCGATTCTCTTATAAAACCACAACTTTTGTATGGTTCTGAGGTATGGGGTGCTTATGTTTTTCGTAAGCCTACAGTTGCTCACATTAGAAAACAGGTATTTTGTGGACGTTTTGATCATGAATTGGTGCATGTGAAATTTTGTAAGTCAATCTTGGGAGTTCGGCGCCAAACGTGTAATGCTGCCGTTCTGGCTGAGGTGGGGCGTCTTCCTTTATCTTATACTATTTTCATATCGGTCTTAAATTTTATAAATCATATTACATCTATGAATAATGAGTTAGCTCAATTAGCTATGAGAGCAGAGTTTAAGAACTTGCAAGTTGGCATCTCCAGCTATTTCGACTTCCCAGCTGTTTTACTGAAGTTGATAGGAATTGACTTGGTAGATTTAGATTTAGATTCTGTAAATAAGTCATTTGTGGGGAAAATAAGGGTGAAGATTAGGGAGTTGTTAGAGCGTGCTTTGATGGATGAACTTAAAAGCAAAAGTAAGCTGGAGTTGTATTCTTCTCTGAAGGTCAACTTTGGAAGAGAACGGTATTTAGACTCATTGGTTAACACTCTGTTTAGAAGAGCTATTTCTAAGGTCCGTCTTTCTGATCATGATTTTGATATTGAGTCTGGGAGAAGAAAAAATATCCCGAGGGAAAGAAGGCTATGTTCTTTGTGTAACTCAGGTGAGATCGGGTCTGAGTATCATGTCATTAGGCTGAAGTTACATAGACCACATTCGTTCCCAGGACTCATTTTCCCGCTTTTGCTTTCGTTCCCCTGTAAAAGCACGGCCTTGTGGCGTGCATTCACCGAGGAATGAAAGAAAAACCCGGAAAGTGACTCGTGGTAAATGAACGAATGAGGTCTATGTAACTTCGGCCTTATGGAATGTGTTCAGCCTGATCTGAAGGCAATACGTTTTCAAGCCCTAGAAGAATTAAATTTAATTAATGGTATATTTCGGGAGTTTGGGAGTCAACAGATTTTTAACTATTGTTTACTGGGGAATGATACAAATATTTGTCATATCGTGGGTGCCTTTTTATGGAAAATTTTGAAATTGATAAAATAACTTGGTTATTTTGTTTAATGATGTCATGATTTTGTCTAGTTGTTTTATGTCTTATTAGTTCTTTAGTGGTTAGCTTTGTGTAGGAATGTATACATCATGTATTATACTTTATATGTCATATACCTATGTAAATAACCTTTTATATAGTGACAATAAAGTTTATTTGATTTTGAATTATTTGTGTCTAAAGAGTTGTTTTAACTCCCAAAGAGCGTGTGTGGTCAGTGTTCTTTGAAAGAGCACTAACCACACAAGCTGTTAAAACAACTATTTAGATGAAAATGCAACTCTTTAGTTTTTCGATCCAAAGTACAAAATATAACTTGCCACTGTCATTTCGAATGTACATGTACATGTATGTTACATAAGGCATATATATTTTGGCAATAAAGCAGTCATTGTTCAGACCTTTGTGTTGGACTTTGTTTTCAAACATTTCAGACCAGATAGTTCTCCAAGGTTGGAGGATGTAGGTGGAAGTACTGACTGGTCTGGTTACCATAGAGACATGTGCGGCAGTTGAGGAGCAGGCCACCAACCATGTAGTACTTGGCCACGGGAGACAAGAGAACCTTCAAATTCTTACGAAAGTCCAAAAATGCAAAATTTCGGACCAAGTTCCCAAATTCCCATTCCACACACTCGCGCACGGAAGACATTCTAGTGTTGAATTCTTCCTCTCCAGCCATTAGATTCGCCCCTCTGAATGGACTGAGAAGATACCTCCTGATCGGATACGCCGGGTCCCCATAATGGAACACCACCTCGATCGGTTGCATCTATACTCTGTTCCATCAAGTGACTTTCACGAAGTAAGGCACAGTCGTGCCTCCGTCCTTCCATTGGACCATAGAGATGTCCTATCAATCCACATGGTAGGACCACCGATTGAAATTTAAGCGCATGTATTCGTTTGTGGCCGTTATAACAAACACGCTGGTGGATTGTTGGCCTACAAATCGGTCGTATGGTTCCATCAACAAAACCAATGCAGTTTCGCAGTGGTGCGCCTTTCTCGTGAACTGCGTCTGCATATACCTGGAGTTGTGCAGGGTCGAACCATGGGTTGTCTAGTGTCCGCAAATGGTGCTGATGGTCGTTATATAGAAGATCAACTGTGCGGCGGGAGGCTTACTAATTCAGACGTCAGCTCAGACAGGAAGTACCCAATTCTCCTGCCAAATCAATCTTACATAACAACGTTAATCGTCCGGAACGCCCACCACAACGTGGTACACTACGGCTTAGGGTCCACCATGGCTTATCTTCGGGAGAAGTATTGGGTCACATCAATGCGCTCAACCGTTAAGAAAATCATCGGACATTGTGTAATCTGTAAGAAAGTGTCTGGGCGTCCATATCTGACTCCCATCGCACCACCACTGCCAGACTTTCGGATTAACGACTTGTCAGCTTTCAAGTCCACTGCTGTAGATTTTACATCACACCTCTACGTACGAATTAAGGACTCGATGCAAAAAGTGTACGTTTGTCTCTTTACGTGTTGCTCCACGCGAGGCATACATCTTGAAATCACGCCGGACTTAACTGTTGAATCATTTCTAAGAGCTTTCAGACGTTTCACTTCAACACATTCAGTGCCTAGCCTCATTTACTGTGACAATGCCAAAACGTTTACAAGCGCCGACACCGAGCTGAAAGGCTGTACAACATTGTGGGAACAGAACAATTCCAAAACCACCTGTCTAAGAAAGAAATAACATTCAAATATGCACCCGTACAAGCCAGCTGGTTCGCTGGCGTTCATGAGGGACTGATTGGTGTGACGAAACTTGCACTTAAGAAAACCTTGCGCAAATCAAATCTGTTCAAAAAACAAAATCTCGACCAAAACGGTCAACCACTGACATTACGAGGCTCAAAATCAGAGAGCACTTGGATTACTACGGACAGTAGATATTGTAGCGTACGTGACATTCCGTTTTAATATTCACTTCGTCAAAGCTATACACTTAGGCAATGTATAGTAATGTGGATGCTCCCCTCCGTCGGGGTTACGACGCCTGTCGTCCATGAGAAACTGAAGAGACAATCAACATAATCGAATTGACATTTGAATTTCATCTATATTGAAATACTAGAACATTATCATGGAATATTAGTTAGTTATAACATGTTTGACACCATCGTGCTATAGATATTCATCTTTTGATCATCATCATCTCGACATTTAGTTTAGAAACTTTAGAATCTCAATACGGATTAATCTCTTTAACGTACTTTGCATGTATTGAAGCTTATCTACCATCTCATGTTTACTTCAAGTATTTTGTGTAGTTAGCGTTTTCGAACACCGTTTAGTATCAGTCAGTCTGGATTGCAGACCACCGAGGATGATTAGCCAATCACTGTTAACTATTCAGGGATTAAAATAATCATATGATTAAAGGATTAACCATGTGCTTGCGGGCGGGGGAATGTCAGGAATTACGCAAGTCATTTCCTGAATCAAGTTATTAGTTCGACAAGTCGCTGCAGCTGCATGGAGCCAGGAAGTCTGAGGAAATCCTTGCGGATTAAGCTAAGCTTAATCGTCTAAGCACCTTCTTTCATCTCTTAACATCAATTTGTAGTCAGCAACTCCCCAGTAGAAAACCCGAAGTGCGGAGTTTTCGACAGTTGATGATCATGGAGAGGGAAGATAAAGGTCGGCCAAAAAACTGTTCCAACTCACAAAGTCGATTTGGATACGCAAACCTTCTTAACACCATGCACAATGCGTCAACTCCACTGCAAGTGCAACCATTCCTCACCGTAATCTGTTCAGGGAGTCCCAGCAACACATACAGGCGAACTATGTCATCCTTCCAAAAACGAAAGTTTTTCCAGCACTGGAACATAGTTTGGTCCGCCAAGTTTAATCTTGGCCACGCATGGTCATAAGTTATGCCTCTTGGTGGGTCTAAATTTTGATTGGCTAGGAGAAAATACACAAACTCGTCATCCTCATCTTCCATTGCCATTTGCATCAAGTCCATGTTGTTGGCCATCCCTCGAATCTACAAAGTATATAGGCCTAATCGTAGGCTTAGAAGAATGTATACCCTTAACCTATAGGCCTACCTAATATAGGTTTGCATGTATGTACATGTACGCCTTGTGCAGACATCTGATTGGCCAAGACTGAATGTTATTTGAGCGTTTGTGTGCCCTAAATATTCGAGCCTTAACAGGCCCAATGAAATTGACCAACCCAAATTCAATTCCCCGGGCCTACTATCCACTATTCCGAAAATCCCCAGGAGAAATCAACTAATTAGCAAAAGAGTGCTATCCGTAGACTGGCTAAGCGGACAATTTTCGAAAACACTTCCAGAAAAATGTTAGACGATTACGGTTACAGATAGCTAAATGTAGTCGGTCAGCTAAGTGTGATGGCTCGAAACCTCTCTATTGACAAAGTTATTCAACGATAAAGTTTACGGAACTTATTTTCACACCCTGTATTAGGTAGTGAAATGGGAATATAATGGGTGAGGTCAAATCTCAGAGTTAACTCTACACCTAGATTATCCAAGTGTAATCTCTGTGAAAAGTGTTAACCTGAACCCTAGACACCAAGTTCAGGTTAACACCTTGGTGACACCTGGGTTAAATAATCCATGCCACAGTTACATAATGATGTTAGTTTCACTTGGTTTCCTGGTTGCACAGGTCTGGCACTTTGCCCATGTTGAAGAGAGGTTGAATTGGACTATGCGTAGATCTTTAGTGTAAGTCTGTCATCTGAGCAGTCATCATGGACGGCCAGTGGACACTCGAGAAGAGGATGCAAACTCTTGAGTACATGATTGATCACCATGAGGCATTTCGTCGTGCCAAGAAGAATGCTCTGGTCCAGGAATTTTATGCAGCAGTAGGGAACCACGTTGGTACCCACGCCGAAGTGGTTGAAAATATGCTTAAGAACCTAGGGAAGGAATATCGAGATGCCATCAAGACACAGCAGGCTTCAGGGGCTGCAACAGATGATATGCACCCTGGTTTAAAACTCAAGGACTCTCGTGAATTATTTGAACTTTTTGACTCTTTCCATCGACTTTATTATCCGAAGGGCGGGGCAGCCAGACCTGCAATTGTTATGACACCAACCGGCATCACTAGGCCAGGATCTGCAACGAACTCCCGACCCCAAACCCCTAGCGATGAAAACTGCAGCATACCAGATGACCGCGGTGTTGTCATCAGCTCAGATAGGAGTACTCCATCCCCTTCGACATCAAGGTCTGGAACGCCAACTGTTCAGGCAGGAACCGATGCCAGTACCAGTGCCGGAAAAAAACGTCCTGCTTCACAAATGATGCCCCCGGTGACCACAGGAAAGAAGGCCAGGGACGAAAGTGATTTCATAAACTCTTCTGTGCAACATCAAGAGCAAACTTGTGACTTGATGAAATAAATCAGGGATACGCTCCGTGAACTTGTGTACGAGATTCGTTTATTCCGTGCTGCTGTGTTGGAGGAGAGAGGAATAACCATTATTGAACAATTACCTGATACCGACTAAATTACAGTCCCTACTAACCCGCTCAATACCGGATTTTTCAAGCACCGAGTCCCGTCATACAGACAAGACTCTTTTTATGCAATTAATTACCATGATTGCTGAGTGAACAACATTTTATTGATGAAAACAGTTACAGAAACTGCGATTTGTCACGCTAACAGCAAGGAATTAGTTTTAGTTAATTTTATAGATGGCTCTTTATAGTGGTGGCTTCATCTATACTACACCCACAAAACAGAGAGGTACAATTGTTGTGTGATAACAGACTATTTTGTTTCTTCAGTTCTAGCCATGACTATTCCATCATATTTTTGGTTCAGGATTTGTTTACAAGTAGTGACATGCCACAGATTGGACAGCCAAGTAGGCTTCTCTTTCAGTTACTAAATTGGGGATACTAAGAATAAGCAATCATTTTCAGTTATTTTACTTTTGTCTTTGTCTTTCACATATGGTTCAAGCCAAGAAATTGGTGTAAAGGTTGTGTAACACGAATGTTGCTACAGTGCATTTTGATGGAAAAACAGGGCCATATTTCGCAGCGTACCTATTCTCTTTTAGCTGATTGATCCTCCATATCAGTTCAGTACATCCGATAGACCTCTCAACTATTTGACGGAGTCGAGTGCATCTGTTGTTAAAATCTAGTTGTTCCTGTCGAAGATTATTTCCAGTAAAAGTAATCAGCACAGATCGGTGCAGGTTCCTGTAGGCAGGATCACCAAGCATAACATACTCCTCTGGAAGTTGATCAAGGAAGTCGAACAATTCTCGAGACCACTCGGCCGCTGTTTTGTCGTGCGTCGATCCAGGTACTCCGCTTATAACGTGTCTTACCCTGCCAAATCGATCTACAACGTACTGCACGTTGATGGAGTCGCAACATTTCCCCGGCCTCCCACAGTAATACGCATCACCAGCCCTATCAGGCTTTTGGATTTTCACAATAACGCCGTCTATGAAAAGAATCACTTGCCGCTCAACTCCGTCGATATCAACCAGAGGCTGGGCCAGTTGATCAAACTCATCCTGCTCAGGGAATGAAATATGACGCGCAGCTATGTCAAAGAAAAAGTCAGAAACCTCAGTCACATGTAATATTGCAGTTGGCTTAGCATAACCAACAGCATAACCGACCTGTCTGTGAAAGCCTCCTGAAGCGAGGTAGTGCAAAAAAGTTTTCATTCTTCTTGAAGATGTACTTGCGTTGACTTGGCCATTCCCCTGGTGATTAGCCTGCCTCCATCCATGAAAATAATCAACAAGGTGATCAAATTGTTCTTGGTTGAGCCTCATATGCCGCTCAATCGGTTCTCCACTGTGGGCAGGCGTTCGAATAAAGTTCTCTGCTCTTCTATTATGTCTTAGGGCAACAACTTGAAACATAGGAATCGCAAACATGGCTGCCTTTGTAACTCTAAGAATTGACCTCTCACAGGTGTTAACCTCCAGGAGGTTAACACCTGATGTACACGATCTGTAATGCATTTTCTTAACACTTGGCCACTTCCTCAGATTAAGGGAACACCTGAGCGATCAAAGTGTTCCCTAGGTGTCTACCAAGTGTTAACTTAGTGTCAACTCGGTGTTAAGAAAGTGTTAACTAGAAGTCAAGTGAGGAGGTCAAATCTCGGGGTTTTGGAACACTTTCTTAACACCTGGTGTTAACACTTAGTAAACTCTGAGATTTGACCTCACCCAATGTAGCACAGAGAAAAATTAGTTGAAAAATGAGGTTTTACTGAATCATCGGAAACCCTGTCTTACCTCTAATGAACAAACAATACATATTGTAACTGTTTGTATATACTGCGAACACCAGCCTCAGACAGCCAGGGCTCATATCATGCTGACTTCCTAAATAAAAACAATAGTTTTTGCAATGGTATCCTGTGGTCTCAATTACACCCTATTGTTGTGTAGAATTCTTGGTAAATTCTTACGTGTAATTCAAAATTATTCCCACCCTCCTTTCCATAGTCTCCATCTGCCACTGAAACACCCCTTTGTTTGTCCAGTACAGCAAGTAAGACTGTCATTCCCTTTTCCCCCTTTAAATTTTGCTCCTTGATTACTACCTCCATCACTCGAGCCTTAGTTTGGGTTTGTTGTATGTGAAAATACAGATACTCTAGTTTGAGATAAGAAATAAGCTTTTGAATCCGAGTTGAGTGCCATAAATCATCAAACTGGTCGTTTCTTTACATAACGTAACAGTATTTGTCTCTGTGTGTATCACATTGTGTGGTCCATTGTTATGCTCTGTGTACATTTCGTGTTCATTACACCGCTACAGTTTTATACTTGTTTACGTTTCAAAACTCCATCTAAAACATATTTTCTTCCTCACCAAATCCTTTATTACGCCCAGATGATGTACTTGCGGTCACTCACCTCATATTCTTGCTATGCAAATCATGATATGATCGAAAGTTTGATGAAGAAATCAGAGATTTGATAGGACACTTTTGACGCGCCGTCGGACTCTTCTCCGCGCGCCTGGATGACAGTTCTTTCGGACAATCCACCGTATATCGATTGAAATAACGTCAGGCCTACGCATACGAACTCTTTCATGTTTTACGACTTTGTAGTCAGAGATATTGTTGAGACAATGGTGTACGTCTTTTTCGGGATATGACTCATCTATGATACTATTTTTATCAAGTTTTACGGGTCACGCCTTCTACGGCCTGTGATCCGCGTCAAATCACTTTACGTTGACAACGACGTACACTTTCGGTCTGGACACACGTCCCTCAGTCATTCTTTAATATTTCCTAAACCGTACATCAAAATCTCACTATATCCTGAATACGAATTCTTATTTATGTCAACTACCAGCAGTATGTAACCATTTTAGGGTTATGTGCTTTAAGTTTAAGACATTTAATGACAAAGCTAGATGAAGTGCGATTCCGCCGTCTTATTCTACTGACGTAATACCTTAGACGCTCGAGCTTCCAGTGTCCGACACCTGTTTTAGAAGTTAAAATATGTAAGATTTAGACATATAACCATTATCAAATTTTGTATATATGATCTTGAGAATCATTAGAAAGATTTGGATGGGTTCGATTGAAGGTTATATGTTTCGTTATAGAGTTAAGCCCGCACCACACGGTGAAAATTTGCGTGATGCAAGTGACACGCGTGCATCTTGCGACAGGCAAATTCTCACTGTGTGGGGTCGCTTTTTGCTGCGTATCTTCCCTCGCGAGTCGAGACGCAGCCGATCTAGCATGTTTGATATTTTCTCGACACGCGAGGAAGTTAATCACCGTGTGGGGGCTACCTGCAGCAATGTTGCGCGAGTTCGACGAATCACAACAAGCAGATCGGTCACATGATTTATAGGTCAGTCACATGATACCAAAATGGCAGCTCCCATTGAGTCGACAGATGTTTTGGCCGAAGACAAATTAGTTGTTTTGTGGCCAGAATACCCGTCCCTGTACGATGTACGTTCGCCTGACTTTAGAGACAGGGACCAGAGATCATTTCAACCACAGCATTTAGTTCACTGGAATTTTTTTGCAACTTTTATACAGGCGATTGGGTGAAAACCCGGCTGAGACAGCTGCGTAATACTTTCACAAGAAACAACAAACCAGCGACCAGTGGAAGTGCTCGGAAAAGTCTTACAAAGAGGACAGCGTGGCTGATGGAGAAGCTCCAATTCCTAGCTCATAGGATTTGACAGTTCCCGGGCGCTGCCATTTTGGTATCATGTGACTGACCTATAAATCATGTGACCGATCTGCTTGTTGTGATTCGTCGAACTCGCGCAACATTGCTGCAGGTAGCCCCCACACGGTGATTAACTTCCTCGCGTGTCGAGAAAATATCAAACATGCTAGATCGGCTGCGTCTCGACACGCGAGGAAGATACGCAGCAAAAAACGACCCAACACAGTGAGAATTTGCCTGTCGCAACGTGCACGCGTGTCACTTGCATCACGCAAATTTCACCGTGTGGTGCGGGCTTTATCGAGGTGATCGTATCGGTATAAATTGAGAATGCGGCGTCACATCCATTTACGTTAAAGGCTTAACCATTACGCACGGCGGCGTCATTTCCTAGATGCCCTGTGTTTAGTTCAAAAGTGCTCAAAACTCTTCCATTAAAAAGCCATGGAAGTTTTTCCTATCTTTTCTTCTAACAATATGGGATCAATTCCATGTTTCAGTTTTCTGGTTATTAGAACCGCATGCTTGCCGTTTCGAATTATATTCGGCATTCCCTCTCAAAAATTGACTAAATTTCGGGTCACGTGACGTGATTCTAGCCTCTTGATTGGATGTGGCGTGACGTCGTGAAGCTATAAATGACGTAAAAATTTGTTATGTAATCACTCTTGACTTGTGTCTCAAGCCGAAAGGTTGGTACTCAGGCTCCCGGCGGGCTCCGCCCCGTCGGGACGCCGCTGGTGTAGTTGACAAAGGTCGTGAATATACTAATAATATAGAGTTCTACTTTAAATGGCATCGGGCCACCCATGGCTTATCCTAAATATGAAAGCAAATATATGAAACGACAGTTAGGTTATGTTACAGGAATTTATTGCTGAGCAAGGTTATGAGCATGATCGATGTAAAATACCTTATGAGACAGAAAGATGAAAAGAAATCTACGTTTTCGTTAAATTGATGACTTTGTTGGCCATTTATACCTACCCACAGACTTTGTAGCGGCGCCCTTCGGATAACGTACGTTGGGATCATCTATAGAGTACTTGGGTTATCCTATTCATATATTAGACTTGTCAAGACAAGTCTTTAACCAGGTTGTGATAAACCACAGTAATGGTTGTGACAATGATCAAGTGTGACACTCTATGGATGGTGCTATATCTTAGAAGCATCCGGCACGACACCGAGTCAACCAGGAGGAAAATCGCTACAGTTGCCATTTATCAATCGATGCAGATTCTGTATCGTAACTCGTCCTTATTCAAGTGAGTGCGGGCATCGACATCACAAACTCTTATACCGTTCCAAGCCATGGGTATACAGTGAAAATCAATACAATTTAGGAAATCAACATTCTGTAGGCCATGGCTGTCTTTAGCGCGCATGTGCAGTATTTTCATTAACAATCATCTAACACAATTAATTCATTGGAATATTGAATCATAAGGTATTCTTGAAAACAACAATGTGGAATTTCTCATCACTACTTTCTGAAAATTCATCGTAGGGGAAGTAGGGGCAAAACGGCACCACGAGGCAAAACGGAACAGCTGAAAAAAATCAATCAAGGAGGTGCTGCCATCTGCCAGGCTTTTGCCTACTTCGAGTACTCAGTGACCATGTACACCATGTGAAATTACGCAACTGCTAGGTCAGCACACGTGCGCTGACAACCGTTCAAAGTTTTTTGACCCCCTGATCTAAGGTAAGCCTGTCTTTCTACTCGAGGTAGTTCACATAGTTCAATAGATTACTCACATCTATTCCTTGCTTTTGAAGATGATAACTTTGCACTGCTAAATGAGTGACTTTTGACCTGCTGGGCCCAGCCATTTTTTGTGTACACGAGGGCAAAATGGAAATGATCATGGGCCAAAATGGTCCACCTGGATGTGGGGCAAAATGGATCCGTGTTCCATTTTGCCCCCTGGCCCGTTCCGTTTTGCCCCACACGTGATTGACTAGCCTTTTGCCCCCACGTAAATTACTAAAGCCTACTTTTGGTATACATAAATGATAGTTCTTTTGAAAGTGAAACATACTAGTATTGAACTTTGCCCCCGTACATTTCTTGCCGTATATATATGTTTGGTAAGAAAGATTTTGACTCAATCTTGATATTCTCTTTCTTTCAGCAACCACCATGGTCCGTACTTATAAAATAAAGACCAATAGACAGTCATGGAGCGAGGATTCAATGAAAAAAGCTATAGCCGCAGTGAACAATGGCAGTTCACTGAGGACAGCATGTTCCGACTTCGATGTGCCAAAAACAACTCTCCGACGAAGGTGTAACGACAAGAACAAATTTGCCAAATGTCATGCCAAGGTTATGGACCATTACAAGGTATGCTATCGCATGATTTGCCCCAAATTATCATGAAAGTGAAAACTAGGCCTACTATAAATTTACTGTAGTGTAAGGAAATTCGGCAAGGGTTGAGTGAACTTGGTAAATGTTCAAGCCATGGATTTCTTTTCTTCTCAGCTCTATCAGTTTTCTCCATTTTCCCATTCCAGACTACATTCCATTGAGACAACCTGAGGCAACATCTGCAGTAAGGGCTCAGTCGTTCAACCCTGCTAATGTGAAGAAATTTTTCGAACTCTATGAGGCAGCAATCGACAAGCATCAATTTCCACCACTGTGACGAAACTGGAATTACTACGACCATCAAAAGTCCTGGCAAAGACAGGGAGGCAACAAGTTGGAGGTATTGTGTCAGCTGAACGTGAGCAACTTGTTACAACAGAGATATGTATGAATGTCACAGGAATATTCATTCCTCCACTGTTTATATTTCCCCGGGTCAGGATGAAAATTGAGCTTATGAATGGTGCCCCGCCAGGTTCCATATTTATGCATGCCATAAGAGTGGTTGGATGCAGCTCGACATCTTTGTTCAATGGTTTAAGCATTTCTTGCAAGTTACTGGTGCCACCAAGGACAATCCGGTATTGCTCATTTTGGATGGACATGCCACTCATACAAAAAATCTGGAGGTCATTGATCTTGCTAGGGATAACAGTGTCGTGCTCCTCTGTCTGCCACCCCATTGCTCCCATAAGATGCAGCCACTTGACGTAAGCTTCATGAAACCCTTGATGACCTATTACGATCAAGAACTGGAGAAATGGCTACGCAATCACCCAGGGAGAGTTGTGACAACATTCCAGACCGCCGAACTGTTCGGAAATGCCTACACAAGAGCATCAACTACCAAAACAGCGATGAATGGGTTCCGAAAGACAGGGATATATCCGGTCAACAGGGATACATTTGAACCACATGAGTTTGCTGCTTGTCAGCCAACTGACGTGGAACAACCTGTCACTCAGCCAACAGTCCCAGATGCGCCTGCCAGTCAGCCAGTAGTCCAAGAGGCCCCTGCCACTCAGCCATTCGATCCAGATGCGCCTGACAGTCAGCCAGTAGTCCAAGAGGCCCCTGCCACTCAGCCAGTCGACCCAGATGCGCCTGCCAGTCAGCCAGTAGTCCAAGAGGCCCCTGCCACTCAGCCATTCGACCCAGATGCGCCTGACAGTCAGCCAGTAGTCCAAGAGGCCCCTGCCACTCAGCCAGTCGACCCAGATGCGCCTGCAAGTCAGCCAGTAGTCCAAGAGGCCCCTGCCACTCGGCCAGTCGACCCAGATGCGCCTGCCAGTCAGCCAGTAGTCCAAGAGGCCCCTGCCACTCAGCCATTCGACCCAGATGCGCCTGACAGTCAGCCAGTAGTCCAAGAGGCCCCTGCCACTCAGCCAGTCGACCCAGATGCGCCTGCCAGTCAGCCAGTAGTCCAAGAGGCCCCTGCCACTCAGCCAGTCGACCCAGATGCGCCTGCCAGTCAGCCAGTAGTCCAAGAGGCCCCTGCCACTCAGCCAGTCGACCCAGATGCGCCTGACAGTCAGCCAGTAGTCCAAGAGGCCCCTGCCACTCAGCCAACAGTCCCAGATGCGCCTGCCAGTCAGCCAGTAGTCCGAGAGGCCCCTGCCACTCAACAAGATGTCACAGATATGCCTGGTACTCCGCGAGCAGTCCTAAACACATCTGCTCCTTCGTCAGAACCTCAAACATCCGCCACCCCTTTTATTTCTCTATTTGTGATTTCACCCCCACCAAAGGTAACATCTACTGTTAGATCCAATAAACGAGCAAACTCACGTCGTGGTTTCACCGCAGTGTTGACCAGCAGCCCCTACAAGTCGAGTCTTGAAGAAAACAAAAGGGCCAAAGCTGAGAAGCAGAAGGCAGTTGAGGAAAGGAAGGCCAAACGGAAAGCATCCAAGCAGGCAAAGGAAACACAAGAGAATGAGAAAAAGAAGAAAAAACGTAAACCGACGAAGTCAGCTCGAGATGAACCACTGCCCAAGCGTCCGAAGAAATCAACTGACATCCAAAAGGACAATCCACCTGATGAAGAGGATGCTCAATGTGTCTTCTGTGGCGAAATGTGGAGCACAACAAAGCAAGATAGCATGATACAGGGCACAGCATGCCAAGAATGGGCACATAACAGATGTGCGGGGGATGGGGAGGATGAGGACGACTTTACTTGCGATTTCTGTGCTTAGGGGTCTTCTAGATTTTGAATCCCCTCGCCATAGTGCAACTGGGGACAACATGATAAAACATTACATGTACCGGTTTGGGAATAGACTTGATCATGCAAAATTAATGCATACCCAGTGATCATAATAATTTATTTCAAGTTTTAATCAGTTTGGTTTTAGTGTTTATTAAACGCCTTGTTCGTACTTTCGTGTCTATGTACTTCATTTCCATTGAAAGAGATGTGTTACTTTTTGACCGTGATTTTGGCTAAAGAATTTCCAGGAGGTGCCCCGATCATTTTGCCCTCCCGCCTGCCGAGAGCCTTTTGTACTTGCCGAGAGCCTTTTGATGGCCATCACATCTTGCCCAACTATACAGTAATTTCCAAGAATATTATTTTAATATCAGAAGTTTATTTTAACAATAACCAACCAAGTAACCAAAGTTACTTACTGTACATCATCCAATTACTAAACTGCAGAACATGAATTACAATATTGCTTTATTGCATTTCCAGGTTGCTTGCCGATGGATATAAGCGCCAGTTGGAGAGTGGAATGTCTGCTGCTGACGAAGACCTCCTTGCCGATCAGCTGTTCGTTTGCTCTTTGTCCAAGTGCAAGGAACTTTTCAATGGCAAATACAGAGGACAGTTGTGTCAGATCTGTGGGGCTGATGTTATAACGGATAATTTCTTTGTGGGGGGTGCACTTGTCATTCAACAGAAGTGCTGCATTAAGCCCCGTCATGTACATAATTCTTGGCAGTCCAGCCACAAGGACACTGGTATTTATACCACAAATTTATTACTCATGGCTTTAATTACTATGACAGGGAACAGTTACGCCAAAGTGGCTCATTTAGCCAAATTCATGAATCTTGTCATTCCTTCTGCCTCGACATTCCACCGGGTACAAGATGTGATGCCTGCTGTCAACAGGTACTATGATTTTGCTCATGGTCTAATTATAGAAAGCTTAGCGAAGCAGGGACAGCCCCTTGATCTGTGTGGTGATGGAAGGTGTGACAGTCCTGGTAAGTTGTCACTGTGTTATTTCTGTCTTTATTACAGGAGTATGACTATATGGTTGTGATTGAAATGGTTATGGAGATTATTTTAGATAAAATGTTTAGGTTGCTGTACGGGGGAAGTTTTGGGAGTTGGACACTGCTCCCTAGATTGCACATGTAGAAGTTGTGTGATTGTACATTACACTTTGTCTCTTTCAGGTTTTTCGGCCAAGTACCTGCAGTACTCGTTTATTGATGCGACCAGTAGTTACATTGTTTTCAGCTGACCACGACCGATAAGAGGGAGGTCGGGTTGAAAAGTCCTAATATGGAACGGCACGCTGCGATATTGGGGCTAGCCTATCTCAGTGGAAAAGTCGGCATAAACTCCTTCACGACAGATGATCACAGACCCACAAGAGTACTCTTAGGTAAAGCCTTACAAGTGATTATAAAGACACATTTGATACTTGTCTTGACATATTAAAACGATAAGTTGATATCTTTGAAAAACCTTGTAGTCTGTGTGTCTACAAGACCACCTACTCATTGGTTTCCAACCAGAGGCAAGACCACTCTATTGATTACGTTCTGCATCTGTTTTATTCATTCACAGCATTCAGCAATCATACCTGTAGGTTCTTTTTATAAATTTTTCAAGGAGTCAGTATGAAAATTCTTCATGTCTCGTATCCCTTTTTCTTCTGTTACTGTAAAAATACATGTATATATTTGTGCATTTCCCCATTTCAGAAGGTAGTCAGCGCTCCGAGACTAAACTGAAGGCACTTTTCCCACAACTGGAAGATACTGATGTCCAAAATATCCTGAAAGTGACGCATTACATCGATGTTTGGCACCGGTCGAAAAAGATAGGCACAGCCCTTGTTGAGGTAGGTACAACATAATAAATAATTTCACATCTAAGTCAACTGTATCCATTGATCACTCAAAATATATACTACAATTGAAGTAGTTTTGAACAAAGAAAATATGTCGTTGAATATAGTTACATGTATGACCAGCGTGTTTTATAACTCATTTGATTCTATATTTCTACTCAACATAGCTTGCAAAGAAGGCGAGACACCAATAGTTGCTAGTGTGGGTCAAGCCAATACACTGTAAAAAGTCAAAGTTGTCCCATGGGTAATCGTTACCGATGGCTTTGGGTTAAGGAATTAATACCGAGCTGGCGGTCATTGGTTGTATAATTAAGACCGCTCGGGTAGACCGAAAATGCAGTCCAAAACCTGAGGCGAAAGCCTCCTGTTGCTGCTGCTGCAGCTGCCCCCCGTGATCCTGCCCCTGTGCATGGAATCCGTCCCCCTCAACCTCCAAATCTGGATGGGGGGCACTCTGCTGAAAATTGGAAAATTTTCAAGCAAAAGTGGACGAATTACACGATCATTACGAACCTTGACAAGCAGACCCGAGCATATCAAGTTGCCTTACTACTACATACGCTTGGGGACGACGGTCTGAGGATCTACAATGGTTTCAAGTTTGAAACTGAGGAAAACGAGCGCACTGTTGACGAAGTTTTGGCTAAGTTTGATAACTTCGCCATTGGAGAAATTAACGAAACGTTTGAACGATTTGTCTTCAATCAGCGGAATCAAAAGACTGATGAAACTTTCGAGACTTTTCTTGCTGCTATTCGGTTGCTAGTGAAGACTTGCAATTATCACAAGGAGACTGTGAACTCTTATCTTGAGGGATCGAATAGTCCTTGGCATAAGTGATCGTGAAACTCAGAAGCGACTGCTGCGGGAGCGTGGCCTGACCCTGGATGGCTGCATCGCAATATGCAAAACGTCAGAGAATGCGGAGGCCCACGAAAAGGCCATGAATGCTGACTCATCGGTAAACTTTGTGAAGCGCTCTAGCAAAAACCGCAATAAGTCTAAGATGGCGCCACCAACTCAGAAAACTGGTGCTACACCATCTCAAACTGCTAGAGATTGCAAGTTTTGTGGTCGTACTCACATTGTGCGGAAATCCGAATGTCCTGCGTGGGGCAAATCGTGTCAAAATTCCCAAGGTCTGAACCATTTCGCCGCAAAGTGTACAAAGCAGGGCAAAACCAAGAAAGTAAACCAACTCCTAGATGAGGACTCTGAACTAGATGATGATGACTGTGAGTGGATTGATTCTATTCGACCTGGTAATGGTCACTCACCGAAAGATGTACGATGCCGGATGATGTTGACCGATTCCCGACAGGAAGTCACATTCCAGGTGGACACTGGAGCGTCCGTCAACTTGATTCCTCTACGATTGGCTGTTCACACTGAGCTTTCTCCCACAACGAAACGCCTAAAAATGTGGAACGGCAGTGAAATTCACCCGGTAGGATCGTGTAGGCTTGTGATTGGTAATCCAAAAAACTGTAAGCGCTACTCAGTTGAGTTTGTTGTTGTAAAGGAGAACCTGATGCCTCTTCTTGGCCTCAAGGCTGCTCAAGGGATGAAACTCGTCACGATCAACGACTCCATTATGGAACGCATCGCAGCTGTGAGCGTTTTAGACAAGTTTGCTGATGTGTTTGACGGCAAGCTTGGGAAACTCCCAGGCACCGTGCACCTGGAAGTTGATGAAGGTGTTATGCCTGTTGTAACACCATCGCGCCGCATACCAGTGGCACCTCTTGCTAAGCTTAGGCCAGAGCTAGAGCGTTTATCTGACATTGATGTGCTTGCCAGAGTTGAGCAACCAACTCCCTGGGTCAGCCAACTTGTCCTAGCTGAAAAGAAATCTGGAGAACTCCGCATCTGCCTCGATCCGAGGCCACTCAACCGTGCACTGAAACGTGAACACTTCCAGCTACCTATACTGGAAGACAAACTCCACACCTTGGCGAAGTCGCGAGTCTTCTCCAAGCTTGATTTATCGTCAGGATAGTGGCACGTCGAACTAGATGAGGAATCGAGCCTCCTCATCACCTTTCAGACTCCTTTTGGTCGTTACCGGTGGAAGCGTCTGCCATTTGGCTTGAATGTCGCGTCTGAGATTTTCCAAAGGAAATTGCTCGAAGCCATCGACGGACTCACTGGAGTCGAATGCATCGCCGATGACGTCGTCATTCATGGAAGGAACACTGAGGAACATGATCGCAACCTGGAAGCTTTCCTACAACGCTGTCGAGAGAAAGGGATCAAATTAAACATCGCAAAGCTTGAACTGCGATTATCTGAGATAACTTTCATGGGACACATGGTTACTGAACGTGGTTTTTGCTGGGTTCACATAGAACTATACTATTCGGGTATTCGGTGCACGTTTTGCCAGGGCACACCGGTACCTGAAATCGAACAAGGAAATTTCACAATACCGGAGATGCTGGCTGTGGTCTTTGGCTTGGAAAAGTTCCACCATTAAACCTATGGCCGCATGGTAGATGTGGTAACTGACCATAAGCCGCTAGTGTCAATAATCACGAAACCGCTCTGTAAAGCGCCCAGGCGGCTACACTCGCTCCTTCTAAGGACTCAGAAGTATCAGATCAATCTAGCCTACAAGCCTGGAACCTCCATCCCTATTGCAGACACCCTGTCTCGCGCGCCACTTCCCGAAACTGACTCGATGGACTCGGTTAACATGAGCAATGTGTCTTTCTTGTCCATCAAGCCACGGAGACTTGATGAAATCCGACGTGCAACTGAAAGGGACGCAACGTTGATGTCTCTCAAAGACACCATCTTGAAAGGCTGGCCGGACTCTAAGGCTGACGTTACATAGGCCTCATTCGTTCACTTCCCACATGTCACGTTCCAGCTTTACTTAACGTTCCTCGGTGAATGCACGGCCTTGTGGCATGCATTCAGTGAGGAACGAACGCATTAAGGGGAACGTGACATGTGGGAAGTGAACGAATGAGGCCTATGTAACGTCAGCCTAAGCATAATCTGTCTGTCACCCTGACCCCCTACTTCCATCACCGCGATGAACTAACTGTGCAGGATGGCATTGTGTTGCGTGGAGAACGTATCGTTATCCCCTTGGAACTGCGGAAGGAACTAAAGGCTAAGTTGCACGCCGGCCACTTAGGCATAAACTCCTGCTTACGTAGAGCCAGGGAACTCATTTTCTGGCCAGGCATGTCAGCGGAGATCCGGTCGTTTGTCGAAACCTGTGATACCTGTGCCACCTTCGCTGACAAGCAGCCCCCAGAGACTCTGAACTTGCATGATGTGCCGGACCGTCCGTGGTCCAAGGTCGCAAGTGACCTGTTTTCCTTCAAAGGGAAAAACTATCTCGTTACGGTTGATTACTTTAGTTCATTCTTCGAACTGGATTACCTCCATGATATCACGGCAGACACCGTCATTGCGAAGATGAAAATGCATTTTGCTAGGCATGGCATTCCAGACATTCTAGTCTCGGACCGCGGAACCCAGTTCACGTCTGATCAGTTCAGGCGATTCAGCACCAACTGGTCGTTCACACACGAGTTCATTAGCCCGGGTAACTCAAAGGCTAATGGTGCTGTAGAGGCCGCCGTGAAGGTGGCTCAGAAACTGTTGACAAAATCCAAAGCAGCCAAGGAGGCTACTCAACATCAGGAACACCCCAACGGAAGGCCTACAGTCTAGCCCTTCTCAGCGACTCCTCGGGCGCCGCACAAAAACACTCATACCTTCTACCCAAGACAGGCTCCTCCCTCGCCTGCCATCAGGAGAAAAGGAACGTATGGAAAATCGTAAACTCAACATGGCTCAGATGCGTAATGGTGGTCGCCATGACCTTAAGCCGCTTAAGCCTGGTGACCATGTTAACCCAAACTCCGGCTATCCGTACTACGCGTTCTGGTAGAGTCAATAGTGAGGTTTCGCAACCGCCCGGTTAGGCCCTTCGACGACGTTTATATATTGTTCAGGTAAATTCACACAATAGATAAACGTCGTCGTAGGGCCTAAATGGGTGGTTGCGAAACCTCACTATTAAACCTGTGGACCGTTTAGAATTGTGATCTGTGTTCACCAATAGTAGGGTACACTTAAGACTTTCCGCGCTATGTAGTGGATTATCAGTTTCATTAGTTAGTACAAACATTCTGCGCTTAATAGCTGACTAGTTTCATTTGATAGTTACTACAAACTTTCTGCGTTTCCTTTCCTCAAAAGAGGAAGGATGTTGCGTGGTGTCTTCGGTTGGGCCACGGCCCACTGGGAAGTCGTCGATGTAGTTTTACTTTCCACATGTCTTGAATAAAGTTGTTAGATTTTAGCCAGCATAATTATCTCCTCACTGTGTCTTCTCATCGATCATCTTACTTGACGAAACATGGCACTGGGTAAGCAATACCCATTCAAATTGGCAGCGTTTTAACCCATCCGGGCGGGTAACATCTGTTCGTGGTACTGGGTAAGCATTACCCACATGCCGGAAGCACCGTACTCATCATGGTGGGTAATGTGGGTTTGTGGCACTGGATTAGTACTACCCATTGATGGTGGGTAGCATATACTTGTGGTACTGGGTAAGCAGTACCCACTAATGCTGGCAGCGCCAAACATGATGGTGGGTGACATGTATAGTTGTGGCAATGGGTAAGCGTTACCCACTCATACTGGCAGCGCCACCAACTATGGTGGGTAACATGTATATTTGTGGCAGTGGGTAAGCATTACCCACAAGCCTGCAGCATCGTTCCATCATAATGGGTAATATGTTTGCGGCACATGGTAAGTACTACCCATTCATGCTGGTAGGGGCACCCAGTCATTGGTGGGTAGCATATGTTTGTGGTACTGGGTAAGCAGTACCCACTAGTGCTGGAAGCGCCAACTATAGTGGGTAACATAGGCTATAGTTGTGGCAATGGGCAGTAGGGCAGCATGCATGATGGGTAACGCACTGGGTAAGTATTACCCACTCATGCTGGCTGAGCGCCACCCATTGATGGTGGGCCAACACTATTGTGATCTAAGGGTTTCTAGGACGCACCCCCCCCCGATATCTGACCTTAGACCTTTGCCGGCCCCCGGCCAATTTGCCCCCTCTACATGTTTCGAACTCCCCCCCCCCCCCCCCGCCTGTGGACACCCAAAAGAGTTCACTGGGGTGGTACTAATATGGGCAGTTTATCTGATTTGGGGGGAGGGGTGTCAAATCTCGGGGGGCAAATGTCCAGGGGGAGATGTCCGAGAATTGTCCGGGGGGGGGGGGTGGGGAGCTGTACCGACTACGGTTTCCACAATTGGGGCAATCCGCGGGCCATCGGGAATTTGACAAATTATTTGTTTTACGTCTACACAAATGTGGGTATTCCCCACTCATAACAGCGTGTATAATTGGCCATTCAACACATGTTTCTCACTTCTTCAACATGGCCACGGGAGGAGAGGACTTTGACAAGACCACCGAATTGTCTTTCGAATTTACGCCTAACATGGACTCGTTAGACCTCCCAAATTTTATTCACAAAAGATCAACTGTAGAAGAGGTCGGAGAATGGCTACAGATGGAAAAATTTCCTCTCCTCGTAGTGAATATTTTCAAAGGTTTGCATGTTCGCTTTTTTTCTGCGCTCCACACTTATCACCCAGTACAGTGCCGGCGTGTCATGTGCATTACGTAGTGCATTTAGGTCTTATAGCATGTACTGAAAGTGAGTCACACTGTGTGAAAGCCGTAAGTAATTAAAATCTCATTTTTAGTGGTGTTTAAATTTGCCGCCAAATCTTGTGTTTTTCCCGTCCGAATTTGTTGGCGTGGGTTCAAAACGAGGCTGGTCCATGCTTTTGCCATTTTCTAAGTTGTGAGAGAACTTCATGAGGTTCGCCTCCTCTTTGTTTTTCGTCTGTTTCGGGCTGTCTAACAGGCAGTGGTCTGTGGCAACAGAGGTAATTATGATAGAATATGTATAGATCGTGCAGAATGCTTATTTGATAAATAACGAGGCCTGAATATTGCCTTATTTAGTTTCAAAGTGAAGTGATTCAACACGCAGTCAGGACTCTGCAGCTAGTTTGTAAATGGCCGGTCCCGCCATGACGGCGCCACTGTCCATGCTGCCCGGATGTAACCAGGAAATGATAATGCAGCGCTGTTTTAGAATGATGTTTACGTCTAAATAGATGAGTTTCGTGACTAGAAACTAACTGTAATGAACAACTCTGTAAGACCGCGAATTGAGATGATCTTTATTGCTGATTTCCGTAAACTGGCTTGACTTGGACAACCTTTGAACTTAACATTCGGGAACATTGTGTATTATACCGATTTACCCTAAAGTTTCACTGCGCCCTGATCTGCTGTAACTGTAGAATGAGGTATATGATAATTGTAATAGCCAATATGGATATTTTGATGGTTTACTTAGGACACTGTATTCTTTTTACAGTCTTTACAAGCTCTGTGGACAATTATGAATAAAGGATTTGAGGTGACGCCAAACAAAGCAGTTAATTGAATTCTTACGATCTACGATACGATTTGGCGTGGCGCCATACACTGCTCTTCCCAGTTCTGCCATGGAGGTATTCACGGTAGGCCCTATCACTAGTATCAGCTGCCTATCTATGTATTCACAAGTTAGTGTTGTTAATAGAGAGTGAAGACGATGATCAATAAGTGGGGTACCATAGCACAGTGTCTTGCCTTTTGAGCATGCAAAACCTGATGATTATTTATGTTGCTCTATGATCATGTGGTTTTGTACTGTTCTAGTCAGTTGTGTTTTGTTCATAAATATTTGCTGCTGATTACTATATGCAAAATGTGACAATCTATGTGGTCGGAACAACGCAGGCTGCGGCGTCGTTTTCACGCATAATAGCGGAACATTGTTGATATTTTTACATAGTTGTGGTTACAACAACTTAATCGTTTCAGGTTACCGGTATTGTTTATTTTGTTAATTAAAATTTTTTGGTGTTATCATATTAGGAGAACATTTGAATTAATGCTTATGTGTCACTAATAGTTGCAGTGAGGTAAGACTGCATCAAGTAAGAGGATATGTTGGCAACTCACTTTATCTAAGTGATTTAAAGCTGACCTGTAGTATTTAAAGTGGACAAACGTTTAAAGTTGAACTGATTTGGAATATGGATGTCATGGGGAGGCATTCCCTTACATCTTGTTGTAAATTGTAGGCAAATTTAGGGGAGGCATGTGAAAGCCGTAAGTAATTAAAATTTCATTTTTAGTGGTGTTTAAATTTGCCGCCAAATCTTGTGTTTTTCCCGTCCGAATTTGTTGGCGTGGGTTCAAAACGAGGCTGGTCCATGCTTTTGCCATTTTCTAAGTTGTGAGAGAACTTCGTGAGGTTCGTCTTCTCTTTGTTTTTCGTCTGTTTCGGGCTGTCTAACAGGCAGTGGTCTGTGGCAACAGAGGTAATTATGATAGAATATGTATAGATCGTGCAGAATGCTTATTTGATAAATAACAGGCCTGAATATTGCCTTATTGAGTTTCAAAGTGAAGTGATTCAACACGCAGTCAGGACTCTGCAGCTAGTTTGTAAATGGCCGGTCCCGCCATGACGGCGCCACTGTCCATGCTGCCCGGATGTAACCAGGAAATGATAATGCAGCGCTGTTTTAGAATGATGTTTACGTCTAAATAGATGAGTTTCGTGACTAGAAACTAACTGTAATGAACAACTCTGTAAGACCGCGAATTGAGATGATCTTTATTGCTGATTTCCGTAAACTGGCTTGACTTGGACAACCTTTGAACTTAACATTCGGGAACATTGTGTATTATACCGATTTACCCTAAAGTTTCACTGCGCCCTGATCTGCTGTAACTGTAGAATGAGGTATATGATAATTGTAATAGCCAATATGGATATTTTGATGGTTTACTTAGGACACTGTATTCTTTTTACAGTCTTTACAAGCTCTGTGGACAATAATGAATAAAGGATTTGAGGTGGCGCCAAACAAAACAGTTAATTGAATTCTTACGATCTACGATACGATTTGGCGTGGCCGCCATACACTGCTCTTCCCAGTTCTGCCATGGAGGTATTCACGGTAGGCCCTATCACTAGTATCAGCTGCCTATCTATGTATCGTAAAAGCATGCTGTTTGCCTTGCCCTTAATCACGAAATGCTGTTGAACGTCTGCCTGCCTGCCATCGCTGGCTTTGGCTTTGGCTTGTTAATGATAGTAGTCCCTCTAAAAGTGGAAATTTGGACCCCCCAGCTTTGTTGATGTACAGGCAAATGTACACAGCTGGTACATCCATCCCCACTATTTAGCCCTAATTCCTAGACCCGCCCGGTACGTAAGCTACATTCATGCTATACAATGTAGACCTCTAGATCGTGTACACCAGACAGGTAGAACTAGGAAATGGCCGCACAGTTTAATTGCTGAGTGGCATAATGTTTGTCGAATGAACCGGTACACAAAATGCGTCACGTCCATTTTGCCACTCAGCAAGGTGCGTGCACATCTGATTTCTGGGCGAAATGCGTAGCAACGGGCGCTGCGTAGCACTGGTGTACATGATCTATAGAGTAGGCACTTAGAAGATCCGCAATCGCCGACGTCTCTCATCGCAAAAGCCGATGACGTCATCATTTTTCAAAAGTGCAAATTGGCAGGGTTCGAAAATTTCGCTGTAAACGTCTAGCTTTGCTCAAATCACAATGAGGCATGGCCATTGGTCAAGACCAGAACCTCGCTTCCGTTTCGATTTTTTACCCGATCAAAATTGACAAAGTTTGGACGAAGTTCTGCCAATTTCAATCCAAAGGTAAGGTTTGACCCCTCAAAAATGTTACCCAAACCCCCCAGGCATCAAAGATTGTATGTTAGGCGCCTTCTATGTTTATCAAACTTCCCTCTTGCGAAGTTTCAGGCCAAAATTCGAACGGGAACTTGAAAGTTTTCTTCGGGTCATGTACATGCCAATACATAATGAGCTAACGGACGATCGGAATTTCACCAGATCATCATCACCATAGTTGTCCTCCAAATGCAAACTACGATAAAATACAAACTTACAATGAAAGAATGATATATCAGGAAGATGTTTAGCGTATCATCTGGATAAATCTGCTTTTGATATGCAAGGATGGGTCGGATATTGAAACCCCATCGATGGCTTAATTTCTGCTCATTATGGGGCAATGTCGGTCACGTGACCTGATACTGCCTCCTGATTGGTTGAGCCACTTGATACGTCACTATGTTTTGTAAACAAGAGCACATGGCAAAACAGATGACAGGAATTGGAATTTTTGAAAAAGGCCTTGGGCTGGGTTTTTTTCAATGATCAAGTTATTGTTTACTTTTGAGGTGATGGTCAAGGCCTGCCCTGATAATTCACCTATAAAACCATGAAAATATCTTCTTGTAAAGGGGGATTTTATTGCATGATTAAAGTTTCTTGCTTTTCCAGGCGCAGCAAAATTCAGGATGGTTGTCCCTGCTTCTTCAGGGGCACCTGCAACACCACCCAGTACTACAGAAGAGTATTCTGGTGATTGTGAAGGTGAATGTTTTTCCCTAACATCTATCTGAGTCTGAGAGTGATTCTACATACAAAAAGATCTTGCTGGAGTTCAATGAGAGAATGATTGCCGGTCAATGTGAAAGGTTACAATTAACAACAATGATAATCATAACAACATTGATTTATTTAGATGAAAAACTTCTAGGCCTACATGTAATTAAAAATGGAAGTGATGATTATTATATACTCTTTGATAAAGAAGCTTTGTAGTAACTAATAATTTTTTAAAAACTTTTCAGTGCCGTCTGTACCATCTGAAGGTCCACTGATGAGAACAGCAGCTGACAAAGACCGCTTCATAAAGTCCTTCGCTGACGATGTTGGTAACGACGGTGACCGTCTCCAAACTCCAATGATACGCAAGGGGTTCGTTGCATGGCTGCACTCCAAACATGATAAGAAGGACTATGTGACGACTACAAAAAGATTGATTCAGATAGCCAGTGCGAATAACTTAGTTCAGGGTACAGTAAACTTTGATGCAACCAAAAGAGCGGTAATCCGAGTTGTGAATTTTGCAAACTTTAAACTCAATCTTTCTAAACAGGGTCATAGACTTATTGATAAACTGCAAGAGGAATTTGTGATGATAATTCAGCATGTTAGTCGCATCCCCTCTGCTGATGCAAGAGATGAGGCAAGTGTGTCCACGTCGAAAAAGACTGTTCCTGGTGCATCAAAGACATCATTTGAAAATTTACCAGAGAAATTGAAAACTGATTGTCTTAAATGTTCCAAACGGCAAAAAACTGTGTTGAAATTAAGCAAGTTATGCGAAAAAAGAAGGCGGGAAATTGATAAGATATATGTTTCTTCCGATGAGGGTCGTAGACAGACATGCAAAAGGAAAGATGCTATCGAAGGAAGACTAAGGACTGACAAGGCTACACTCAAGTTGAACTTGAAACGCTCCGAGTCTGTTGTAAGAACATTGAACAAGCAAGGTACCCCAACACCTGTTCAAAAGAAAAAGAGGACTAGGATACACACCTGCAAATTTTCAAAGCTACTTGCAGTAAAACAGCAGGAGCTGAGAAGACTCAGGAAAGAAAACAAGAAACTTGAGCTTGAGAATGAAGGCCTACGGCTCATTGTGGACAAGGACAATGAAGTTTTGGATGTTGATGTTTTGGAAAAGAGACGAAAATTCTCTACTCCTTACCGCAAAGCTGTCTACCATTGTTTGCTGAATCAGGTCCCTGTGGACAATACTGGTAATGTTATCAACTCCATTGTCAAGGAGTTAACAGGATCTGAACTTAATTCAACCCCCTCAGGCGTTACTGTCAGCCAAATGGCGTTGGAACTTGGCGTACTTAGTGACATCCAGGTTGGTGAGTCTTTGGCAGTTGAGACTGACATGACAATCGCATTTGATGCTACCAGTGCTCGGGACGATCATATCAACGAGGTTCACATGATGTTTAAAGGAGACCCACCCCGAGGATTGGCGTTACAAATTTCAGTTCTTGCAGGAGGGAAAACCGGGGATTATGTTGACCACATTGTTACAACAGTTAGAGATATTGTTACAACTTACTCGATGTACAAGGAGATCGATGTGAAACAATTTGAAAAAGATGTGTTTGGGCGTATCAAAAATACAATAAGTGACAGAGTGTCTGTAAATCATTGTGTTGTGGTCAGGCTTGGGGAGGAATTCGAAACCCAGCTGCTTGAATTAAAGTGCAATATTCATCCTCTAGATGGCATTGCTGGTAAAGCAAAATCAATATTAAAAGAGATTGAGAAGGACTATAATGTACACACTGTTAACTTTGACTAGCAGACCACTTACACACAAATAATGACATTGTGCTGATGTAGTGATGACATCACAGATCTGTGTGTACTTTTGGGTGGAGGGACTTTTTAAGGTAGTTGAGGAGAGTTGTTCATGGAGAACAGATTGAGTCAGGAGGACATATTATCTAGAGGATAAACTATACCAGTACATGACAAAGAATAATCACAAGCAAGAGACCTGGGCCGGCCCATCATATGGAGTGACTGTGTGAGTGGAATACAACCAATGTCAGTAAGTAATGACAAACTTTTCATGGTAGCAGAGGCTGTGTAACAATCTACAAGGAGGACCTCTGTGTAGTGTTAGCTGGATACTTGTGTGCATATACATTTACATTCCCTGTACATCAGTGCCTGTACTTAATAGCAAACAAAAGAAAAAGATGGCCGCCGGATATAAAAACCCCCCAACCTTTGGAAGTGAATCTCATTCCGATTATGAGACATGGAAAAATGAAATTTCTATGTGGCAACTTGTGACAGAACTTGATATAAAGAAACAAGCTCTTGCAGTCACATTATCACTAAAAGGTCAGGCGAGAGCCATTGCATAAGAACTTGAAACAAGTGAACTCAATACTGATGATGGAATGAAAGTACTTCTAGCAGCCCTTGACAAGGTTTACAAAAAGGATGAAATTGATATAGCCTACAGCATTTACACCAAATTTGAAAATTTCCAAAGAGTTGAAGAACAGTCAATTGGGGAGTATATCATTGAGTTTGAAAGACTGTACTATCTTAGTAAGAAACATAAAATGGAATTACCAGAAGCTGTTCTAGCCTTCAAAATTCTAGATAAAGCAGGTCTAGGCCAAAATGAGAAACAACTTGCACTAACGGCGGCGAAGGAACTGAACTTCCAAAGTATGAAATCAGCTTTGAAACGGATCTTTGGAGAAAACGATGCATCGAAATGTTTAAATGACTATGGTGTGACAATAAAACAGGAAGCGATGTTCACAAACAACCAAACCAGAAATAGCAGGAGCCACTACTTCAAGAATCGGTTACTGAAAGTATTAGAAAGCGGAAAATTGGACATTTGAAAAGCAAATAAGAGAAAGATGTGAATAAGAGAAAGTGATCTTGAAATGGAGAGAGATTCTCCCACTTGCTCAACAGAGGCTTTGAAGATAATTCTTGCCATAATGGCACAGAAGGAATGGACCCCAAAATCAATGGATATAAAATCTGCCTTTCTCCAAGGTGAGAGATTAGAAAGAGAGATATACATAAAACCTCCAAAAGAAGCTAAAGAAAAGGAAGGAAAACTGTGGAAGTTAGAAAAATGTGTCTATGGACTTGGAGATGCTTCCCTTCAATGGTACAAAAAGGTGAAATCGATATAGCCTACAGCATTTACACCAAATTTGAAAATTTCCAAAGAGTTGAAGGACAGTCAATTGGGGAGTATATCATTGAGTTTGAAAGACTGTACTATCTTAGTAAGAAACATAAAATAGAATTACCAGAAGCTGTTCTAGCCTTCAAAATTCTAGATAAAGCAGGTCTAGGCCAAAATGAGATAACTTGCACTAACAGCGGCGAAGGAACTGAACTTCCAAAGTATGAAATCAGCTTTGAAACGGATCTTTGGAGAAAACGATGCATCGAAATGTTTAAATGACTATGGTGTGACAATAAAACAGGAAGCGATGTTCAAAAACAACCAAACCAGAAATAGCAGGAGCCACTACTTCAAGAATAAGGCAACAGAGAGACAGCCTTATTTACAGCGTGGAACAAATCCAATGGATAAGAAAGGCATGAGATCCAGATGTGCTGTTTGTGGAAGTACATATCACTGGGCTCGGGATTGTGAGCATAAGGACTCAAAGGAAGTAGTAAGATTGGTAACAGAAGAAGAGTCGTGCAATGTAACATTGTTTACCAGTGAAATAGACAACCACAACCTCATATTCATGACTGAAACATTTGGCACAGCCATATTAGATACAGCATGCACTAAGACTGTCTGTGGAAATAAATGGCTTGATGAGTACATTGAAACGTTGAATGACAGAGAACGATCATCAACAGTTAAACAAACAAAAAGCAGCAGCAGCGTATACAGATTCGGTGATGGGGTCAAGGTGACAGCCTCCAAGACGATTACTATCCCAGCTTACATAGGTGATACAAAATGCAACATTACAACTGACGTTGTGGAATTAGACTTGCCTCTATTGTTAAGCAAGGAGTCGTTGAAAAAGGCTGGAGCCATCTTAGACCTAAACAAAGATGAAGCAAAACTGTTTGGTAGGACTGTACATTTAGAACAAACCTCGAGTGGACACTACTGTCTGAATCTGCTTGAGAGAAGAACCATAAAAGAAGAACTGAATTCACAACAAGTACTGATGATTAACAGCACCAAAGAAAAAGAGAAAGTAATAGTGAAACTTCATCGTCAATTTGGACATCCTTCAGAAGAGAAACTGAGAATGCTGCTGGTGAAAGCGGGCATCAAGCACCAAAGTATGATGAAGACGCTTGAGAAGGTTTCGAGGGAATGTGAGATATGTCAACGATTTCAAAAGACACCGAGCAGACCTGTAGTTTCTTTGCCACTTGCAACAAATTGGAATGAAATGGTAGCTATGGATCTACATCAGCTTGAACCTTCACTTTGGTTCTTACACATAGACATTTACACAAGATACAGTGCAGGAGCAATTGTCAAAACAAAAGCAGGAACAGAAATTGTTGAGAAATTCATCAGTCAATGGATAAGTAGGTTTGGTGCTCCAAAGAAAATATTTTCAGATAACGGAGGGGAATTCGCTAATGAAGAAGTTGTGCAGATGGGTCACTTGTTTGGTATAGAAATTCTCACGACTGCAGCTTACAGTCCGTGGTCCAATGGAATATGTGAAAGGCACAACATGACACTGACAGAAACATTGTCCAAAGTTAAAGCAGACAAACAATGTAGCTGGGAGACTGCATTGAGTTGGGCTCTGATTGCTAAAAACACTATGAGCAATATACATGGATTCAGTGCCTACCAACTTGTGTTCGGTGTTAATCCCAACTTACCCTCTGTTCTTGAAGAAAGCCTACCAGCACTTGAAGGGGTAACAACAAGCCAGAAAGTTGGAGAACATCTGACAGCAATGCATGCAGCTAGAAGTGCATACACAGAAGCTGAATGCTCAGAAAGAATCAGAAGAGCTCTGCGGAAACAAACTCGGACCAGCCGAGATGTAGTGTACTTGAACAATGATAAAGTGTTCTACAAAAGACCCAATGAAACTGAATGGAGGGGACCAGGTCGTGTGATAGGACAAGATGGAGTAGTAGTCTTTGTCAGACATGGAAGCCAGCTAGTGAGAGTACATGTATGCAGACTGAAGAAAGTGGAGAAGAAAATAGAAATTGATGAAGAAGAGAAGGAAATGAAATCAGTAGAAGGCAAGAATAGTGAACTAGAAGAGGCAGCAAATGAAGAAGAGATAGACAGTGAAGATGAGAGAAGAGACCAGACAACAGAAGAGAGAGATAGTGATCTTGATGTGAACAACGAAGATGAAGAGATAGTAGGAAAAAGGGTAGATGACCAGAATGCAGAAAGAATGAGAGAAGATGATGCCAGCACAGAACTTCCAACATTGACATTGAAAACAACATCTCTCAAACCAGGACAGCATGTAATGATTAAGTTCAAAGATGAAGAAGAAACAAGGAAAGCTACAGTCATCAACAGAGCTGGAAAAAAGACGGGACAGTATAAGAACTGGTACAACATGGGCGTTACTAGTGAAAATGGAGAAGTTGAGACCATGTCAGTGAATCTTGAAGAACTAGATAATTGGAAAGTCACAATAATGACAACTGATGAACAGAATGGGGAGCAAGAAAATGAAGTTTATATAACAGAACAGAGTGTCTTTGAAGAAGCTAAAGAAAGAGAACTCACTAGTTGGAAAGATCACAGGGTATACTCAACTGTAAATGATGAAGGACAAAGAACTGTTTCAACCAGATGGGTATGCTGTATGAAAGAAAAGAATGGAAAATTGGTGCCAAAAGCAAGACTTGTAGCGAGAGGCTATGAAGAAAGTGATCTTGAAATGGAGAGAGATTCTCCCACTTGCTCAACAGAGGCTTTGAAGATAATTCTTGCCATAATGGCACAGAAGGAATGGACCCCAAAATCAATGGATATAAAATCTGCCTTTCTCCAAGGTGAGAGATTAGAAAGAGAGATATACATAAAACCTCCAAAAGAAGCTGAAGAAAAGGAAGGAAAACTGTGGAAGTTAGAAAAATGTGACTATGGACTTGGAGATGCTTCCCTTCAATGGTACAAAAAGGTGAAATCATGCATGAACAAATACGAAGGAGTGGTGTCCAAACTTGAACCAGCTGTGTTCATATGGCATGATGAGAAGGAACAACTGAGAGGAATTCTTGCATGTCATGTAGATGACTTCCTATGGGCTGGGACACCTGAGTTTGAGAAACTAGTGATAGAGAACGTGAGAAAAGAACTAGTTGTTGGGAGAGAGGACAAAGAAAGCTTCAAGTATGTTGGCTTAAAGGTACAGTGTGACATGGGACAAATCAGATTGGATCAGAATTTTTACAAGGACAATTTAGAATACATAGAGTTGAGAAGAGAAAGATGGGACCAAAAGGATGCTGAAGTAACAGAATCGGAAAGAAAGATCATGAGAGAAAAGGTTGGCCAACTTCTATGGTTGGGGAGACAGAGCAGGCCAGACATCATCTTTGATACTTGTAATATAGCCTCAAGAGTCAAGGAAGCCAAAGTGAGAGATCTGTTTGAGACAAACAAAGTAATCCGAAAAGCCAAAAGTGAGAAGGTGACACTTAAGTTTTGTAAACTGAAGAACCCCAAGTTGACTGTATTTAGTGATGCATCATTTGGAAATTTGGAAAATGGAGCTACTCAAGGAGGACACTTCATATGTCTAGAAGGAGAAGAACAGAAAATTTCACCATTATGCTGGAGTTCTAAGAAAATAAGACGAGTGGTGAGAAGCACACTGGCTGGAGAAACCCTGGCAATGGCAGATGCAATGGATAATGCTTTCTTTATCAATTCTCTGATTTCGGAAATCATAAAAGAAAGCCCTAGAATAACTTGTGTGACAGACTGCAAATCACTCCATGAGGCTGTCAGATCCAACAAAGGAGTCTCAGAAAAGAGGTTGAGAATAGAAATAAGTGGTATCAGAGAAGCCATTGAAAGAAAGGATATAGAGAAATTCAAATGGATCAATGGAAAAGAACAACTGGCTGATGTATTAACAAAGAAAGGAGCATCAGCAAACCGGTTACTGAAAGTATTAGAAAGCGGAAAATTGGAACTTTTCACACACCTCCCTCTTTGGGAAGGAGTGTGGGGCTGCCAGAGTTGTCTATAACATATCAAAGATGAGGTACAGGCAGGGGAAAGGGGATCCCTAAGGACTAAAATCATTCTTGATCAGGAACAATATATCACCCAAATTATTTGTCAGATATGTGGGCAACCGGCTGCACGTGCTGTTCCATCTTGCTGGTATTGTTTTCAAGTACAGAATTGAACTTCTTGATTATTTAAAAAAGTACTGCAACCAAAGGACTGGTCTGCGAACTTCACTTATTGCTGATCTTGGGGTTCGTTCGATCCAAATCCATCTCCAAGTTCTTGGCCTGATTGGAAAATTGGTCACTGGACCATGGATGCGAATCATGTATGGCAATGCAGCAAAGAAGTCCAACCTTGAAGTTGTGTAACAGTTCCAGAGCGTGTTCAGTGAGCTGAAGTTGCTGTCTGACGACCCGCTGACTGCACTTCACCGGGAGAACGACGTTTTCGGGGATGCCCTCAACAAGGATGATATCATTTTGACTACCCTAAGGACCACAATACTTGATGCAGAACCTGAACTGAAGGATGTCCTGCTTCGGCTAATCTTTGGAGTCATCGCTGTGATGGAGAGACAGATGAAACCATACCTATCAGGAGAGTTGTCCTCTCCAACTCCTGAGATGATCAACCAGGCCAAATCTGCACCCATTCACAACATCTGTAGTGAAAGGATCCTGGGAATGACAGACCATCAAATACACAGAGGTGCCAATGCATCAGTCAGGTTTCTCGACAGCAAGGTAAAGGCGTCAAAGAACAAGACCATCGAATGGCTCGACTCAAAAGATGCAGTGGAACAAGACAAGCTTGTCTCATTTGCCGTTTCCAGAGCCCGTGAAGTGCGCAAAATTAGGAAAGCTAGGGAGGAAGAAGTTGAGAGGATATACCAGCAGAGACAAAAAGAGAAAGTCCAGCAGAGGGAGCAGACCTTCAGGAACTCGATTGAGAAGATAATAAAGAGTGGTACCCCCTCGATGCCAAGTTTTTAGAGGAGAAAAGCATTTGTCACTGTGCACCAAAGTTGGAGTACCTCAACAAACTGATGCAAGACAATTCTTTGCTGGAGAACCAGTTTATTGAACATTTCTGGTTTGAAGGTGGCGAAGATGTGTTGTACCATGGACATGTCCTGGAGCTCAAAACGTACAAAAACAAACCCAAAAAGTACACTGTCACTTACTGGAATGAGGGCGAGGCTGAAGATGATGGTGAAGACACAAAGATCGCGGTCTCACAAGCCTTCACTGATTACCTTCTTGGTGGTCTTCAGTTACATCGAGACTGACATTTTCTTCCCCAATTCTAGAACATGGGGGAAGGGGGGGGATGGTGAGTAAACAGACACCTGCTGCAATGGAACTTCATTATGCCTACCAAGTCTTGATGCAATGTTTACCCAGCTGTGTTAATTTTCTGTTGTCTACAGAGACTGCACTCATTCTCATTGGTTTCAGTCAGACAGACTTGCCCCTGTAGTATTACAAGTTTTTTTTAATCTCCTTTCCGTATCCTAACTTAAGAGGCCTAATGAGGTTCTACTGTTTTCAGGAAAAACCTTGCAAAAAAATGTTTTAATTGCCTTTTTAGGTGAACAGATGCGTTCCTTATGACCTCCTCTACCATTTTGATATATCACATGATAGGGTGTGTTTGATTTCATGTCTGCGTGTCTTCTTCAGCGTTGTCGTGTGTCGGCCATCTTGGATTTCAATATGGCCGCCAGCAGACAGTTTCTGATTGTTTACTTAAAGTGGTGTAGGCCCTATGCTGCAGTTATCCTCTTCTGTAGGTATTTCCATCCTAGTTCTTGCATAGTTGCCCATAGTTTTGTGCTAGGGAGGCCAAACAGCATGACAATTTGAACTTAGCATTGGCCGTGACCTTGACCTTGACCTTGAGGTTAAGGAAGGTCAAGGTCACGTCAATGACATGACAATGGATACTTTAACCTCCTGCATCTAACATGTCAGCATTTCATTGCAGTGGGTTGATGTTAAGTCATTCTTTTAAAGGGTCATTTGTACCCTTGTTTCTTGTGGAATAACCTATTTTTACATCACAGTTCTTGCCTTAATTGTAATGATAAAACAATAGAGGAAGGGGCGCGTAAATAGGGACCTTTCCACGGCTATAGCTCAGCTCTCCCTCAACCGATCTGGACAATCTAGGTATCAATATTTTTCTTTTTCCTTGCTCTTTAATTAGAGCCCAAGATTGAGACAGTCTGAGTAATTTTGCAAAATTGTCTTAAGTGCCTATATAGAGGCAGTCTTAAGTTAATAGGCCTTTGTCTGGTGAGGCGGATTTTGGATTTTGGCATGTATGACCCATCCTGTATTTGTGTATTTTATACTACATGTAGTAATTTTTTGTGTTTTCAGACAATAACATTGATGGAGATTCATTGCTTGCCTTGTCGGCCGATGTAATAGATCAACTGATAAAGCCAATTGGACTATGCAAAAAGTTCACACAGATCTACAGTGCAACATTTGGAAGACAGGTTACTAGGATAAGTACGGTGCCACTTGGTCTACCTACCGGTAGCTGGTCTACCTACCGGTAGCTGGTACTGTAGTTTTTAATGGTTCCTGGTGCCGCAGCAGTAGGAATTAAGAAGTAAAACAATGACAATATTTAAGATGTGCCCTGTAAGTGTAGGGCTCAGGAGAAGTGTAGGAGGAAACTGGGAACACCTCGTGCTTGTCACTTCAATGACCTCAGGACTGCCCAAGGCTTGGTGCATATTCCCAAAGCATGTGGAGATTGACAATGCATCCTAGACTTTCCCCTTGAGTGGAAATGCCTATGATTTTGCATGGGTCAATAACAGAAGATGGCAGCACGGGCAGCCCCAGGATTTCTAACGTGGGCGAGAAAGGATCACTTTGACAAAAATCATGGTACTTCTCATGATTAAGGTGAAAGATTTTTGTACCCCTGGTATTTCACTTCAAAAACCATGATTTTTACTCCAAGAGGGAGGGATGTTTTTACCCTGACCCCAACTCGATTGAGTAGCCCATGCAGTAATCTAGTATTGCCCAATCGCTAATAGAGTTAGTGTGAGTGTTGGCTGGTTTTAAGCATTTTGTTTTTTTTCAGGTCTGCCAATCAACCCCCAATCTCAGCTTTTTGCTTCCTGGCGCAAGTAATACTCCAAGTCCGATGTCTACTTCATCTAGTTCCGTCGATTCGATGCAGACAACAGGGCTGCCTACCCTTACGTTTTTGGCGTAATAAATACGATTTGAGTGCCGATTTTACACATTACGCATAGCACTCTGATTTTACGCCCCTAAGCATTTCCAAAATACGACTTTTAAAAAAAACCATTACACATTGTAGCCTTGTAAATAAAGATCTATTGTTGCTGTCTTTGTTCATTTATTTATATAATCCTAATAAGATAATGTTATGTTTCTGCCCGTTTTGAAATATTATTTCAAAAATGAGTTCGGCCCTTGGAATCAAAGTAAGGCCCCGTACCAAACGCAACGCCGGCCGGCCGCACATGTCACTCAGTAATTTATGCAACATTTTAGAAGCACTCGAGCGCCGCGCTGTGTTAAAAAAGTAAACTAATATCAACCTTAGCGGCTGGAAGATCTGCTGACGTCCTAAATATCACACGTCCCGTAATGCATAACAGATGGCGCGTGGAACGAGGTCAGCAGACGGGTAGACAGTGAATGGAAACATGTCGTCTGCCAAGAAGAGGAAGGCGCCAGCTGCGGTTTCTAGCTTCGATGTCGACGATGACAGGAGCGACATGTCGGATGATGACAGTGTTATGATTGATGATGATGATGCTGGGCCTCAACGTGCTGCAAAGAAGAAACCCACAGGTCAGCGGTTCAACAACAAATACTGCGATTTTCCGGGCATCTCTGCAAGTGACAGGGGGAAGAAGTATGCACGATGCTCGTACTGCAAATCTGATTTTTCGATTGCCCATTCGGGTTCATATGATATTGAGCGTCACCAAAAAGGTAAAAAGCACACTGATATGATGAAGGCTGCAAAGAATACCCACAATGTGGGGGATTTCTTCCACCAACGCAACGAAGCACTTGACCTTCAAGTTGTCAAAGCAGAGACAATAATGACTGAATTCATCGTCAAGATGAATCTGCCGCTGACGGCGGCCGATGAGTTTACCAAGGTGGTTAAGGAAGCGTTTCCGGACTCCAAAATTGCTAAATTGTATGGTTGTGGCCGGTCGAAGACAACTGCTATTGTAAAACACATGGCTGCAGAGATTAAAGACGAGATGAAGGAGAAGATGAAGACTGGGGCGTTCTCGATAGCCACAGATGGGTCCAATGACCAAAAGGAAAAACAGTTTCCAGTGGTGGTCAGCAGCTCTTCGATTGAGGATGGTGTGACGGTTCAACTACTGTCAGTACCTGTTCTAGAAGGGGTGCCAGCTACAGGTAAGCTCTATCCTTCCTTATCAGTCTTGTATTGGTGTAGCCTTCACATATAGGCCTATATCTCATTTGAGGTTAATGATTGATATAGTAGTAGTATTGACTCTGCTTACTCACTTCATTTGTATGTTTCTACTAACTTTCATTGTATTGTAATCTTATATTTTTGTATGTTTTCTTTTTAAATGCCATACTGTCTCTGTACACTTTAGTGCAATAAAATAATTGTAATTGTAATTGATAACTGTTACCTGATATACAGTATGATACCTATAATACGTGACGGTCTAGGCTACCTCCCATTCAGGGTTTCCGCCAGGATTTTTTTTGAGGGTACGCCTCCCCCCCAAAAAAAAAATTTCAAATTTTTTTTTCTCAACATTTTTTATTTTTCATTTTAGACCTTTTATGTGTTTTCCAGGTGATTTTCATCACAAATATCAACTAGAACTGATATTTCTAGCTATTAAATATCTGGTCAACACATTTCTAGGTCTATAATGCGAAATAATTATATTTTGTTCAATTCTATGTGTAGGCCTACCCTAAACTTTTTTGAGGGTACGGGTTGTTTACCCTGTTTACCCTCTGGCGGAGACCCTGCCATTTTGTATCACAGCAGATTCTAATTGGCCAAGTTGCAGGAATCCTTTCATACATAAAAAGGAGTTATTATATATTTTGTAATTTCAGGCAAAAACATCTTCAACCTGTTGGATGCTGAAATGAAAGATGAGGATGAGCCTATCCCTTGGTCAAATTGCTTGGCATTTGGCACAGATAATGCCAATGTAATGGTTGGTAACCGAAAGGGCGTATTTGCCTTTATGGTAGAGAAGAACAGTGACATATTTCTTTCTGGATGTCCCTGTCATTTAATACATCACGCAGCAGAAAAATTCGCCGCTGCCCTGCCGTTCAAGGTTGATGAAGTGCTTACAGACACGTTTTTCTATTTGGATAAATCAAGCAACAGACTCATTGCATTGGACACTTACCAGAAACTCTATGATGTTGGACGACATACTAAGATTCTCAAGCATGTCTCTACTAGATGGCTTAGTGTAAGCCGGTGTGTTGATCGCATCCTAGAAAATTGGGAAGCACTATATAGCTTGTTCAAAGATGCTGCTGATGCTGAGACCAAGGCTGCTGGCAAAGAGCAGCCTGAGACAAGGGTTGGGCGTATGTACAGGTTCTATCGCTCGCCTACCAATAAACTATATTGTATGTACCTGGAGAATGTGCTTGCGGTTTTCAATAAGACAAATGAGACACTTCAGTCCGAGGCTCCTCTTATCCATGTCCTACGGAGAACTCTCCATAAACTGCTCCGGGACCTTCTGATCAGGTTTAAGTTGCCAGGAGCATTGAATGGGAGAACAGCTACTGGGGTGTCACTTGCAAATGGAGTTGGGCAAAAGCTGGATAACGATCTGATCATTGGTGATAATGCCAGGGAAGCCATTGCCAGGAAAGCTGAAAACCGTCTGAGGGATTCCCGCATCAAGGAATTTTACGCCACCGCCAGACAATGCTTTCTGGAAGGTTGTCGCTATATAAAGGAGAAGCTTCACCTTGACGAAGAACTCTTAAGGCATGCTGAAGTAGTTGATGTTGATTTACGTCTCAATGGTGCCACATCTACTGACCTCCTGTACTTCATCAAAAGATTCCCTTGTCTTCTCCCTGAAGGTAGGTCATCATCATGTTTCAACAAATGATCAAGGCAACCTGAGGGGCCGAGCTATTTTTTTTATATATACCTACATGCCGATAAAATTAATCTACTTTGATCACTGATTGATCTTATGTTTGGTATAATGTAATTGACTTTGTCTTGCAATTTCAGTGCTGGTGTTTCCTTTCAGACAATTCTTTTACAGGCATCCCTGAACTTTAATTGTTCCTTTAATAGTTAAATAACTTCATTGTTTGTGCAATTCTTATTATTTCAGGTGTTTCAAGAGAAACATTGGAGTTGGAATTTGCAGATTACCAGAGCTTAGATGTGCAACCCCATAAGAAAGACAGGATTGATGCAACCTGGTCCGCCATTGGCCAAGTGAAGGATTCTACTGGGCATTTCACTTACAAGAACCTCGCACAAGTCATGCTTGGTATATGTACCATCCCACATGCCAATGCAAGCTGTGAACGGATCTTCAGTTGCGTCCGTAAGAACAAAACGGACCAGAGAGCATCAATGGGGTCAAATACCCTTGATGCATTGATGGTGGTAAAGGGGAGATTGCTCAATGGTGGTAGGAGTGACTACTCGAGTGATAGATTGAAGAAGATCAAGTCTGCTTATTATAAAAGCCTGAAGTAGCCTACCATTAGGAAAATGTGTTCAAGACTGCTAGTAACTGTTCAGTCATGTTTATGTTAAAACAAGTTATAGACATTGTTCAGAGACAATAGACATTGTTCAAGACTGCTAGTAACTGTTCAGTCATGTTTATGTTAAAACAAGTTATAGACATTGTTCAGAGACAATAGACATTGTTCAAGACTGCTAGTAACTGTTCAGTCATGTTTATGTTAAAACAAGTTATAGACATTGTTCAGAGACAATAGACATTGTTCAAGACTGCTAGTAACTGTTCAGTCATGTTTATGTTAAAACAAGTTATAGACATTGTTCAGAGACAATAGACATTGTTCAAGACTGCTAGTAACTGTTCAGTCATGTTTATGTTAAAACAAGTTATAGACATTGTTCAGAGACAATAGACATTGTTCAAGACTGCTAGTAACTGTTCAGTCATGTTTATGTTAAAACAAGTTATAGACATTGTTCAGAGACAATAGACATTGTTCAAGACTGCTAGTAACTGTTCAGTCATGTTTATGTTAAAACAAGTTATAGACATTGTTCAAGACTGCTAGTAACTGTTCAGTCATGTTTATGTTAAAACAAGTTATACATTATTATTATTATTGTCTCTCGACAATAGACATTGTTCAGAGACAATAATGATGAAGGGGATTTCTCACCCCATCGATTTTGCTTACAAAAGGGTCAGCAATAAGGCTCCATTCAGTAACTTGTGTACATGTATGGTGTATCATTCACGGTAATTGACATAAAATAAAATTACACATTTAGGTTCGAATTTTACTCTTTTTTAAAAATTGTTTATGCTTACTATTTCAACATTACACATAGTTCCTTGATTTTACACATTTTTTTGGTCATGATTACACATTGAGCCAAGGTAGGGTAGGCAGGTCTGAGACAACCACAACATCAATGGAATTCACGGATTCAATGTCTGACAGTGACACGCACAGCATCACTTCAAAATCAACCGTCGATTACACCACTGTTCATCCGAAGACTGAGCACCGACTATTATTCCAAGTGGTGAATCCGCCGCCATTCAGTTCCCGAATGAAAGAGATGATAAATAACAACCTTCTGGGTAACTCCAATCAAGCAGACAATCTTTTTGTCGAAGAGGCTGTTAACTTTTACACAGGGATAAAAGGTGACCTTTCGAAAGACTATGACGCCATATGCCGCACACTTGTGCATCATTACCCCCAGTGGAAGGATCCTTTTGGAGACTGTGCATGGGTGAGTAATTCACAGTGATAACGCTTACTTCTGATTCGGAAATATCCAGGGTTGAAAACGATAGGTCGGCTCAACGGCTAACAGGGACAGAGAGCTAGTAAGATGACTGAGCTCATAAGATCATTAAAAGCTATATGGGTGCAATGTATGTAATGTACATGCGGTATGAGCACCAGACATCTTGTCATGACTTGTGCTACTGCTAGCCTTGTCGTCCAATTTATCAACGTCCAGTGAACCAATGTGGTGTTTTCTTTAAAAGTGTGGCATTGCATGAATAGAATTTGGCTTGACGTGTGTCGGTAATTCTACAGACTTCAAAGGCACAGAAACACTTGGAGTAGTATCAAGTTTTATTATTCTTTCGCTCGACACGATGACCTCTCCGAGCTGAGAAAGACTCCAAAACATGTGTCCACCATAAGGGGCTGTAAATTATATTCTGTGTACGATGAGATGACGGTAGTGAGAGATCAAATAAAGTTCAGTGTTATAATAGAAACCAACCGAGTCACTTGATGATTTTTGCCGCTCCTCTTTTCCCGAAGTAGAAACCCCCAGAGTTTCGACATGGTGCCGTGACCAGGATTACACTCAACAACACAACGCAACGACTACAACACAATGCAACTAGTACAACACAACGCAACGAGTAACCACGATGTCCAAAAAGCAAGCTAAGGACTTGAAAAAAGGCGTTCTCGCCTTACAACAAAAAAGGGATGTCCGGCTCCGAACCTTCGACACGGAATTCAGGACTGCAACGGCAGTTCTCAAAAACGCAGATATCAGCGAATTCTAGTTAGTACTTCTTCAGAGTCGCATGACCTACGAGTTTCAGAAGATTGTTAAAAATTCTACATTCTTGTTATTTCATTTCAGGCGACCCTGAAGACAAAGTTTGGGAACCACGTACATTATGCTCGTAAGAAAGCAAAAAGGGACATCGAACAAGCAAAGTCAAAACTTCCTGTCGCTCTGCAGATGGAGGGAGGAGTCAATCCAGACAACACTTATGAATACGAAGGTATGCATCAAAAATAAATCTGACCAGTTTCATGATTCAAGTGTTTTCCAGGAATAACCAAGCATGAGACTGAGTTTTCAGGCAATTATCTGAAATCAGGTTTTCTAATGAAAAATTTGAGAACCATTGAGTTGCAGGAGTTGACCCAGTCCTTTCAAAATTGAAGGGAGTGATTTTAAGGTTTTCTGTTGGAGAAACACTCTCACTCCCATGCCTGAATAACTAAAGAGAGATTTGTCAGATTGATGACATCAGAGAGGTTCATGTTGCTTGGTAGTCCGTGGCTAAGGGCTTGTCAGTTCATATTGAAAATCAAATTTTGTGTGCTGTGATTGAGTGTGTGCTAAAATGAAATTTAACATAAAGTCTATTCTTAGATCATGTTTTTGATTAATTTTCAGAAAATGTGAAATTCCTGAAAGTAGAAGGCATCAAGGAGAAGCCAGATAAGGCGGCAGTGAAGCGGCTGCTCGAACTTATGTTTGAAAAGAGGAGGGAAATAATTGAGAAGTCTTCGTCATTTACCCGTATCCTTGAAACATTCCCAGTTCTATGAAAAGGAGAATGGGTAAGTGAATGGTCAATTACCAATAAGAGCAAAAGTCCAAGAGAAAGAGAATACATTTGCTAAGGTTACCCCTATTTCCATTTGATTTGGCATGCCTGGTTGCTCTGCCCAATGCGGCCTGCCGTGGGCTCAGCTAAGGGCATATCACTGAGTTGTGATTGATTGTGTGATGGGAATGGTCAAGATGGTTGGCGGCATAGAAGCAGTCATGGGGAGAATTGTTCAGGTGTATTTTTACCAAAGCATGCATTTGCTGCACTCTGACACATCGGTGATGGAGTGGGGCTGCAAAGAATCAAGAATGTAATCTCTGAACATAAGTAGGCGTACCTGTTTGGACAACATGTTACGTGTGTAATGCAACAGGACTGTTTACATTACGAGATGGCTGCCATTTAAATAGATTTATGCCTTTCTTTTGCAGGTCCTGGAAGAATTTCAGTTGATTGTTTCCAGAGACAAAATCAACACCCTTAATGAGGTTCATCTGTTCAGTTGTATATTGAGATAACAAAGTTTATCTTATCACAAACAGGTTTGAAACGGATAAATTACCTTGACGTTTCATGACTAGTCAAGTCATTTCATCAGAAGTGTCTTAGTTCTTCTGTTGACCACTAGAGGTAGTGGCCAACAAAACCTGGTCCCATACTAATGCTAAAGCCAAGCAGCAAGCCCCAACCAAGAAGACACCCCCCATCGTACTGCCCTACATCCAAGGGATCACAGAGCCAATCTCGCGGTTCATGAAGCAGGCGGGTATCTCAATGGCGAGTAGACCCCACACGACCGTGAAGCAACTCCTCGTCCATCCCAAAGACAAACCAGACATGTCGAACATTACTGATTGCGTGTATCAGATTCCATGCGGAAACTGTCCCAAATCGTACATCGGGGAGACAGGGAGAAAATTTGGAACTCTGATAAAGGAACATCAAACGGATGTGTCCCAAAACACGGATAAGAGACAGTTCACTCGCAGCCAGAGGAAAACATCCCTCGGGGAATTTCATAAATCGGCAATAACGGACCATGTTGCCCAGGACAATCATTCCATCAGTTGGCGGGACAGCAAGGTTATAGACCGGGAACCCAATCGATACCTTCGCTGGATAAAGGAGTCGATATGGATCAGAAAAACACCCAACATGAATAGAGATGAAGGGGGCTTCAAACTACCTCACGTATGGGACCAGGTTTTGTTGGCCACTACCTCTAGTGGTCAACAGAAGAACTAAGACACTTCTGATGAAATGACTTGACTAGTCATGAAACGTTAAGGTAATTTATCCGTTTCAAACCTGTTTGTGATAAGATAAACTTTGTTATCTCAAAATCAACACCTTCTTGGTTAATTGGGCAAATCATATTCAACTGGTCGAAAAGAAGATCGGGAAGCAATGTACGGATGTTCCAGGTGTAAAGAGGCAACTAGACGTTTGTGCTTACATTGAAACCGAAACAAAACAAAAGCCAAGGAAGGATGAGGATAAAAAAGACGCCCTGATAACTACAGTTCAGGTAGGTTAGCTAAAGGGCCTGTTCACTTTCGTTTTAAGACGTTAAGAAATAGGGTCGTTATGATCACCCTGAATGTTATGTCATTACTAGGCCTATAAGGTGATTACATGACCATCTTAGTGAAGTTCGAGTCAGACTGCCCCATTTCCTCTCTGGGGGTGAAAGGTGTTGTTACCCTTTATAAATTGGTTATGCATTGTTGATTGAGATTACTTGTGGTTGCGTAATGTGCCTTTAGGCCTACTCTCTGGAGAATGTAACACTTTTCCGGATCATAGGGTCTTTTGGAAGGGAGGATTTTATCAATAATAGGTGCTGAGCTATTCAAAGACAGCACCTGCTTTGTATTCTGTCATTCAGACAATAGAGCTGTGCATGAATGAGAACAATCTATTCAACAGATGAGTTTCTGCAGGGACCCTGTCCATGAAAATATTGTCTAATGTCTAGTGTTTGAATAGGGTCAAGGAAACCATAAGATGTTACATCATCATTCCTAATAGTTCCTTTTGTCAAGATTCCAGCATGCTTTCTACCATCAGAACACATTAGACGTTTGTGCATTGAATGAAGACTGCCAGCTTTAGACATGGTGCTCCATGTATGTGAAGGTTGTGGGGCATTGATACATGAGAGTGGACAGCGAATTTCAAATCTACAAAGACATCTTCGGCATTACTGCATAAATAGAGATTTGTTTGTAAGTATTATCCTCCGAACTATGTGAACCAATGCATTTCGAACATCGTCGATTTCCCGATTTGAGCAGCTTTGCCATCCTGTTGGTGAGGGTTTTGTATAGACCTCTTGCCTTTGTCCGATAAAGGGGCTGATGGAGGGGGGGGGGCTAATTCTAATGTCGTTTATACATTGTGAATCCCTATATCTTAAAATCTACTGGACCGATTTTCACCAAACTTTTTCTGCTTGTAGACATGATAAACATTCTACAGAGATTTGTAAAAAAATGGTATGTTGCTGATCTAGACTTTCAGTAAAATGTTTGGCGAAAATCGGCCAAGTTGATTTTGAGATACAGGGATTCACAATTCATGAAGCCATTAGAATTTACCCCCGGCCAATCGGCCCCTGAGTCAGACTAAGGCAAGAGGTCTATTCATTGAAGAGGGTGTGTACATACGACCCAGGCCAACAGGTGGCCATTGTCAAATTCGGGAAAGCCACCATGTTTGAAAATCCTCTGGAGTACTGTAAACCTCTTAAATGTTTTTCTCGTTAAACGCAAAAATACAAGTAAAAGGCACGAAATTGTATTACTCTTATCATGCATTTTTAGATTGCCATAGGAGACATTTGATTAAAGGGTGAAATACGGTCATCAAGTCACTAGCGAAAATAAGGGGGTTTACAGTATCTCCACTAGTTTAGAAAGGGCTGCCAATCCAGCAATATGGGCCAGGGTGAAAACCAAAAAAAATGTACATGAAATGTGCATAGGGCTTCCTCTGATGAGGATGCTGTGTACATTGTAAATGGGCTTTACAACTTGGAATAGTGATTGTTTATAAAAAGTGAAAACTACCAAAAACGTTCATAGATTCTTAGAAATACCATTACCGGGTGTACTGCTTTTTTGTTAGGTTGTGTTTCTGATAACAAAACTAAAAAATATAGCGTAGGTTGGTAGTTTTTACTTTTTTTAAGATCAAAGATTCCATAAGGGGCTGCAGGGGTAAGGTCAGTCCATGTCCCAAGGGCGATTTCAGAAAATATCAGTCGATTGCAATGATTTATTGCACTCTTGAAATTGAGTAACACACGAAATGCCTACTTACTGTATACACAATAATTTAATTCGGTATTGCGAAGATTATTCCCCGCGAACATAAATCAAAACAAGGAAAATTCTAGGAAAACAACCACACAGTGACGAATTTCTGTGATTTTTTCAGAGTGATTAGCACCAATTCCATCGATCAGGAGAATATCGGAATTTTCTACAAAGATTTTTGGGATCCCATCGCGAACATTATTCCTCGCGAAATAGTCAGTGCAGGGCCAAATCGCGAAATCTTTCCTCACAAAAATATTTGCGTATACGGTATCTAAAACGAAGATTCCTGATTTTTAGAGCAAAAGATTAGAAATACGATGTAAACATCATTTTACCCTCAAGGTTTACACCGGTGGTCAGTTCTTTCTCTGCCAGGTTTCAGTGTTTTAAAGATATAAAATGATTTTACCTAGCAATTGTAACATTTCAACTAAAATGTATTCATGGTACATTTTCATTTGATACCAAGTATCAGCACTTTCTGAATTGGTCCACTAGTTTCTGAAATTGCACACTTGGGACTGGTACTGCCATGCATTGGATGACTGCTGTAAGTTCATGAACCACTACTTTGTCAAAGCCTTCAGCTGATTAAAACTAAAATCATTTGATTCTGGAGAAAAAAGGTATTAAATAGGGAAGGCATGTGCCTACAGCAGCCCACCTGCAAAGTGCAAAGTGTCATGTATAACTCACTAGTAACTGCAACAATTCCTTGTTCTATTACAGGCTCAATATCACCAAGGTAATCCAGACGTCCAAGGCAATGGGACAATTGATGGTCAACATGATGACGCTGATACTGCCACCCATGATGAACCAATCGGCACCGCCAGCCATGATGAACCAATGGACACCGCCAGCCATGATGAACCAATGGACACCGCCTCTTCTGATGATGAACCGGAGACTGCTGCTAACAACGACGTAGACTCTGAAACTGCCAGTCCCAACGATAGGCCTGGCCAAACCTCCAGCCGCAGTGAAAACAACACTGATGGAACATATGTTTATGGGGTATCAGACAGTTGCTATGATGCTGAGTTTCCAAGACATGAATGGCCTGAGAACCGACGACGGGACTGGAATCACATGCGAAAGCCATGGATGATGCCAGATTGGAAGCTAGAGAATCTCACAGGCATGAAAAAGGAACAGTTCTGGCTGCTTGTGTGGGAGCATCAGCAGGGGAGGACCCAGAAGTCAACCTGCCGTAGTTTGGATCCTTCTGCTAGAGTATTGTTGTATCGGCACAAAATGCGGAGTAACGTAGAGTTTCGTGATTTGGCTGCGTACTTTGATATAGGTCTGCCAACTGCCAATGACATTTTCTGGACTGAGTTGTGTGCTGACATTCTCAATAGCTCAAGCCTTCCATTGCAGTGGTTTGGTAACCTAAGTGACTCTGAGAAAAATGATGTTTACTCCAATATGAAAGGTCGAGAATCCCCCATCCATAGTGAGTTGCTGTCCTACTTTTCTGATCCAAAAGATGGTTCTTCAAGGATGCCTGTTGCTGCAAGCATGGATTCTAAAAAAGTGAAGGTGCAGAACTCAATGGATTATGAGCAACAGAAGGATTGTTATTATTCCAAAAAGGGAGGGCATTTCATAACCTTTTCTACTTTGGTGGATACTACAGGACATGTGGTTTTGACACTTCCTGTGGCTGCAGCAGCCACCCCAAGGTGTGGTGATAGCAATCTGTGTGGTGTTGAGTTGCAATTATGCGAAAGTCAGGCTGACAGTGAGGTCGCACCTCAGGGACTTCTGTCTCTCCTTCAAGGAACCTCGGACTACTTCGTGATACTCGCTGTGGACAAGGGGTACATCTATGTGCCACATAATGTAAGCCAACAAAATGTGACAAATCTGAAGCAGTGGTGTTCTGAGAATGGTTGCAGGCTAATATGGCCTAGTGAGGGGGATGAGGATATTCTCCAAGTTGATCCAACAAGTGGTAAAATTGAGATGACGGCATCTCCCAGCGACCCTGTTCTCACAAAAAACAGCAAAATCATAGTTGGAAAGCTCAGATTCGGAGTAGAACAATTTCATGGAGCTATTGCTGATGAAAAAATCCTGGACATAATACCTTATCAGTTCCTCCAACCACTTGGAGAACAATTTTGCAACAAATATGGTATACCTAATGATTATGTGAATTGTCCTCGTATCTACCTTATATGGCTAGCTGCAGTGTCACATTTCAATCAGTTCCATGCAAAATTCAACATAAAGTTCGTGGATGATCAGGAGCAGGTTCGCCTGGCGAAGCTGATTAAGCACCGACTCAACATCAGTAACTTCCTGCATGACCCCTCAGTCACTCTTCCTCCTCATGTGCTGCAGTTCCCTTCTGCCAGGAGTATTCAGTGGAACAGTGTTGAAGTCGGAGACATTGGTCAACTCAGAGACCGCCTTGACTTGCCGGCTCTTAGTGCACAGCAGATATACGAATTCACTCTTGGACCGTACTTGGTTCGTAGGGGTTGTTCTTACATTACCCATTGTAAGCAACTCGAAATCGGTGCTCAAATGGGCCAATTCGAAAGTATTGCTGAATACTGGGACATGGCACGTGAACTTCCAGTTACCACCCGTGTTTACTTCACAAATGTCGATGAGATTCCGGATGGCTGGAACAATGAAACTTACTTCCAGTGGCCCGAGACAGGAGTGACCATCATAACGATGAAAATGCCATCGGCAAACAGGACGAACAGAAACCCGGGGAACATGAAACGGCCTCTAGTAGTGTTCACACAGAGTGGTTCACCGAGGAACAGCGAGTTGGAGAACTATCTAGGATTTACTGGGCCGCTACAGAGACTTTGTGGTTGGACTTGTGGGACAGCTGCCAAGAGGGACCTTGGCTCCCGTATGCTCACGTCAGATGCCCATGTAGCCGCACTTCTGATGATACTGTGTGCTGAGGAGAGGTTTCGGGATCCTGTAGTAAGAAAATGTCATCTAGCCGACCCAAAGCTGCCAGAACCCCTTCAGCCTCGCTACACTGCGCCAAGGGGTCGCACACCAGTTTTCCGTAGGACACAAAGACAACGCCCACCACAACAGAGCACAAGTCCCCAACAATCTGAGATCCCTGACACCCATGACTCTGAAGTGACCAACATTGCTGATGTGGACAGGAATGATGAGCCCATGCCGCCCCAATATCCAGGATCACGACTGATCAATGACGCAAACATTTGCTACAGCAATGCTGTGCTCCAGTGTTTAAATCATGTGAATCTTGGCCAGCACATACAAGGTGATCAACCAAATCTTGTGGACAACACCTTTCTTGATATTTGTGCCAGGATGGCTGGACAGGGTGCACCTTTCTCTGTCCAGGAACTCATTACCACTCTGAATACCACAATTGATGGGAGAGGGTATGTGCTAGGAGTATACCAGGATGCAGGAGAATTTCTAATGAGCTTGTTGGAAAAACTCAGTATACCTGAAGGAGTTCTCACTTCGTGGCCAGGGCAATTCCACTGCCCCCTGGGGCACATTGACTTACAGTTGGTGAGGGATGGCACCGTGTTAAGGATTAACGTTCCACGTGGCCCCCAAGCAGTGTCACTTATCGATCTTTACCATGATCACTTTGCAAATTCAGGTATTCTCCAGGGTCACTGTCAATTCCAAGGACGAAATGGGAGAGTCTGTGAACGCCACTCGCAGGGGTTTCAGATCACTGTAGATGGACCTATAACTATAATCGAGGTCAACAGACGATCAGGCAATCAAAAGTGCATGACCAAGATTAGACCTCCAGAGGGAGGTACCCTAGATGGCAAGATAATTCAAGGCATCATGTGCCATTCTGGGGACCAGTGCAATGTGGGCCACTGGTTCGCCTATCTAAGAGACCCCAACAACATCTGGTGGAGGATGGATGATGATAGGCAACCAGTGGCTGCATCACCTTGGGACCAACAAGGGAACAACTTTACCCTGAATGTTTTCTTTTTGGCCTAGACTATGTTCATAAAAGCAGTTTGACTAGATTCATATGATTCATATGATTCTGACGTTCAATTTTTGGCCTAGACTGTGTTCATAGCATACTTTAGCTGGATTCAAGTCCTGGATTATTTGTTGTTCCATTGGATACTGAGGTGATTTGACGTTTGGCCTAGACTGTGTTCATAACGTACTTTGCTGGATTCAAGTCCTGGATTATCTTTTGTTCCTTTGGATTACTGGTGATTCTGACTGTGGATAAACTGATGGGGATGTGACTGATGATTCCATTTATGGGCAGTTGATTGCAGATAGGTAGGACAACCTATACCATAAGTTTTATTCTCTAATAACCAGTGTCGTTTTTCAATTTCAGATGCGTTGCAGGCTTCACAGTAGTATATCAATAGCATGGCCAGACAATAAATTCCTCGGGCAATTAGAAGAATAACAATGTTCAGATGACAATTGCTAAAATAGTTTGGGTTTAATTTTGAAAGAATAATGTGTTAAATTAGATATGGGGTTATTTGTCACAAATAACACTTCCAGTGTATGTCTCAGAGGTAATCATCATTTCATTTGCCACACTTGACATCAGTGCCACCATTGGAGAAAAGATAAACAACTGGTCATAATCTGCCACCTCGCCCCAGGCAAAAATGATTGATCGCACATGCGCACTTGGGATGTTTTCCTGGTTTGCAAATTCTGTCCGATTGTTTCTCTTTACTCCTATGGTGGCGCTGATGATGATTTTGGCAACCTCATGTAATCAAATCCATTTGTTGTTGAACTAAAAATGTATGCCTTGCACGGTTCAACACAAGTTCTGTTCATAGAAGAAAAAACAAACTACAATAATAAGCTATATCACACTGATCGGGGGGGGGGGGGGGGGAACATCAAACCAGAAGGCCAAATGCTTGCTCTTTCCCTTATCATCTAAAGCATTCATTGCCATACAAAGTCCTCTTATTGGTGTGTCTGTCCCCTAAGTCCACTGGGTAGTTTTCACTGCATGCAGTTCATTGTGGTGGGTGCTTCACAATTGAGGGATTTCAAGCATGCCTAGTATAGATGTGTTGACAGTAGGCTTATGAACACCAAACTATACTTTTCTCACAAATGAAATGGTACTGGTATCCGCTTTCATATTTGCCATTGGTTTCATTTGTTAGAAACACCCTGAAGAAAAAAAAGGCAACAGGAAGACTGGTGATATCCAGGGGAAAACCCAACTCTTATCTGTAGCAAATGCGATGAAATGGTTCATTTTATTATCATTTCTTTTCTTTCTGATGTCCATTTGGATTTGATCACTTTTATAGACATCATTCATTCTCATTATGCCCTCTTGATGAAGAACAAGTCATTTTTATGAAAGAGTAGGGCCATATTGAGATTCAATACATTTATTACGACATTTTTAGGAGCTAAAAGTAAAGAAAACTATTAGAAAGTTCATCAGCAGTAGGCCCAGGTAACTCAAACAATTGGCTTTTTGTGTCCTTCAATAGGAAAATGATGGCAGCTCAGCACATCTGCCATTCTATAGGCCTATGAACCCTAGGCCTTCATTGTTCACTGTGGCCATTGTTGTCCAGCACGCAGTGCACACCCCCACAGTTGAATGGTTCAATCTGCTGTGTTACAAACAGATTCATGTAATACCCAACTCGAAGTAATGAATGGCTATTTTTAAAATGGCTTGAGGAATTAATAGTTCATCTGAGGTCAACTCTCCCTTAAACGATGAATTTCAAAGTCATTTTTTGGGGTGTTTCTGATAATTATGAATCAAATTATTGGATTATTTGGAGCTCTCATGACCGGCACAACCCATTTCTGAAGTAATATTTAGAAAATCATGGCATTTTCACAAGGCCTAATCAGTTCAATTGTTCTTTTGTCTTAGTTAATGACAAGTAAACGAATTGTCATTTCACCCAATATTAATCATTTTAATCATTGTATCATCCCTGCAATTTTCAAATTCCTCGCTTTTTCCGTTTTCCCAAGGATCACAAAACTTGGTCACAAAACGAAAGTGAACATGCCCTTTAAATCAAGGATTATTATGATAGGTATGCCATGATTTCCTGAGAATAAAAGAGTGCAAGTTTTAAGAACCACTACCTCGGAGTATTTCATGGTGAAATGGAAAAGGTTTTTGCAGGTTTGCCTGGTTCAGCTGAAAATATCAGAAATAAACTAAAAAAAGGACATTTTTTTTCATTTAAAAAATATCTGCTGTGTAAAGTTGTGAAATATGACTTCATACATGTAATGGATTTGAGTTTGGTTGATACATTGCACATATAGTAACAATAGGTCATTATTTTTTGCAGCAAGGAGTCGATATGACATCCCTGGGTAATGGCAAAGTCCCACAGCCCTGTTTCGTGCTCGTAGTTGTCCCGAAGGGGGACGACCATGAAATTCAGCAGGCTCTAGTTTACGTGGAGAACGACCTGCTGTTCTCGTATGACTGCATATCGCTAGTTTCCGCTTTGAACCTTCTCTTCGCCTGCTACTACGTTTTCGACATCTGTTTTCCACGACGTCACCGAGGATTCTTGCATTTCGTCCAGGATCGCTGCTATGAAATAGCAGACAAAAAAGGACAAGCAAATAACAGGTCCACCAAATACAACCGATTTGTTAAATCTCTGTAAAATGTGTGTGTAGTTGCCATTGACCATGGAGCATTCTACTTCCAGTTTGTGTCATTCATGTTCATTGTGCAATTTTTCGTGTTACGATTTTGGTACATTTCTTGCTCATGTTCAAAAACTACACAGGCATTCACCAAATTTATCACTCAATTGTCCATACCCAGCCTGTGCAGATGTATACAGTAAGGTAAATTCAATGCGAAAGCATATTTCAAGGAAACATGGTGAATTATCTGCTGTCTTTGAAAATCCGAGCATTGTAGAAAATGTGCTCGAGGAAGAGGAAATGTCAGTTGATGACTTTGCTCAGCCTGCTAGTGAAACCAATCACCATACAGTTGGAGCTACATGTAGTGAACACATTTGTCTTAACCAAGGGAAATTCATCTTTAGCCTGCGCCATAGGCATCATTTGACCCAGGGAGCACTTTCTGGATTGATGGAGGAAACTCGATTTCTGCTTAGTGAGCAGTATCACTGTATTCGCTTACATGTTCTGAAGGCACTTGCAGAAAGAGGTATTGATAACGCGGATGATATTTTTGAGCCCATTGAAAATAGTAGAATCCCTGACCCTTCTGAAGCATTTAAAAATGTACAAACTCCATATTTGTTGAACAAATTTGCTTGTGAGGAATTGAATTTGATTGAGCCATCTGCTGTGGTGTTCGGTCACAGATGGAAATTGATGAAAGGCAAAATTAAAAAGGTTGCATGTGAAGGATACTATGTTGATTTCCTGACACAGCTAAATGTTCTTTTGAATAATGAAGACATTTTGTATGAAGTTGACCATCCTCATTTCAGTGATAAAGAGAATGTTTTTGGTGATGTCATGGATGGGTCCTTTTATAAGCAACATCCAATTTTTTCACAGGATCAAAAAGCACTGCAGATATGTGCCTACTATGATGATTTGGAAGTAGCGAATGCACTAGGAGCTAAATCAAAGAAGCACAAAGTTGGTGTGTTTTACTGGATATTGTTGAATATTAGACCACACCTTATATTATCCCTAAAAGCAATTCAGTTGCTAGGTGTTGCAAAAACAAGTCACCTAAAGTAATATGGTGTGTCAGCAAGAACAGCAATATTCAGTAACTTCCTGCAGGGCCTTAGCCAGCTTGAGCAAGGATATGAATTCACTGTGAAAGGAGAACAAAGAGTGTTCAAAGGAGCATTATTATTGTTTAGTGGTGACACTCCTGCAAGCAACCTGATGGCTGGATTCAAAGAATCAGTAGGCTCAGCTATGAGACTGTGTCGCAATTGTATGGTTCTGAACGAAGAAATGAATAAAAAACACTTTGTAGAGCAGTGCAGTGATCGCACACTGACTGAGCTTAAGCAACAATGTTCTCTTGTTGAAGACAGTTCTATGAAAAGAAAGGCAAGATAACATTTTTCCAAGGTTTATGGAGTCTGTGGACTGAGTGTCATGAACCCTGCCCCATTTTTTGATGCAACAGTGTGCTTTCCACAAGATGTAATGCATGTGATTTTAGAAGGTGTCTTGAATAAGGAGGTTAGGCTTATTCTCTCCTACTTCGTTTGTGAAAGAAAGATTCTACTTTTGTCTACTGTGAATGCATTTATAGATTATAGAAAACTTCAATTTTCCTTGTGATACTTACGATATTGAAGAATCATCTGTCAAAGGGTGAACACTTTCTCAGTATTCCTCCCAGATAATTCATCTGGCGTTCTGCCTTCCGTTTTTGCTTGTTGACAAACTGAACATAGCTGAATGTGATGATCACCTGTCCTGTTTTCTGAATCTGCTGAAAATAGTATCTCTGTGCTTTGCTTACAAGATAACAGAGCAAGATGTATCCTTCCTTAGATATCTCATTGGACAATACCTTCATAGCTTTGCTGAAATATTCCCAACTGATTTTGTACCAAAACATCATTATATGATACATTTGCCTCGTCAGATACGAAGATTCGGTCCTTGTAGACAACACTATTGCATGAGATTCGAAGGTTTGAATTGTTTGGAGAAGGGACATGTTGTTAGAGGAAAGAATTTCAAAAATGTCCCAAAGACGATAGCGCAACGCCACCAAGAGTGGATGTGTCTCAGTTTGTCTGGTGGCAAAGGAAGCTTTCTACAAAAGGATGACTACTGTTATATATAGTTTAGACCCTTCCATGAGGAGCCTCAGCGTTAGGACCCTCCGTCACGTGACCACGTGGAAGGAGGCTGATCTCCAGGTATAAACTGGGTCAAGCAATCAGAAGTGCGCGGACCTCCGTCTCTATAGGTCATGCGTTGCCCTATCTATTGTCTATTGCTGGTCATCCGACTCTTGCCCTGATGTGGCTTCTTGTCTAGGACATTATAGTGAATAAACTTATAACATGATAAGAGGATATTCTTAGTCCATTCGAATTATGTTGACGATCCCAACATGACATGGTGGAGAACCGGCTTTATCGTAAATTTTCTCTGATCGGGACTTCGTGAATCCTCTCACACGTGCTCATGTGCTATCTTCCGACTTTAGGATATTCCATCATCCTTCAAAATGCCCTCTAATGGCAAATATATTCAAGCGGAACATCTTATAACGGACTACTCTCTACTGTAGGACCGATTTTCAACTTCAACAGGCCGCCAGGTTGTATATCACCAATTCCGTCCCGAACTCAAGGATTCAACTCTGTGATCCCCGTTTCCGAGACACTGTAAAAATTGTTTTGACAGCCGTCACTATCTGTCTTATCAGCTGACCCTGATGTCTACACGTACCATGATATGCCAGTACCAAGTATTCTCCAAGACTTCGTCTGTTTCCTCATGATCATCATCCAAGACTGTGTTTCCTCGTAATCTTCATCCAGATTCTAAGACTGTGTCTCCTCCGTTAGTCAAGACTGTGTGTTTCATCATAATCTTCATTCAAGACTTTGCCGACTGTTAGTGATTGTGACATCACCAAGTGACATTCCAGCAGAGACTATGGATCAACTGTTCCTTAATAGACTTACATGTGATTGTTGATTTGCCTTATGATTACCATGCTGTGATACAATTTCTTGCCCTGTTTCAGTTCACTAAGACAGCCCCTTCGCCCCTCGCCATTGAAATGTATTGTAACTAACTTTTCCGCCCATTCCAGTGCATGCAACATCCTGATGTAACTAACTTTTCACCGCCATTTCAGCATTTTCTTCCAGCCAACTGAACAGTATCACCACCCCCATCCTCCAATAGAGAATTATCTTTTTCCCATAATATAATAGATTGACAACATAAACCAAAATGGCGTTGAGCCCCACTGATTTATTGCCTCCATACTTCGATGGTGAAGTATTAAGTCATGAACTCTCCACATCTTGGTGGCTGTCATTCCATGACTATCTTCAGGCACATAACCTGCATGAACCAGGTGATGACGATGCTATGAACAATGTTGTGCGCCTTCTCGAGTGTCGCCTGTCTAAACATGCTCGCCTTTGGGCCGAGGACCAAGAATTTGAGGACTTGCCTGACCTCAAGGCACAATTTCTTAGTAGGTTTTCCCCTACCCACTCCCACTTTGCCAATGTACAGCAGTTTGAGTCGATTACTTACACCGCAAACCAGACTGCACAACAGCACCTAAGTAAAATTAGGCTGGCTTCACTCCGCATTGGGTATGATGATAACCAGATCAAAAACAAACTGCTACAAACCTTGCCTCCTTATTGTCAGAAAGCCGTTATAATGGCAATGGACGCTGACTACGATTCAAACGCCATCGCCGAATGTGCGCAGCGGTTCCTTGATATCACGCCACAGCACGTACATTTCTCAACAGCAGCGGACCAAGTTCACGCCACCAATGCCACAGACCACGTCCTCCATGCCATCCTAGCCAAGTTGGGCGACCTGAAGATGGACAAAGCCTCGCCACCGCAGGCCTAGGCAGCTTTCCAAAGCCAGGACATAGACGCACCACGCAGTCCAAGACCCACATCGCCATACCCGCGATCCAGCCGCCCGTCTCGAAGCGACGACTACGCCCACAAGCAGCGAAAACGGTCGCAATCCCCAAGCCGTCCACGAACCCGTGAAAGCCACCCCTGCCATTTTTGCGGCCGCACTGGTCATTTCTGGCGTTATTGCCACCGCTTCCAGGTTCAAGTCGCCCGAGGAGAGCTCCCCTCTGACTTCGTCCCACCAGCAGCCCGAGCAGCAAATACCAGGTTTCAACGACCACGTCCACCAAGCTACAATTATCAGCACCAGCCTACATATAGCCCGTCTGAGCAGCAGCCATATCAACAGCAAAACTACTGGGACCCTTCTGCTAACAACAATCAAGGACAACAACAGACGACCAACTATACTAGTTATCAGCCACATTTTTAGATAGGGGACGGTCAACAGGCCATATTGTGTCGCCCCCTAGTTGTAACAATGTTTTAAATAATAATCCTGTACATTCTTCATCCCATGAATCTGAATACTTGGGCCCAGAGCCAATTGATCTAAAACTCACTACACAAAATTATGTAAAAGGCTACCTCCCAGATAAGCAGGGATTAGTAATTGCTGTTGACTCAGGTGCAACACGCACTTTAGTTTCTGGTTCATCTGTCAACAAGTCTCCTTATCTTTCAAAATTGCCCAAGATGGACATTGATCCAATACATTTTCGCATAGGAAACGGTGAATTCTTGCATGTCACAAAAGCTATAAATATTGAGCTTCTTATCCAAGGTCATAAGCTCCGCATTCATGCTGTTGTTGCAGACAACCTTACCGGACCATATTTGCTTTTGGGTGCTCGGACCCTGTCGGAATTGAATGGTACACTTGACTTTTCAACCAGTACCTTAACTGTCAGACCCAGGCGTATCCAGTTCACCCCTGTACAGACAGTGACTTTGAGACCAGGTCAGACTAGGAGTATTGTAGTCAAAGGCAAAGTTCCTAAGTTGCTCAAGCATACTGAGGTTTTGCTGCAGCCTACTGAGCAATTCAGTAAATATTGTCCATCATACATGTTGGTAAAGCTCAGGAAAAGTGCAGCCATTCTCTGGGTTACGAACAATTCAAAGAAAAATGTCACTTTCCGTGATAATCGTCCTGTTGCGTTCACTGATTTGTCAGATCATATTCATGCTACCCACTTAGTCCCTAGTGGCTCCTTGAATAATAGGGTCACACACTAACAGTGCGTATCTGACCTTCATTATAAAAATCTGCTCAGGTACCCTCACCTGGATATCGATGATCCTATCTTCAAGTTGTCACCCCAGGATATAATTGAGCAGCAAATATCGCTGCAACGCAAGGTAGCACTCTTAGTGCGGATGAGAAGCAGCACTTGTATGAGCTACTTCTACGGAACAAAGAGTAGGTATGTGGCAGACAGCACAAAGGCTGCCTAATCCGCTGCGCTACAGGTGTGATCCACTGCTCGATCGTTGGCCCGAGGTTGGTCCTCTTTCGTTGCCCTGTGTTTGCTTCTCTTAGGAGCTACCAGAAAACGCACTATTTGATGACGTGGTTCACATCATCCTCGTCCCCATCGATTTCGAAATTTTTCAATGCAACAAGGAAAAGTTGAAAAAAATCTTCGTCGAACATTTTGGTGATTTTGACCATCGACGATTTACCCGAAGGCAAGTGATGTTCGCTTTCAAAGCTATTTAGTCTTTATCTACATTATATAATCCAAGTCTGGTCCAAATTTGAAGCCAGTAGAACAATTAGAACACATCTAAATCTTTTCAGGAAAAAGTTTTGTCCACGCTGAAAATTTATGAATCCGCCATTTTGCGGTAAGATTTTGCTCTCCAAATCATCCTTGTTTACCAGCATACAAATAGTTGTTTCCAACTTAAATTACGACATATTGGTGTAATAACTTGTTTTATAGTAATTTATATGAGAATTTATTTATAATTTGTATTTGTAACGCCGATGATTAGAGATTTTGGAACGATATGCCACGGCTCGATGGTAGCTATTTTTAGCCAATCCCGGTCACGTGACACGATGTTTGCAATCTCATTGGCCAACATCGTTATAAACAATAACAAACTACCACGTGTGTTCCTGTGTGTAGGTCATGTGGCTTTATTTCTGCAATCTTATTGGCTAACATCATTATAAACAATAACAAATCACCATGTGCTTTTTTTAACTGTTTTTAGAATATTGTTCTGCTAATATAACATGTATAAGTGGGGTACTCTGTCATGTCTGTGACACTTTTAACATTTTACTTATCCTGTTTTATTATTTTCAGGTTCAATATGCCCGGAATAGGGAGGAAGAAGGGAGGAGGGTTTGGCAAGGTCCGCCAGTTCCTGGAAGACAACTTCACCTCTGTTCCTGGCCCTGATGACCGTCAACGTCTTCAAAATGGACATTTGCTGTTCCTGTTTTTCGCCAGTAATCAGTCGGATGTAAAAACCGTTCGGGCGATAGAAGAAAGAACGCACTGCAGGATTACTCGAAGCCAATTGAAGTCACTTCTAAGGATATCAGTGAACAAATACAAGAATGTTTCGAAGGAATCGGATATGGACAAGTTTTCGGCAGTCTGTAACACGCCTTACACATTGTGTGAACAGACAACAGATTCATCTCAATCTACTGTCCGTGTCAACCCATCTGCTGAACGTGATGAACCGACGTCTGTACCTGAGGCAGTCACTCCGTAGGATTTAAATATTCCAATTAGGTCCTTATCATCTAGATCCAGCCAAGCCATGACGCCAAGAAAGTTGAAGCTGAAGAGACGCTTGGACTTTGTTGCGCACACAAAGTCTGCAATGAAGGAGAGGTACCTCACATCTGTGAAAGATTTAAGATCTAGAATAGATACTCAGAAGAGGATTAAAGTGAAATACTTAAATCAGGATATGAATCGGAAAAAGTTGGCTTTGGCAAAGAAAGATGCCCTGATTAGTGCCCTTAAAATCAAACTGTCAAAGGATGTTACTGCCCGAGAACTTGCCGTCACACAAAAGAAGCTAAAAGAAAAGCAGAGAAAATACAAACGTTTAAAGAAGGAGAAAGATTTACTTGCTTGCGATTACATGGATTATGTTCCCTTATCGGAATTCGTGGAACTTAAGGAAAAAATTCAGGAAAAGGATGATACAATTGGCGGGTTAGAAGAACGAGTGATGACTTTAGAAGAAACTGTTCAGACCTTAGAACAACCAAGTTTGGAAAAGGAGGGCAACAAAACATTCTCAATGGACATGAGGTTGATTGTGTATGATGCCATTGTGAACCACGTTCCAACAAAAAACATTCCGATCCTAATTCAGAAGTTTGCAAAAAGGTTTGGGGTAACTGTAAACAAAGTACCACATAGGACTACAGTTGAGCAAATGGTACGCGAACTTGGCATTGTATCAGACTTCCAGGCGGCAGAAATGTTGGTGCTTGAGGAAAACCTAACTCTTGGATTCGACGCAACCACCCAGGAGGGAGTTCATGTGAATTCGATACATGCCACCAACCAAGAGAAATGTCAGGTGATCGACCTGGATCAGTTACCAGGCGGAACTGCGGAGGACTACGAACTCCACATTGTAGAATCCGTTGATCGTGTCGCCTAGATCTATTGTGCCTTTCATGATGACATTGACTTTGACTCTTGCCGATCAAATATTATTTCTCATGTACGTAACACCATGACTGACCGGGCAGCGGTGAACCATGCTACTATAGTTCGGCTGGAGGATTCATGGGGTACCAA